>NW_024412396.1:38783006-39050835 GCF_014898765.1 Herpailurus yagouaroundi | reverse complement strand
TCCTTCCTTCCTTCCTTCCTTCCTTCCTTCCTTCCTTCCTTCCTTCCTTCCTTCCTTCCTTCCTTCCTTCAGCGGGAGTGCTTGCCGAACGTTTGTAATTCCATTAATTTATTTCTTTACCTTATAACCACAACATAAGTAAAAATAGTCTTTTTGAAGGTTTTTTTGGCTCATACTTTGGAACTCAGCTAGAACAACAATGTTGACTCTTGTGTACATCTTGGGAGTTTGTTCTATTAAGTTCATTTTTAAAAAGTTTTTTTATTAAAAAAAAATTTTTTTAATGTTTATTCATTTTTGAAAGATGGAGACAGAGCACAAGTAGGGGTGGGCAGAGAGAGAGGGGACACAGAATCTGAAGCAGACTCTGGGCTCTGAGCTGTCAGCCCAGAGCCCGACGCGGGGCTCGAACCCACGAACCGTGAGATCATGACCTGAGCCGAAGTCGGATGCTCAACTGACTGAACCACCCCAGGCGTCCCCTATTAACTTCTTTTTATCAGATTATGATTTTATGACTTTCTCCTGGTCTCAAAAGCCAAGTGCGGAAGAGAAGATGAATTATGGTGTGTGAGGCTTTTAAATACTATAGATGGCCTTTGTTTGATTAAAGTTTGATATTATTAGAATAAAATTTCAACAAAAATTTAATATTTCTAGAAGTGCTTCAGAATTTATTAAGTGGTTTAAAAATAATTTTAAAGCTATGCCAAAAATGCTAAATATATTTCTATACAGAAAATAGTTTTAATGAGAGCTATGAAACAAGGAATTGATTCTATGCTGTATGTTATAGGTACTTGATAGATGTGTGTCAAATGAGTGACAACTTTGTGAACAGCATTTTCCATCCTACAAATGGCTTTTTCACTTAATCCTCACTCAACCCTGTGAGGTACATTTCCTCAATTTTATGGATGAGGAAACTAAGGCTCAGAGAAATAAGTGGCTTGTCCAGTGTCACCTAGTAAACAGTAAAGATACGATTCCAGCTCAGGACCAGCGTCGAGGCCAAAGTCTAAAAGCGATTCACAAGGCCCAAGATGACCTACGCTACTCATACCTCACTCTTCTGATCCATCTCCCCCACTTTTCACTTTTCATGTGGATCCAGCCACGTTTGCTTCTTGGCAGATGCTCAGATTCACCAGCACGCTCCCTGCTGCAGAGTTCCTTTGCACTTTCTATCCCCGTTGTTGGGCCCGTTTTCCCCCAGATGCCCTTTGGGCTGACTGCCTCACCTCCTTCAAGTGTTTGCTCAGATGCTGTCTTCCAGGTGAATACTGTCCACCCTCAGCATACCACTGCTCAGCATACTGGTTTCCCCCATAGTGTATACCATATAATGTATTCATTCGTTCATTCATTCATTTATCCGTTCATTTTTTTAAGTTTCTTTATTTTGAGAGAGAGAGTATGAGCAGGGAAAGGGCAGAGAGAGAGAGAGAATCCCCAGCAGGCTCTGCACTGTTAGCACAGAGCCTGATGTGGGGCTCAAACTCATGAACCAGGAGATCGTGACCTGAGCCGAAACCAAGAGTCAGACACTTAACAGACTGAGCCACCCAGGCACCCCGTATTTATTTTTTTACTTGCAATTATTTGTCTTCTTGTGCTAGAATGTAAAATTCTTTGAGGGAAGGAATTTTAGTGTCTTCGTTATGTTATCCCAGCAGTGCTTGGCCCTTCGTGGGATTTCATTGAATATTTGGTGAATGAATGAGTGAGTGAATGCAGAGCCTATGCCATTTGCACTAAACCTTCCAACTTTTCTTTTTTCTTTTTTTACTATTTATTTATTTTTGAGAGAGTGTGAATGAGGGAGGGTCAGAGAGAGACGGGGACAGAGGATCCGAAACAGGCTCTGTGCAGAGAGCCTGATGCAGGGCTTGAACTCATGAACCATGAGATCATAACCTGAGCCGAAGTCAGATGCTCAGCTGACTGAGCCACCCAGGCACCCCTAAACCTTCCTCCTTTTCATTTATTAATGGCACACTTGGCAAAATTATCAGGTTATTTTTGCTGTGGAGGGCATTCCAGATTATACTGTTTCATTAATGTTGTACATTCATATTCATTTTGAGTCTTTTTCTCTCATCCTTGAGTAAAAACTATTCTGTTTATTTTAGAAATCAACTAAATTAAAAAAAATTTTTTTAATGTCTATTTTTGAGAAAGAGATAGACACAGCGTGAGCAGGGGAGGGACACACACACACACACACACACACACACACACACACACAGAATCTGGAGCAGGCTCCAGGCTCCGAGCTGGCAGCACAGAGCCCGATGTGGGGCTTGAACCCATAAATTGTGAGATCATGACCTGAGCCGAAATCGGATGCTTAACTGACTGAGCCACCCAGACGCCTCTCAACTAAATTTTTTTAAAAGAAATTTTGCCGACACTTTGCCTTTAAAAAAAAAAAAAATTATTTATTTATTTTGACATAGAGAAAGCATGAGTCAGGGAGGGGCAGAAAGAGAGGGAAAGAGAAGGGGAGAGAGAGAATCCCAAGCAGGCTTTGCATTGTCAGCACAGAGCCTGACAAGGGGCTCAAAGCCATGAACTGTGAGATCATGACCTGAGTTGAAGTTGGGTGCTCAACCGACTGAGCATCCCAGGCGCCCCCCAACTAGATTTTTTTTAATGAAGTGTTAGAAAAGAAGACATTATTTTATTAGATTGGTAGGGGGAGGTGATATTTTCAAGAAACTAAGGACCTGCCTTTTTTAGCTAGTTTTTTGCCAAGGAACCTGGCCTATTATTTCCTTTTTATGCTCATAAATATTGTATCATTAAAAACCATCCTTGTCTGTCTGTCTTTTCTTCCTTCTCTCATTCCTTCCACCTTTTTGGAAACGTAACTGCCATGTAACATTGTATAAGGTGTGTAAGCATGTGGCTAACACTTCCATCTGGTCACATAATTACTATTTCTTTCTTGTGGTCAGAATGTTTAAGATCTCTCTAACTTTCAAGTGTATGTTATTGTATACATAGATCCTGAAACTTAACTCATTTTATAATTGGAAGCTTGTTCCTCTTTGACTAACATCTCTCCATTTCCCTCACCCTCGAGGCCCTGGTAACCATCATTCTGGTCTCTGTTTCTGAGAGTTCGGCTTGTTTACATTTCACATATAAGTGAAATCATATAGTATCTGTCCTTCTCTGATTTACTTTGCTTAGTCCATCTTTCCTTAGGTGTTTTTTTGTTTGTTTTATTTTGTTTTGTTTTGTTTTTTGAGAGAGTGCGGGGGCATGAGTAGGGGAGGAGCAGAGGAAGAGGGAGAGACGGTCCTAAGTGACAGGAGGCTCAGTCTCAATCTCAGGACCATGAGTTCGTGACCTGAGCCAAAATCAAGAGTTGGGCGCCTGACCTAGAGTGAGCCACCCAGGCACTGCCATTCTTACCCGGGTGCCCCCATTCTTATTTTTTAATTTTCATTTTATGACTTGGTATTAAAATATTGGAATAATTCATTTTATTTAATATTCATATTGAACCTCTCCCTCTATCCTGCAGTATAATTTTATTTCTAGAGGAATAAAGTTCTAATTTACAATTAGAAACATGGAGAAAGAAGATTCAATATGTAGAATTTATTGATTAAACCTGTGTCTGTTGTGTACTTACCATATTCTAGAAACTCCTCCTTGGATCTGGGTATTTAAAGATAAACAAGACACGTGTTTGATTCACTGGTTTAAAAAAAAAAAAAAAGTACCAGTATAATGTGGCAAGTTCTTGACTGGAGGTGTGTATAAAATTTTGTGGAAATTTTTATCTTACGTAGTTTCTAAGGACTACATGGCTGCCGTAAAATGAAAAGCTCTACTATTGTGGGTATGTGTTATCTTCTCAGCTTTTCTGGTCATCTAAACACAGTTGAAATTGGTATGTCAGTATGGCTAGAACTTTGTTATCCATGCTACAGACAGGTGTTGGAACAAAGTGGCGATACGGCCCAAAGGTCCCCAGATACAGGCTGTGGGAAAGTTGTTCCTGGTGCCCGGCAAAGTGAGCACTAAGTAGAGGGAAGGAAGGGCAAGGCAGAGAACACACGATGATCTGTGCATGGGCACGTGCCACCGTCCGTTTTGAGGAAGGATTGTCTTTGATTCTGAGATTGCCCTTCTTTTATTATTCAAAAGAGCTTTCTGTTTATGAAATTATAGTGAAAATATGGTGGCTACTTACTGTTTTCATGACTTTATCTGAAAAAACAATGTCAGCTTGGTCTTTTTTGTAATTTTATTGATATAGAAAATCCTCAAAAAAGGGAATCATTGACAAAGATACTTTTGAACGCTGTGTCCTGCAGCCCTTTTTTGGGGGTGGGGGGTGAAATAGCCCAGCATGCTACAGGAGTTTCTTGTGTTCAGAGGCCCTGGTTCCATCTCTGGAAGTAAGCCCTTAGGTGATGAATTAATAATAGACTTATGGGGTGTCTGGGTGGCTCAGATGGTTAAGCATCCAACTCTTGATTTTGGCTCAGGTCATGATCTTGCTGTTCATGAGTTCGAGCCCAGCATCTGGCTCTGTGCTAACGGTGTGGAGTCTGCATTAGCCAGAGGCTTTGGTGGCTTTGGTCCTGTGGGTGATTTTGGTGGCAGGAAAGTAATCTACACCTATAATTAGGAATTGATCAATTTTTAAATGTTTTATTTCTTGTCCTGACAAGTTTCAGTGACTGCCTTGGCATTAGAAGGTAAAACATGAGGGATAGCTAATATGAAGGGTTGGAAACAGAAATATTTATTAGAAGTTGTGTTCAGGGGCGCCTGGGTGGCTCAGTTGGTTGAGTGTCTGGCTTCAGCTCAGGTCATCATCTCACACTCCGTGAGTTCGAGCCCTGTGTCGGGCTCTGTGCTGACAGCTCAGAGCCTGGAGCCTGGTTCAGATTCTGTGTCTCCCCCTCTCTCTGCCCCACCCCCCCACTCATGCTCTGTCTCTCTCTGTCTCAAAAATAAATAAAAACATTAAGAAAGATTTAAAAAAAAGTTGTGTGCATATGCATGTTTTGTATGTGTGGACATGTGTGTGTGCATGTATGTTTTTCTCTCTTCTGATTGGAACATAGTGTCAAAATAATATGAGAGCCTTGAATTCTGTAATTTTGCTGCTGCAGCCACTGGTTTGCATCAGTGGTGACCTTTGGGTTTTGCTTATAAGTGGAGAGCAGGTATTTGTCAGCTTTTGGGAAAGGAAAACTGGAGAGATCCACGGAAGAATAATAACAAATACATGTTGATTGTCCAAGCTGAGCAGAATAATTAATATATTGTCATTTAGAACTTTAAGTTACCTATCTACCATTGATCACTAGTTCGGTTCTGATTTTATGCTGTTTACGTTTTAAAATACCTAAATGCTTGTAGAAAAGTCCCATCAGATTTTCCTTTGCTTTTTTTAGATTACAGCTCCTCTTAAACAAGTGTCTAACCGTGACAGCTTATCCGTAGAGCTCCAGTGGCGGTGGTGGTATTGATCACAGTCACCATCACCACCATCGTCGTCGTTACTGGTGTGGGCTCTGGGGTAAGACGACCTGGATTCGCATCCCAGCTGCAGCCCTTAGTAGTGGGTAATGTTGTGCAAGTGATTTAGCTGTTCTGGTCCCCAGTCCTTTCTTCTGAAGAACTGGGATATTAATAGTGGCCACTCATAAGGTGTTCTGAGGATTAAAGGGGGATGATTCCTGTAAGGAGCTTAGTATAGTGCTTTGCACTAGTCTGTGTTCATTATCATTGTCATTCTTTTCACCTTGAAGCATCAGTACTGGCCTTTTCTGCTTTTCAGTTTATTGCTTAAACTTGTTTAATACTCACACCCTGGTCTCATTGTTTGGATACTGGATACTGTTTCATCTGTGTAGCCATTCTATGAGATGTACTTTTTACTCATTTTGTTTTTTAAAGTTTATTTATTGATTCATTTTTGAGAGAGAGAGAGAGAGAGAGAGAGAGAGAGAGAGAGAGAGAGAGAGGGAGAACGTGGGGGAGGGGCAGGCAGAGAGAAAAGGGAGAGAGAGAATCCTAAGCAGGCTCTGTGCTGTGGGGCTCCCTCTCACGTGAGATCATGAGACGTGTTTTGAACCTGTGGGAAAAGCACATGCTAGTAATCAGCCAAGTGTTTCCTATCTTATTAATAAATTGGAAGGAGTTCTAAAAGCAGCCAACTGTACGTTCACTTCTTTACGGCCCAGGAGAGGAAGGAATGCTTTCACTGTTGTAGATATTTCCAGGGACCTTCCTTTTCTTGGAAATGGCAAGTTTTCACAGTTAGTTTTTTTGTTTTTTAATTGCTGTTTTTATCTTTTTTTTTTTTTTTTGGAGAGGGAGAGAGTGAGTGGGGGAGAGGGAAGAGAATTTAAGCTGGCTCCACCTTGAGCCCAACGTGGGGCTTGATCCTATGACCCTGGGATCATGGCCTGAGCCAAAATCAAGAGTGAGATGGCTGAACCGACTGAGTCACCCAGGTGCCCCTCACGGTTAGTTTTCAGTGAACTAAAAAGAGAAAGAATTTCAAAGGTGAAGAAGATGAGAGAAGGATTTTGTAGTTATTACTTTAAAAACTGGCCTCACATTGAAATCACTTGGGATGCTTTTAAAAAATACAGATATATAGTAGTGGAAATACCACACCACCACCACGGTCATAAATAGCAGAACACACGTTTTTGAACCCACTGCTTTGAATACAGTCATAAAGTAATTGGAATGGTGAAGTCTTCACTACTTTAACTACTGTGTTAGTTTCTTTATGTTGAAGTAGCTTGTGCAATCAACATGTTACAGACTAGTTCATAGGACATGAAGCCTCATATTATTACTTGGTTCATTAGAAAGACTTAGAGTTTTCTCTCCCTGTTTTGATGAAATATAGCTGGTTATATCTGCAATTTTGGGGGTGTCAAAAACAATTCCTAATTTAAGCATAGTTCACTAATAAAATAGAATTCCATTTAGTTTTACCAAAATATGTGCTACGAGAGGAGAATGCCTCTCGTATCTGTGTTTAGAAGTAAACTAGGTGGCAAGGGTTTGGACAGAGCACATGGACAGTCAGGCAGGCATTTTACTGCTGGTACTAACATGCCATGCTTCAGTTCATCAAGGAGTAGTTTTCTGTAAATGCAGTTTCATATGCTTTATGCAAATGAAAGTCTCGTTGACTTTATTGAAGTTTTAGAGGGTTGTATGTGACAGGGGTGGAGATTTACATACTTTAGGGAAAGTTGTAAGGGTTGAGGTGGGAGCTGGGATCAAAGACCATGTTTATATCCTCTATGTTGGTAACTTGATTTTTTGTGAGAGTGGGAGAACTGGATGTAAAAGGGCTGAGGAATGGCTTAGGACATTTTCAGGTGAAAAGCATTCTTAATTCTTAGTAGGATTTTATTGCAGATCTTTTGAATTAACATAATTGGTCATAAATATTTTTCATCAGGAGCTCAAATAATGTTACTGCTGAAGCTTCCAATGCAAACATCATTTTAGAGAAATGTTTTTTCATTATATTTCCACATTCATTTTAATAGCCTATGTGTGAGTAAGTCACCAGCCCATGTCTTTTTTTAAAATGAATTTGCATTTTTTTCTGTGATGATATGACTAATAAATGTTATAATGATGTAAACCTTCTTTATTTATTTGATTGGCCTGTTTGCAAAGTGTGAATTTAATGTTCTGATTTTCACCAGCTTCAGTTGAATGGAGTCTTAGAGCACTAAACCCAAAGGACACCTAGTTTATGTTTTATTTCTTGTACTTTTGCTTTTTTTTTTTTTTTTTTTTTTTTTGCTTTGCAAAGTCCTGAGTCAGGCCCTGCGGGAAGATGGGCCGATATTGGATCCATGATCCTGTGCCCCAAACATTAGTTGGGATGGAATAATGGAAGCTTGTTGACTAGGGAGGAATGAGTTTATTTTGCTAATTACAGACAAACACTGATAAACCGTCAGCTCTTGAAATCATAGTAAGGGTGAGGGGAGGTTCATGTGTGTGTATGTGTGCCCGTGCACGTGTGCAGGTAATGAGTGTAAAGTGTATTTACACTCCTGTTGACTGTTCTTTGGACACAAGGAGAATCTTTGTCTCTTAATTTGAGCTTGCATCCTCCCTCTACTGTGGAATTCTATGTTCGTTTTCCCATTCCTTCTTGTTACTTGTCAATTTTAAAATGATTTGGGTATGAACACCTTGGAAGTGGGAGTAGTCCTTTTCCCTAGCTTATTGATGAAAATTGGTAGGAGGATGCTGGGAGATGCAATAGAAAAGGCATATGGGAGAAAATGAATGCTAAAAGAAAAAGAGGGACAGTACAGGGAGTAATGTAACTGCCAAGTTGATTGACCACTTAGCTGGTCACTAAATTATTTTCTTGGGTGAGAAACATATTCTGGAAATCAACATAATTTTGAGAGTTGTTCTAGAGCAGTAGAATCTGATTTTATGAATCTTATCCAAAACTATGAGAATTGAGTCGGTTATCTCCTTTTTAAAGAAATACTAACATTGGTTGGATGGGTTGTTGTGCTCATGACCTTCATGGTATTATATAACCACTTATTGATTCCTCATTATTTATGGTTATGATTCTGTGGAATTCTTCTCCTGGGGGCAGGGACAGCCTGTGTAGACCAGAGGTGTCCATTAGAAGAGAGACGACACAAGCATCCATCCACTGCCTGGTCTGCTTTGGGATTCTAAGATGACCTTTAATTTTTCTAATTTACATTTATTTCTAAATGTCTGTAATTTGTAATTTGTTTGTTTTCCTTCAATCTGAGTTATTTCAGAAGTGGTTAGATTCTCAGGTGGCTTGCATTTGGGAGGTGGGTGACTTTGAACTGTTAAAATCTAGTGTTATTACATTATGGTTAGAATGCATTGCCTATGTGATTTCTGCTTTTTGTCATTTATGATCTTCTTTTTCCGACCTAGTACCTGATACTTTTGATTAACGTTTCTTTAAAAGATATTTGTTATCTGCTTCTGGGACCGGTTCCATAAGACATTAAACTTACATCATTGAAACCTTCTGGGCTACTCAGAGTGTTTCTTTTCCGATACTGGTTTGTTCTGCCTTTTCACATTACCCGTTTTCATAGCTCACTGGGATTAGGGAGATGAGGGCAAGGAGGTTGAGAGCAGCACAGCTATTTGAGGCCGTCAGAGGACCAGACAGTACAAGAGCCCTTTGCTCAGGCTGATTTAGGTCCTCCTTCAGTGAGAATGAAAAGAAAATTTTTTTAAATTGTTGCTGTAATTGAATTGTCTCTTTCAGGAATACTCCTCCCTCTTTTTCTTTCAGTCAGTCTTGATTACTTCTGTTATTTAAGTTAAGGAGAAGAGATCATTTAGAAGAATTTAGCCTGTGATAAAGAATAGCTTATTGCTGTGTGTGTTAATCTCGGGAATGGGCTAGAGGGAGGATAGAGAAGGGGTTCAGCCTGATCCTTTATGAATGGGGCATGTTGGAGATTACTTGTTGATTTCTCTCTGTGTTCTTCCTTTTCTTATCTCTTTGCACACACCCCATTTTATGAAGTCTGATATTCCTCTTGTCTTTTATTGAGTTTCATGGTTGCACGATGATGAACAGTCCTTGCTCTGGAGCCAGTGTGCCTGGGTTTGAATCCTGTCTTTCTGCTTGTTGGCTGTAGGATTCTGGGCAAGTCACTGAATTTCCTTGTGTCTTGATTTTTTTCATTTGTTAAATTGGAAATAGTACCTACTGCATAGAACTGTTGTGGTATTATGTGAGATATAATACTTGAAAATGCTTAGAATAGTACACAATAAATGTACCCAATAGTGCTTAGTAAATGAAAGCGATTATTATTCCATTAGGCAGATGGATAGCCTGCTTCACATTTGTCTATGACATTACGTCAATTTGGATTAAGAATAAATTTCAACTGCCTAACATAAAAAAAAAGACCAAATGTTAATTGCCTGAATTTTAAAAATAGCCAAATATATGAATCTCTTGAGGTTTTTTGCAGCGACCACAATGATTAATCACTGTTGTCACTACTTAAATGATGGTTTACTTTTTGGAGGAAAGGCTGTCACTTATAGATACTTTCATAATTCGTATGTGCTGAGTTATGCAGTTCTCCATGTAAATGGTCTGGTTTTCAAGCCTTATTAAAGTTACTGTATCAAAAATAGGATTAATTAAAATCTCCTTTAAAGATTTTAACCTTAATGTTACATTAATAAGATTGTTTTGTTCCCTGTGCAGCATCAAAACTTCCATTCAGCTTTGAGGTATGAGGTCTGACTTAGAACTTACAGGACTATAGTACTTAACTATCATGGTCCTATGCATGTAACTAGTCATTGGCTATGGATATATAGCCATTTTCATAAGCTGCTTAGTTTTGTTTACTTATTAATTAATTTTGAATGCTAAAAACAGGTAGCAATTCAAGAGAAATTAAACTGATTAAACTCAGTTCTTATAGTCTTTAGACTAGTTTTAATGGTATTTATTTATTTATTTTTGAAGGAGAGAGAGAGAGAGAGACAGAGCATGGGCGGGGGAGGAGCAGGGAGAGAGGGGGACATAGAATTTGAAGCAGGCTCCAGGCTCTAAGCTGTCAGCACAGAGCCCGATGCGGGGGCTCGAACTCACGAACTGTGAGATCATGACCTGAGCCGAAGTCGGACGCTCAACCGACTGAGCCACCCAGGCGCCCCAGTCTTTAGACTAGTTTTAGACTAGATTTAGACTAGACTAGTTTCAGCTAGATTTTTTTTTTTTTTTGAATGTGATTAAGTCTAGGGACATAGAATAAGATATCTCACAGCTTAAATCCCAAAGTCTTTGTAATACATTAGGCTTTTAGGGACCCATGGGGGTGGTGGCAGGGGAGGAAACTTACAGGTTAAGAATAATTTCTAAATTTATAACTTGTTTTCACTAAGAATAGCAGTGATGCTCTACATACCTTCAAAAATACTGACTACTTCTTGTTCCTTTGTATCTGGTAGGAAAATCCTGTGTTTTCAGGTGTCCTGCCCACTCTCATCTAGGCTTACCTGAAAGTTGATGTCAGCAGGCAGTGTTTTGGGAGAATTATCTCTGAGGTCCCGGGTACTTGGACTAGCACTTGGGTTGTGGGGGTGTGAGCAGGGGAAGAGGGTTGTGGAGAGGAGTCACGTGGACCCTTTAAATAGGAGCCTGCCCTCACTGCCTTCTGCTAGGGCCGCTGGTGTTGTAAGGTGAGTGCTGCTAACTGTCGCACTTACCTCCAGAGAATAGGTGGCCTGTGCTTTATGGCTGCTGGAAAGCATTTACTGGGAAGCTGGCAACTGAAGGTGCTTGCAAGTGAGTGGCCAAACATTGTTAAAGTCCTTCTTGAGTGGTACAAAGGGAGTGTGGAAATGTGGTGGGAGACCTGGGCGCTGGGCCCAGCTCCGTAACTTATTCATTGTGGGACGACCTCAGTGATAGTTTCTAATTTTCTTTTTGGGAAAATAATATCATGCCACCTGCTTACCTTTAAGAGTGTTTTGAGGATTAATGAGTTATGTACCTTGGATGAAGGCAGGAGCCTGGTCATAATTTCATTGCCTTTTTAGAGAAGATCCAGTTTGGGGAATAAAGTAGTGAAAATAAAGGAATGGAATGGGCTGTCTACAACTTGATGTGTTTCACGTCCAGCTGTAAATCAGGTTTTCATTCTCACTGAGGAATTTTAACTTGAAATTTTTATATATTTTTTAGAAATGACACCAAACCAAATGTCTGACCTGCTGTTTGTGGGAAAAGAACAGATGTTTATTCTGAGAACATACTAATGAAGATGTTAGTGGTTTTCTCGCACTGTTAAGGGAATAAGATGGGTCATAAGAGAGAGCATAGATTGAAGTATAGTTTGCTCTTATTGTCCCATCACTGGTGTGTTCTTTTTGAGAGAATTGATATTACTTCATTGTGTTGGTTTTCCAAGTTTCTTTGACAAAGAAACTTCATAGATGTCAAGCCAAAACAAAACAAAAAATATAAACACACATACAACAGTTGCTTTAAATACCAAGGATGTCAGCGTGAAATTAAAATGAATTTACTGACATTTCTGCTTTGAAATTTTTTTAGGAAAACTAATTTAAACCAAGTGAAAACTTGTGGCTTTACCTTATAATGGGAAGTTTGACCTTTTTCAGTGCTTTTGGCTCAGGGGTTTTGACATGGGATGTTTTTGGTTAAAATTTGCTTCAACTTTCTAATGGCTCTTGGGATTTTGGTCTATCTTTGGTTGGAATAGATATTTGGAATAGCAAATGCTGTCTATTGTGTTGGTACCACGTAGCTTTCAAAGACAAGGTCTCCTAAGTAGTGGCCATGGTATCCCCTCCCGCCCGTGTGTAATTGTTAAAAAGAACACTGTTGTCATGTGAATTCTTATTTTTTTGAGCTTGCCTTTGAAGTAACTTTCACAGAGAATTCCTGTTACCTAGAAATTGATGACAGACTTACACCATTTCCTTTTTTTTTCTTAGACGTTCCGTCCTCAGAGCAGCCTGAACTGTTCCTAAAGAAACTTCAGCAGTGCTGTGTCATTTTTGACTTCATGGACACGCTATCTGATCTTAAAATGAAAGAATACAAGCGCTCCACTCTTAATGAACTGGTGGACTACATTACAATAAGCAGAGGCTGTTTGACAGAGCAGACTTACCCTGAAGTAGTTAGAATGGTGAGTTTCTTTGTTTCGCCGCGGACACTTTTAAGCACCTTCCATAGCGACGTACAGGTGTAATTATTGCAGAGTCAGGTCACTGGAGGTCACCTCCACAAATGAGAACCAACCTTCTGAGAGCTAAGCTAAAGTAGTCGGAACAATACTAGAATTTGAAGAGTATGATTTCATGAGAATGAAATCCACAACTTTTCACCTACAACAGTACTGGAGGAACCAGCGACTTCAGAGTATGAAGCCAGGATTGCCAGGGTGTTCTTGGATTTCTGGCGTTGGGAAAAGAAAAGACACAGGAGAATCAACACAAGTTTTAGATCTGTGTTTGAAAAATACTCAAGCCTGTTGGATGTCTTGATTTTTTTTTCCCCTCCCTGTTCACTGCGGTAATTTAGAAATGGCTTTAACCTCAATAAAATTGTGATTTGTAGAATCTAGTTAAAGCCTCTCCTGGCTTTATAAACTAATCATTCCCATTATAATCTTGAAATCTGGGGTGATGTCTTTCATTATTTTTGAACAGTGTCTTGCACTTTGTGTGGTCATTAGGAGTTAAGAGAAGAAACATTATTAGCATAATAGAAGTAATATGTTCTTTTTGGGTCAGTAATTATATTCGTTTTTTTTTTTTTTTTAAAGCTGAGCCAAAATATGGTTTTCTGTTGGATTTCTATGGGAAGCTTGCCTTCCTTGGCATCCCAGAAGATGTTGGGTCTAGAGAGTATGTGCTCTTTTGGGGAGGTGGGGCTCTTCCACTAATTGGTGAAATTATGCTGCAGAAATCCAGAAGGGTCAGTGCAACCACTGGGAAGCCCCTTGGAGAATCTGGCCCATTCTCTCTGTACTGCTGAAAACTGTCTAGCTTTTCAGTTCAACTTTTATCATTTGTATTCAACAAATACAGAAAAGAGACCTCCGTGATGAAGTAGGTGTAGTTAAAAATGAATAGTTCAGATTTGGGAAGGGATGTGAATGATCATAACTTGAGAAACTGTGACTGATGTCTGAAGATCATTTCAAAACAATGTCCAGTGTATCCCTCAGATATGTGTTTGAGTTTATGTTGCATTTGTTGTTAATTTATGAGAATATACTAGTAGAATGTTTCGTAGGTGAACTATTAACATTGTAGCTCTTGAGCAGTGGTTCTCAACTAGGGGTGGTTTTGCTTCCCAGGGCACTTTGGCAATGTCTAGAGACGATTTGGCAGTCACACCCAGGGGTGGGGAGGGGCGTGCTACCAGCATCTACTGGAGAGAGGTCGAATTGCAGCTAAACATCTCATGATGCACAGGACAGCCCCCTAACAAAGAATTATCTGGCCCTAAATGCCAACAGTACTGTTGTTGAGAAGTCCTGCTCTCGAGTTTGCATGCTATCTGAACCTCTTAACCTGACACCTAAGGTTTTCTCTAGGCCATCTGCCTTCTGCAAGTTTTGGTTTTAACCTACCCCTTGGTTTTAACCTACCCATCTCCTCAGCCAACAGAGGTATCCACCGTGTATAACTTCCTTCTATATCTCATTCCATGGATTGTCCGTTAATATGTAAGCACATATAAGCATATAGATATAAATACACAAGTCGTGGCATACTATACACACTTATCTGCACCTTGCGTTTTTCACTTAGCAATATAGACTGTATATCAGTGCACGTAAAGCTGTCTCATTCAGTCTTACAGGTGTGTAATACTTCATTGTGTGGGTGAACCATAATTCATTTAACCACTATCCTATGAATATCCTTATATACCCGTCAGTTTACCTTTGTGTGAGAACCTTTGTATGTTTACTGGTTTGTTTTTTTTAAATAGCCTTTCTTTCCCCCTGTTTCTGGACCTTCATGTGTTTCTTGGGCCCCATCTCTGATTCTCCCCTTCCTTTCAAGACTTGGCGTCAGGTGCTACTGCTGTTTCCTGAAAAGCTCAGAGTTGTCCCATACCTTCATTTCCTTCATCGCTTGGCAATTCATCCTTTTGGAATTTGTTCACTTGCTGCTCTTTAATTTTTCACACCTTTATTTGATTTTTCTAATTAGACTATAAGCACGTCTAGGCAGGAACTATGTCCTGCACATCTCTGTGGCCTCCAGAATACCTCCTAGTGCAGGTCTATCAGGAGTTCGTTGAACGAGTGAATGAATTCCCTCTTAAATGTGAGTGTTTCAGGCTCTCAAATTATCTCAAATTAAGATATTGAATGTCACTGGGTTATATTTAGTTTTTAAACCCAGTATTTGGCGTAATCGAAAAATTCTTTTATTCCTGTGAAACCAGCTTGGTTCCAAATGAGCTTTGGTCTCTTAACGGAGACTATTTTCCCTTCTCCCCTACCCTCCCCCAACCCCCTTCCAAAAATTGTTTTTAAAAGTCTCCCGTCAGGTGAGTTGTGTATGAATGTGCATTTTAAAATATACTGGAGGCCTACCTTAGGAGATGTTAAATCTGTAGCACGCGTACTGTTCTAGGGCATTAGAAAATTAACTTTCCAGATGGTGGTTTAGGGTTCTCAGGGGCGTAGTTTATTTTTCAGATCTCATGATTTGTGAAATTGTAACCATTAATTTTACATGGTTCTTAGGCAGTCTGGGGCATTTACAGAGAAGGAGTTAGTGTGGGAGAGTCTGAAAGAGAAGAGACTTTGGAGCCACACAGACCTGGGCTCAAGTGCCAGCTCTGGCCGCACTTACTTGTTTCATCACCTTGGATGGAGCCCTTCCTCTGGGGCCTCAGTTTTTGTGTGGTGCTGAGAGGCACATGGGATCAGGCGAAGGGTGGCCATAGTCCTACCTCCGCTGCTCCATGAATACTCTGCCTAAGTAAAGTGCTCAGCACGTAAAGTCCTCACCTCCTCAGATACAATCTTGCAATACAGTCTAGCAAGCTGGCCGCTTAACCACTCCGTAAGAAGGGTTGGAACCCAGTCCCCACTTGTTGCCCTCTATTCCCTTCCATTTTGCCACCTCGAGGCCCCTTCTATATAGAAATTCTGGTGCTGCCGCTGCCCACTTTCCTCATCTGTATCACACCTGCCTTTTTCTGGCCTTTTGTGAGGATTGGCAATATCTGTGTACAAAGCTCTTGGAATAGTCCCTAACATATGGCAAGCATTAGTTCAATAGTGCTATGCTTGGACGATTCTGTTATTATATACTTGATTTTACAATCATTGGTGGAACCCAGCATTCCTTTTGTGGACTTGAGGTGTTGTCAGCTGGATGTGTCGTATTCCATTGCCTCGATGGTTCTCAAATTCTGTAACTCCAAGATGATCCTGCCTGTTGAACAAACGTCACTGTCCCCACCTATTCTTTCTTGTTATTGTAAAATGCAACCACTTTCACTAGGATTAGTGAAGGAAATGGTGGTGCTTTTAGTGAAATATCAGTAAGTGATAGCCAGATTTTATAAACGAGGATGAGCGATGACTTACAGCGACAGGTTCTGGTGTTAGCACTATTACCAAAAGCCTTTGATCCAACCTGAATCTGTTAGGGGAAGGAAAGAGTGACCGATAAAAGTAATCTGTGAGTTGTGGAAGCCATTTTTAGCATTTAAATGAAGTCTAGATACCACCTCCAGGCTGCTGGAATTAAGAAAGCAAAGCAGCTCTTGATGTGTAAACAGGATAAAACAATGTAGTGCGTACCTTCCCTGTGGGAGAGTTGTGTGGGCTGGTGGAGAGAGCCCGAGACCCAGAATGTGGAGGTCACTGTCCACTTGATTGATGGTGAGGTCTCGGGCAAATAATTAATTTCCTCTCAAGCCCCGGTTTCTCCTGTGTATAAATGGAGGGGATCGGTGACGATTGCTCCCACCTTCCAGCTCTGAAAGCCACTGGCTCTTTCAGTCAACACAGTCTAAGAAATTGAGAATGGATTCTGCTTCCAAAATAGTAGCTTAGGTAAGTGGTTTGTTTTCATGTATTTCACCTGAGGGCAAATCTGATGGAAAAAACGAGAATCAGGACTTGTAGTTCCTTGAGGCTTTGGCTCATTCTGCTTTGTATCATCTCAAGTGTCAGGCTTCTGTCCTTGAGTCAGTATTTTTACCACATTATGCTAATGTTTTTTCTCTTTGGTTCTGTTGCCATGCATCCATTTGAAAGACTTCTTAGAATTTCTGGCTCTCCCAGTAATCTTGTGCTGTTGTTTTTGTTTTTTTTTTTTAACCCAAACTCGAGCTTTTTGTATTTTATGCTCTTTATATGTGCACATCTTCCTTTTCAAAAAACATCACTTTTGGGTATAGTTCGAATGTGAGATGGTATCTCATTGGTGAAGACGTTATTTTAGCTAACTCCAGGTAAAGTTTACTGAATGACTTAGAACCACACTTTTGCATTTGATAATAAAAAAAGGCTGGGTCCTGCCCTGTCAGCAAACTTAAAATCAGGTAGAAGGGATACTCATGAACAAATATAAGAAAATGTCATACGTGTATTAGTAGAGGTGTATATACAAGGCAAGAAAGGAGTACAGAGGGTGAGTAGTCTGAGGTAAGTAGAGATGGTTAAGGAAGGCTTTTTACAAAGGAAGTAAAGCCTCAGTAGGTGTTAAAAGGTGAATGCGTGTTTTCTAAGTGGCTGAACTAGTGTTGAAATGAAGAAGAGAATTACATGATGCAAAGGGATTTCCCAACCCCATGATAGATTCAGAGAAGCACAAGTAGTGTTGTCACAGCATTGTGTGTGTGTGTGTGTGTGTGTGCGCGCGCGCGCACGTTATTGGGGAGTTCGAGGAGGTGAATGGTGGCAGTTGAAGCTGCAGGTGTGGGCCCGTTCTTGAAAGAACCTCACAGACAGTGGATAAACATTGGAAAGTTTTAAGCAGTTGAGTGACATGGTCAGATTTGTATTGCACTGGCAGTGGGCCAGATAGATTGGAGGGCGCCAAAATTGAAGGCGGAGAGGAATCAATTAGGGAAGGGGTGTTTTAGAGAAGCTGTGAAAGCCCTAAGGCAAACACAGGTATGAAAGTAGAGAAGGAGAAGAAAGGATGGCATTTGAGACTCACATAATATTGAAGCCACTTGGCATTTGTGTGGATGTTTGCAGTGTGAGAGAGAGGAAGGGGTGGTGAGGATAGCTTTGGGAATTAGGTGGTTTGTTATGCCACTATTTGAGAAAGGTATAGCTGGAGGGCGAGTGGGTTTTGCGTGGAAACCAAGCAGTGGACTTTTGGTGTGTTAACTTGGAGGTTATGGGAGACCTAGATGTGGAAAGGTGAAGACGGAGATTGGGAATTGTCGGTGTGGGAGGAGAACAGGAGAAAAAAAGAACGATGATGGAATTGCCGGTGGTACAGGGAACCACTGTGCTTTCGAGCAGTGGTGCAGGTGGGAGCTGGGGGGTTGAGGAGCGCTCAAAGTATAAGGAAGTTGAGATGATGCCTGTAGATGGTGATTGCACGTACACTGATGGAATCTTGGGCATACTGCCTTCATTAGAATACAGTCTTATGCCTTCTCTTGCAGACATTATACCTTGTTGCTGTGGTTGTTTGCCGTTATTTATTTTCATATTTTGTCTTTATGTCTTTACTTTTATTGGTTTCAAAGTCTGCCCTGCTCCTAATCTGTGGTTAAATTTCTGTATACCTCCCATTGTAGAATATGTGATTTTTCCAAAGGTGATATAGTTTTAAGATAAAATATTTAGAACATTTTTTTTTCTTTTCTCTTGAAGTCTTTCCTTGAGTCCTAATTATTGTTTCTTGGCCACCATTAGCTTTGTTTTTCCTATTCTCAAATTATACCCTGTCATTTGATTATCTGTGTGTTGTATCTTTTATATATCCTTTGATTTAACGGGAGATCACAGCTCTGGTTTGCCTCTTAATAGAAAAATACGGTTCTGTAGAAAATAATGAAGTTGCAATTAAAGGTCTCAGAGTCTGCCTACACAGACTTATAGGAGTGCTTTGTTAATTTCACTACATGCTTTATTGGCTGAAGGACAGACAGAGTTTCTTTTCATAAAAGAACAACTATCTAAAAGTGCCTTGGGAATGATAAGTACCAGGGGGAAATGTGAAATTTCCATTTTTCATCTTCTGGCATCTGATAAGGAATGTAACCATACATCCTGGCCAGGATTTGCCTTCGAGGTGACTCTTGAGACTGGAAGGAGATAAGATCTGACCCATGTGGAGGTGCCTGGGTGGGGGTGATAGTGGTGGAGATGGGCTGCCTACGCTACTGAAAATATAAATAATGGAAGAGAATTGAGTGATGTCTGGGAAGGGCATCTAGGAACTGAAATTATTGGCAAATTTTGAGAATAGGAACAGGACCTGAGAATTAAATTGGAAAGTGAAGGATTCCTTGTTACTCAGAAAAGAATTTAAGGTTACGATAATGAAGATTATCAACAGACATTTTTAGAATGAGACCCGGAAGAATTGGCCGCTCAAGGTTAGGCGCATATTGTTACCATTTGTAATTTATCAGAGGGTAGAGAGACTGGCAGGCACTTTGTCCTTTCTTTAATTACTGTAAATCTTAAACAACTGCACTGTGCTTCTTTAGTTAATGCCCACTTAATAATATTCATGTAGCATACTAGGGTGTCTGTAGATTGTTTTTATAGTCAGTGGACCTTCTGATGTTGACTGCAGAATTTTGGGTATTTTGTGTTTGTTTGTTTGCTTGCTTGTTCGTGTATTTATTTATTTAATTTTGGAGCATGAGAGGGGGAGGGGGCAGAGAGAGAAAGAGAAAGGGAATCCCAAGCAGGCTCCATGTTCAGCATGGCAGACTCGGACACAGGGCTCCATCCCACAGCCCCAGGATCATGGCCTGAGCTGAAATCAAGAGTTGGACGCTCAACTGACTGAGCCACCCAGGCACCCCTGTTTTGTGTGTTTTCGTGGTAGAGGATCCATAGCTTTTGACTGACTATTCAAAGACATACCTGACTCCACAGGGGTTTAAGCTTGATCTTACCACACGTGCAATGCTCTGCTAGATGCTGCTCTCTTGGAAAATACACGATTGGAAAGGAGCAGAGTCTTCCCATTCATGGCAGTAACTGCAGATGAAAAATGAAGTTGTTAGAATGATTTCACCAGTGAAACCATCTGGGCCCGTAGTTTTCTCTTTCAGCAGGTTTTTTCTGGTAGTGCATTCAGTTTCTTTTTTTTTTTTTTCTTTTTTTTCAACGTTTTTATTTATTTTTGGGACAGAGAGAGACAGAGCATGAACGGGGGAGGGGCAGAGAGAGAGGGAGACACAGAATCGGAAACAGGCTCCAGGCTCCGAGCCATCAGCCCAGAGCCCGACGCGGGGCTCGAACTCACGGACCGCGAGATCGTGACCTGGCTGAAGTCGGACGCTTAACCGACTGCGCCATCCAGGCGCCCCGCATTCAGTTTCTTAAATACATGTCTGACTCTAGATTTTCCGTTTCATCTTGTGTCAGTTTTGGTAGGTTGTTCTGATAGTTGCACAATTTACAGTTGTAGTCGTATACTTAATCTTTGCAGCATCTTTGCAAAGGTGTGTGCTCATAAAAGATCACCAGCACTTGTACAAATTCCATGGTTAGCAGCACAATTGTCTGCAGCACCTACCATATATGAGTTAATTTAGTCTTCACAACAACCCTGTGAGATCGATAGTAATATTATGTATATTATTTTGTAGATGATGTGAAGGAAGTAGAGAGAGGCTGTGGAACTTTCCCAGAGCTACTCACCTGGGGAACAGGCAGGGCGGATTTGAATCCAGGCTGTTTGGCTCCAGAGACCATACTCTTAACTGCTGTGCCTAATGCTTTCCTGGAATCATCCTTTACTATAGGAATGCGGACTAAACCCCAAAGATTGGACTCCTGCCTCTGAACTGTGTCCTTTTCCTTGAGCTCTTCTAAATAAATAGGTAATAAGGGTTTTGAATAGCCTTTCCCTGAATCTTGCTGCTCCTCACAAGGCCAAACCAAATAGCAGGCTTCAGGATTAAATGTTCATTGTTGCTTAAGAAACAGCTTCCCTCTCCCGCTCTCTCCCCTCACCACTTCACTACCCCGCCTTTGTGTTATTCTTGAATTAAGAGTGCTTCTCAACCTTGTTTTCTCTGCTCTCCCCCTCCCTTCCAGTATGGGAGAGTGAACGATGATTGGGAGGTGAAGAGGAGCTCAGGAGGAGGGCTGTGTAGTTCAGAACTCTCCTCTGTTCCACCCAAAGTACAGTTCTTGAGATGATCCTATCTCCTGAGTTCATGTGCTCCCCCCATATCTCTTTTGTCTGTCCCACCATTAGAAGCAGGTAAGCTCTACCAGCAGTCAAGGCATCCTTGCGTTACTTGCTTAGCTTGAATTTGGAGCAAGGGAGTTAGATGATGGGAACATCCCTCCGTCTCCATGATGGTCCCCAATCAGCGCTTACATGGGTACAGTCTCCTTTTTGTTGCCCTTGCTCGGTGAGTCCTGCCACTTAGACGAGTCTTCACCTTTTTAAGCGTGTGATGTTATAAGGTTGTTATGATGTCATTATCGCTGTCATTAGTCGTGATACCACCTCTACCACCCCTGTTAGACTCCCCTTTTTCTTTAGATGGTTTAATCAGTTTTTCTAGCTAGCTACAGTGAATCTTGAGAGGCTGAAAGCTTTTTTTTTTTTTTATAAGTCTCTGTAAGGTAGCTTTCCATATCTTTTCTCTGTTGACTTAAAATTTTAATTTTTCATGGGAAGTTTCATCTCCAGGTCTTTTTTTTTTTTTTTTTTTTTTAAGACCCTGTAAATCTGCATGTGCCTGTGTGGTTAGAATTAGATATACATGCATATGTAGACAGCCCTTAGTTTACCTGAATAAGATTTTTTTCCTGATACACTTGCATATTCATGTCTCTACTATATTAATAATTTACCATTTCTCTCCAGCAGACGTTCTCTCTTAAGGAATCTGACAGGGATTTTAATGGGTTTAGTTTTAATTTAAATGTACAAAGGAGTGGGTTTTTACTCAGGAAACAACTGAGCTACTCATGATTGCTATTTGCTTCGTTTACAAGCTGTATCCTTCTGGCTTGACTGCTTTACAGATTGTTCAGAGTTTTCAGTATACTTAAAATTGTTTGACAGCTGTGACTTGTCTAGCGCTGATGTATCCAATACTATCCTTTCTCTGTAACGAGAACAAGAACGCTCCCTCTCTCTTTCTTTACCCCTCCCCTGAAACTGGCTGCAGAATTGTGCAGGATAAGTCACAGAAGTACATTCAGGTTTTGGTTTCTCTTTTCTCCTACCTTTTAATTGAACCTTGAAAATGAAAATATGATTAGAGGTGTAAGGAATGCTTCTGGAAAAATCTACCGAGGAAAATATGTGATAAAAAGGTTGGGAAATTGTTGCCTGTGGTTTCTATATAAGTAGGTCTTGGATAATTCTAGCACTTGCTGTTAGTTTATGTAGTTCAGCTGTCTCTCTACTGAGGACAGAAGTGAGAGAGGAAGGGACTTATTAACTGATTCTCTAAAGAGAAAGCTGGTTATACCCCAGTGATGCATTATGAGCAGGAAAAAACAGAGAAAATGAGTGTCCCCAATGTGGAATTCTCTGAGACGGTAATGCCTGAGGCAAGAATTTGGCAAGAAAACAACAAGCAGGTCATTTCCAGGAGGTAGCTGGCTTCTGACCAATATTAAAAGCCAAACTTGATCTGTAGGTGAAAACAAGAAGAAATACGCTATCCAGTGACTTCTGTGGAGGAAGTTGCCTCTGGAAAATGAGGATAAGATAAGGGACTTCTAGAGTTAAAATGCAGTTTCAGGAATGAATAGAGAGAGGTAGGGATTTGCTGAGCAGTGAAGGGAAAACTAGAAAGACCAGAGCCTCAGGCAGCTGCGGGTCCTGGGCAAGGAGCAGCATTGCCAGGAAGGCAGGGGTGACACGTGGAGGAGAGGATGTTTCGGATGTTTCAGGATAAAAATAGGACTGGTTATAACAATTTGGTGAGTTGGAAAGCAAGTTTATCTTTTAATAAAATGGATAAGCAAGCCATGTTGGAGTATATAATGTCTCTTCATTCTTCAGAGATGTAGGTATGAGACAGGGAGTGGGGGCTGGGCAGATAGTGTTAGGTACTTAGTAAATGGGCTGCTTTGAAATACTGTGGAATTTCCTTTCCTGAAGAAGGTAAGGCCTTTATGAGAATAGGGTAGAACACTCTGGAATAATGCAGCCCTCTTCCTTTTGTGGGGACTTTTGGCCTTTTCTCTAGAAGTATTTGTTGAGTTTAGACAATAGAGAAGGTGCTAGAAAATTGAGTGTGTATTTGTGCTGTCCATCAGGTACAAACTGGGGAGCCTCTTGTGCCCTGTTCTGGAAAGTAGGAGGAGTAATTTGAGGGGTAAAATAATCAGAAGGCAATGATCTATAAATACACATTTAAAACGGAAGCTAACAGGGTTGGTGGGCAGTTCCTGTCCCGAGAGCCCTTTCTTGGTTTCTTTCTGAGGCACTTACACCCACACTCCAGCCTCCCCTCCAAGATGAGGCCAGCATGCCTCCGTGAGGCCCGTGAGGCGGGTGAGGGACGGTTGTCTGCCTTGCCCTCCCTTGGTGGCTGATCTTACTCAGTTCGTTATGAAGTTGTGTGGGTAAAGAGTGATGTTAATCTGTGATCATGTGTTCAGGTGCGTTTTTGTTTTCATAGCTCACCAGCTAGCTCAAGGTTTGTTTTACTAATGAAGGGTCACAGAGACGGAGAGACAAACCAGAATAAGGGACAGTGATAGCGTGGGCAGCTTCCTGTTTATTTTTAGTGATTTCAAGTAAGAACACATACTCAATAGCCGGAAACATACCTCAGAAGCCTCAAGTGCTTTGTGTGTTTTTAAAATTCAGAGTTTAATTTTTCTTTTAGCATTAGCTGATTTTGAACCGAGTGTTCAAAGCAGATGTTAGAATATACGTGTCCTCAAAAAAGCCCCATGTTGTTACTGTTTTATTAACTTGTGCACTTTGGATTTTACAGAAACCACTTAATTTAGCAGTTTTAGTACTTTTCTAGGATTGAGGACCCAAAGTCCATGCACAGGAACACGTGGTAGAACCCTGCTGTTGCATGGCTGGCCTCTGTGTGGGGCGTGCGCACTCGACTGCAAGCGCCAGCCAGTACGAGGGCCTGCTCTGCGCTAGGACTGTTGCAGTGTTTACACCTCTATTTTTGGATTCTAAGATTTAATATCAACAGTCTTCACTTTTGGATCCACTGCTACATTTCCAGTTTTGGAGACAGTGTAATGTAGTTGTCTCTTTGTGTGAAATACCATTTCCCTGTGATGATTTTGTGCGGGGCTAACAGACTAGAGAGAATTAATTTAACATTACCGTCACCACCTCAGCAGGTAAGAAGCTGCCTCTTATTTTGAGCAGAGTTTAGTCTCGAAATAGAAGCCTGATGGGAGTGGAGGGTTTCATGGTTGGAATTTGTGAGTAATAGGGGGAGAGGCGGGGATGGGTCTAGATTACGGAGGTCTTGGCAAGCCAAGTAAAGGAGGTTAGACTTAATCTGAGAGACTGCAAGCGGAGAGCTGCTAATAAGGTTTTTGAATGGGAGGTGAAATGTACATGATACTAGTTTCCTTTCTCCAGCCCCCACCTAGAAAGTCTGTACCCTTCTGCCAGCTCCTTTCAGGGGGTGTAAGGCTGGCAGATTTAACCCAGGATGGCTGATGGCAGAGGGCTGTTGTCCTACCGTAGTCAGATGGTGACAAAGAAAGAGGAAGTGGAGAGAATATATAAAGAACTCCCCATCCTCCTGTATTTTCTCCTGTGCTCATCAAAGAAAACTTGAAACCAAAGAGAAAAGATTATCTATAGTTTCATTATTTAAATGCAATCAGTGTTCACATTTTAGCCAGTTTCCTCCTAGCCTGGTTTTTAAATGAGGCTTTCCCTTAAATTAAAAAAAAATCCAGATATACTTAACATCAACACAGATTTTAAGAACAGATCTTAGGCAGTGAATCTTCAATGAATTTAATAATTCTCTGTACTCATAACTCCAGATCTAGAACACGGCCATCACTCTGGAAAATCTCCTTGTGTTCCTTTCCTGTTTTTCTGTATTAAACATTTTTCCCCCTAAGGGGGAAAAAAAATTATTTCATACTAATCTTATTATACAATTACTTATGTTACTATATGTATAATTTGAACTAAATTTTTTTTCTTCAGCATTGGGATATAAACATGCTTTCACGTAATTAACTAAATTTAAAAGCATCATTCTAATGGCTGCCATAATGTTCCATTATGGGGATATATGATTGTCTGCTTAACTATTTTGGGACATCAAAACTATTTCCAGATTTCCACTATTAAATATAATATCACCATTAGCACCAAAGAGATATTGTGAAGGCATAAATCAAATGACCTGTTGATAAGCTGCATAAAGCAGATAGATACAGGAGAGGAAGAGTTAAAGGAAATTCTAAAGGCTTAGACAGAATGAGGAAGGTGAGAAGAGAACTCTCTTCTAGAGGGAAGTGGAGGTCAGTGAGGACGAGATTGGTTTTGACCAGATTGAATTTGAGATCGTGGGAGATGTCAGAACTGCTCTGTATATAGCTGGAAAAAACAGAATTAAGGACATCCTAGTGCCTTGGAAACAGAAGTCATAGAAGAAGGGACAGAGAACTGAGTATTGAGAGAAGAGCATCATGCCATAAATTCAGCTTTGCTCTACCTTGAGTTCTAATGCTGACTTTTTTTTTTTTTGTAATGATTTGTGTTGTTTGTTGGGTGAAGTGATGACTTTGAGACATTCGTTTAACTTCTGTATTCACAGTCTCAAGATCCAGAATGTGCTTTACTTTCTATTTTGCTTCACACTCAGACCTGTTAACATGGTTGGTGTTAATTCTGAGAAAGAGAACTGTAGTGGGAGTATCGCTTTTATCAGGTTGGCACAACGGCCATTTGGTTTTCTGGTGGTTCTGCTGGATTCTTTCCCACTAAAAGGGATTGACATGTTTGCATAAGGAAATTAAATTACTTGAATTAGTAGAAGCTACTGGAGAATGGAAGAAGTAATTTAATAGGAAATAATTGCTAACTTTTGAGTTAAATGGGGAGACTTGAACGCATGCATGTATTTATTTACTTTTACCCCCCGAGATCAGACAGATTACTGAAAAGAAATAAAACCCACAAAAACAAAGCAAAATGGAGAGGAGATCTCAGAGTCAGCATCTTGGGAACTAGCAAAGCACATGAACTGGTGGTCACTGCGTTGGCAGATGAGAAAAAGCGGAGCTGTAAGCAGCAGCAGGGAGAGTCTGGAAGTAGCCCACTCACACCACATTAACTGCAGGAAGCTTCAGAAAGATGCCTTTCTAAAAGTAAAGGTGCACAGAGGCCAGAAGAGGAGCCTTGGTGGAAAGTCTGTGTAAGCAGTAGTCAGAACTCCTGATCCCACCTCACTCCCCCTAAACCAGGCAGCGAAAAGACTGGAGGTTTTCTCTCTGGAGAGCCTACACTGGAGGGAAGCTGGGCTCGTGGACATCAGGCACTGCTGACAACAGCAGGCGCCTTTCTGAAAGTAGCGGAGCACGATGAATGGGAAGATCCTCAACCCTCTTACCACTCAGCGCTCAGATCCCTTATGCCTGTAATCAGGAGAGGGATGTTTCTTCTTTGGAGAATCAAATAAGCTCAAAGGAAAGACCTAAAGGCAGCTAAAGGAGAGTTCTTAGGGGGATGGTGGTAAGGACGTGGCCCAGCCAGTCTGCCCACAAGCCCACTACTCTGTCACTCAGTGCCACCGTCTCATACAGAACTCCCATTTTAAGTACGCCCGGATGTGGCACTGTCACAAAGGCACAGACTTTCTGGGTTTGAATCCTCTCTCCTGACACTGCCCTGGCGTTAATACTGTTAATTAGTTTTGTATGATTTTGAACTTTATATAAATGTACACGGACGAGACTCAACTCAGATGCCTTCCATCTTTCCCTTGCATCCTTACCCTGCGCTCACCCCATCTCTTTTCCTGCCCCTGTGGCACTTTCTCATCTGATGGGCGTACAGTAGGTGAAAGAGAGTGGAACGGAAGACAGAGTACTTTCTTTCACACATTTTTCTCCTGTTTGTCTCCTTCTAACTAAATGTTGATGTACTCCTCAAAACTACCTTGTATGTACTTGGATCTGTACTCAGATTCTATTGATTCTCTGTTCCTGATCTCATGGACAGATTCTTTTCTTCCATACAGTTGTCAGTGCTCTAATGCTTCTAGAAACTGAACATCTAAAGGGATCCAATTATTTTCAGAAACAATCAGTTTTTGTTAAATACAGTTATACCAGTTGATGATAACAGTTATCAGCGGAACCAACCGCAGCGGCAGCAGCAGTGATAACGACAATGAAAAATGGATTGTTTTAGTCTGTATAAATCTAAACGGTGTGCATAACTAGTAGATTTTGAAAGAAATACTTGCTAAGGGAAATATAAGTAAAAATGACATCTTTGTGAATTAGGAAAATAGCACATGCCCAAGATTTCTCTGACTTTAATCTTGTCTTTCAGATTTGACTTGATGTTTTAAAATTCTAATTGGGCAACATAAGTTCTTAAACTTCCTGTTTTGTTTGTTACTCCCTTTCTCCAAAGGACTGCTAAGCTGCTTTTGTCATTTTAAGATGTTCCTTCTGCCTCATTTCAGAAATCAGTTATCATAGAACAGTGCCTATGTCCTAGAAAGCCCGGCTCATACAGATTAAATGTGCAACAGTAATAAGGTTGAAACCATCAACTTTAGAAATCGTTTAAATCCTCTTCTGGATTTCCGGATGTTGTAAAACAGATCAGCTGTCACAAGTGCATGTTTCCTAATCACATGTAAACAGTGACTACTGTCTTTAGTTCTGGTTCAGTGACTCTCTTCTCCTCAGTATAGAGCGACGTCCAGAAAGGTGGTTTTCCGATAAAAATGTGGGCACCCTTGGTGGAGTAGCTTGACCATACCTGTGTGTCACAACGTTCTCGCCCTCCTTGGGTTGTCGCAACCTCTGCTTGTGACAAACAAGAGCATTGTGGCGATTCTTTTGCCTCAAGGAATTGTATTTAACTCAACGTGTTTGTAATAATAACTTCTGGAAATTCTTGCCTGAAATTTTTAATTATATTGATAATATTACATAGTAGTGACAGTTATGTATTTAGTGCGTTAGAGAATAAAGGTAGACCTGCAGTGGATGCCTCATAACGTAAGAAGTTGTCATACTGATTTCGTTAAATTTCTCTTTAGATTTAGTGCTAAGGACGTGTCCTTATGTTAGAATAAGGGATTTTAATGGTTTCACGTGTTCAGATAACTTTTAAACAGCTGTGTTCATTCACATCGATGGCGATGGCGAGGTTTAAAAAGAGACTAGTGGCAACTACGGTAAACTTATTATGATAATTAAAAGACACGGTTTGGCTTTAGAAACAAATTACTGGTTGAACAAATTGCCAGTGAGTTAAGTGCTAATTGAAAGTTTTAAAATTTTGCCATTTGTATCTTAATCAAAGTACAAGCTTAAAAGATGTATATCTGCTCTGATTCTAAGTTTCTTGAGCATAATTACAAAATGTTGGGAGTTTTCTCCTGGTTTTATATATCAATAATTATTTATACTTACTTTACAAGGGGCTGAGAGATTTGATGGGGCGCCTGGGTGGCTCAGTCGGTTGAGCGTCCGACTTCGGCTCAGGTCATGATCTCACGGTTCGTGAGTTTGAGCCCCATGTCAGGCTCTGTGCTGATGGCTCAGAGCCTGGAGCCTGCTTCAGATTCTGTGTCTCCCTCTCTCTCTGCCCCGACCCCACTCACGCTCTCTCTTTCTCTCTCTCAAAAATAAATAAACGTTAAGAAAAAATTAAAAAAAAAAAAAGGGTCTGAGAGTCAGATTTGAAACGTTCTTTATCACTGGGACTATTAAGAATTCTTAAATTTGGTGTTACCAAAGGTACCTTGACATTATATGTGGGTTTAACATTTATTACTTTTATGTTCTAAAGCATAAATAGCATAGCAAGGTATCTAGGCATATCTGTTAGAATTTTAGTTCTTTTTCTTAGAGTTTGAATATGTAATACTAATTCTAGTGTGTTTGGAAATTGTCTTCTCTGTACAAATGTCTGATTTAGAGATTTAAAGTAACTTTTGCTTACTTTAATACATTTCATCATGTTTATTTGATACATTTACTTTGGACTAACACAAAATACTATGAGAATAATGCATGCTGATATAGTTTCAACATTGCATTTACTGGGGCTTCCCTCTGGTTCTAAATGCTTGAGTAAATAATTTTGTTTCTTTTCAATACATGATGGATTATAGAATTAACGAATGGATGAACTGGATAAAAAAAAACTGAGGGATATCATTGAAATGGTTACTTGCATAAGATCTTAATACAAATAGTGCTAGAGGAATAATGGCACTTTTCAATTTGCTTGGATGTTCTCTATTTAACATCATTTGTATCGTCCTTTTTTTTTTGTTAGAAAATCTACTTTGTAGATGAAATTTCAAGAAAATTCATTTTATAGCTGTGATGTCATTATTTTTGTATTTATAGTCAGTATACTTGCAATATTGCATGAAATTACAGTGTGACAGATAAAAGAGGGAGAAATGTTGATGAGGTCGACTAGTTCATCTGCATTTACCCAAGATGATAACCTACTCATCTAGAAAGTAGTATTGTAAAACAGAGGCAAGATGATTTAAGTTGTTTTGTTATACTGTAGTTACAGGTGGTTTTCCGAGTACATTATATGTCTGATTTTACCCAGACCTTCGGTACAAATGGTGCTCACAAATACATAACTAAAGGGAACTGAAAGTATTCATGAGTTGTTTTTTTTTTTTTTTAAATAATTCACTATATTGTTCTTACCTTTTGTTTTGTTCATTGATAATCTTGGCAGATATTTAATAGTGAGTAGCTCACAGGTGCTATCCACATTCTGTTCTTTTATAATGTGCTAGTCATTTTCCTTAAACAACAGCAAAATGTCAACCAAAATCAAGGTGTAAAATTAGTAGTAGCATTTCCATGGAGATCAAGAGATTCAGGAAAGTGAGAGGTTTTGTTTGTTTTTTTTTTTCTTCCTGCAGTAGCTTAAATAACTATTTAAAAATATTAAGAGTTGGGGCGCCTGGGTGGCGCAGTCGGTTAAGCGTCCGACTTCAGCCAGGTCACGATCTCGCGGTCCGTGAGTTCGAGCCCCGCATCGGGCTCTGGGCTGGTGGCTCGGAGCCTGGAGCCTGTTTCCGATTCTGTGTCTCCCTCTCTCTCTGCCCCTCCCCCGTTCATGCTCTGTTTCTCTCTGTCCCAAAAATAAATAAACGTTGAAAAAAAAATTAAAAAAAAAATATTAAGAGTTGTATTTTGATATTGTAAGTGAAGAAACAGTAAGATGTTTGTTTAATCAAAACCTGATTAAGATATGCCTAGACACTTCTTCTTTACTTATGGGGCCAGGCACTTAGGATCCTGTTAAGTTGTCTCTTTCACATTTGGCCAAGATGTTGAGATTTACTTATTTTTACACTATAGTTAATGGTAATCAGCAATAAACTAAAGAGTTGAAAAAGAAGAGAGCAGCTAGTCCCCCAGAGCAGGCATCTGTTGGTGCCAGGCCTGGCCTGAGGCGGTATCCCCCTCCTTCACCCCCCATCCCTCCCCGGGTGCTATGGTGCGGGTGCTCACCGGGTCACAAATGGGTTCTTTCTTAATATTAGTGTTATTTTAGAGTTGTCAGTTTTAGCAAATAAAGACACAGGGCACCTAGTTCAATTTGAATTTCAGATAAACAACGAATACTTTTTTCAGTCTAAGTACGTCCCATACGACATGTGGAACTCTAGCTCGGGGAGATGAGAAGAAGGGATGTGAGGAGTAGGAGCACCGGAGAGGAAACTTGGCAGTCAGTAATCAGGACGTTTGAAGATGGAGGTCTGAACCAGACGGTGAGGCTGAAGAGATTGTTCTGTTTTTCTTCTAATGCTGAGAAAGGTCAACATAGTTCTGAATGTTCACGGCGGTGGGGGGAGACAGTGAAACCGTGTCCGTGGTTGCCATTGAGGGCCACTGGAGGGAGATCATGGGAAAAGAGAGATGAGCAGTCAAAAAACTGATAGAAAGAAATGTGGTGGGGGAATCAGAGGAGAAAGAGAAAGAGACGAAGAAGTCAGGTCCATGCATGGTCTTCAAGGATGGGATGGAGGTGGTGCGCCAGAGAAAGGACCCCGAGAACCATCCGTGCGTATCATGGTGCTGTGTTACCTTGCAAAACTCACAAGCTGTTTTCTTATTGGTAAGAGGAGGGAGCTGGATGAGAGAGAGTCTCTAACATGATTGGATTCTAGAAGCAACATGGAATTCCTAATCCTAAATTTTCTATCTTTAAGGAGGGGTTATTTAGATTTTAATACGTGTTTCTCCTCTTCCCTCAGCCTTGCTTTCTGTCCTTATAGCCATTTTCTAGAGGCCACTCCAGTGCCTTCAGACTTGTAGTTCGATTCCAATATTCAACATTTATTGTATTATAATGCCTTTGGAATGAAAGTGAATCAGATTATACCTCAGAGACACTTATTTCTTAAACTTCTTTTTCTTCACATTGATACCAGTGTAGATAAAATAAAATAGTTGGAAACCAAATCCTTGTAATGTACTGTAAAAATTTCTTTTGTTCATTTTGGAGAACCCATTCCTGAATAAATAAAATAGACAGCCTACGACTAGAGCCTCATGCATTTAAATACATAATAGAGACGGTTTTCGAGACCTTAGCGATACCGTGTTGCATTTCAGTGTAGCCACATAGACTCCACAAAATTGCTCTGTGGTGGGGAGTGTTGCCCGTGGCTACTTGTAGTCATGACATGTTTGCATAAGCATAAACCTGCTGTTGGCTATTTAATAACGTTACCTATTTAGTAATCCCTTTAAAGCCTGGACTAGAAATCAGAAGTGGCTGTCAGTGATAAAAAAAGATTTAATGGAAGCAAATTTACCATGTTGGATAGCGTTTTTTTTTTTTTTTTTAATGTTTATTTTTTGAGAAAGAGCATGGGGTGGGGAGGGGCAGAGAGAGAAGAAGACGGTGGACCTGAAGAAGGCACTGCGCCGTTAGCCTGCCAGCGCAGACTCACATACGGGGCTCAGACTCCGGAACTGTGAGATCGTGACCCGAGCCCAAATCGAGTCGGACACTCAACCGACTGAGCCCCCGGATATTGGTTTTTAACCATTTTTCGATCTTGGAAATCTTTTGAAAATAGGACCAGGGCAACTAGATCTTTTCCTAGCTCGGACTCACACATGTTAAATGTTGCGGCAAAGTCAGGGGATTTGGAGGACCAACTCCCCTTCCCTACTTCTCGCTGTGGATAAACCAGTTTTAAACTCCCGATTTTGGAGTTCAACGGTATAGTTACACTGGTCCATTCATTGAGTCTTTTAACCATTCGTTCCTGAACTAGGCTCTAGGCATTGTAGGAAGCTCTGATTTTTAACTCTCTCCTGACAGTAATAATCTCATTCAAACAAATTCAAGAGCCCGTTTTCATATTGAAATTAAAGGCATGACTTATATACCGTATGTCTCTTGCTTAGGCCTTCTATAGATTTAGGAATTATTTCGTGTGCCTCAAGAGGAATGACAGCAACTACCTAGTTTATCATCCATATTCCTCTTGCTTTGCTACAGCTTTTTAAAATTTTCCTTTAGATATGCATTTCCATCCTGTATGGTTAAAGTCTCATCATTTTCAGTTGTCTTCCCCCTAAATCTTTATTTATAAACATTTCTTTGTGCTTCTGTATGGCCATCATCTTTAATGCTGCACAGTATTCTGAGTTGATGTACCTCTTGGATGTTGGACATAAAGATTATTTCTAATTTTACACTTTTTGTAGAATGTTGTCAATGACTACTTTAAGTGGTTTTTTCAGGAGTGCCCTGGGTGGCTCGGTCAGTTGAGCATCTGACTTTGGCTCAGGTTGTGATCTCACAGTTTGTGAGTTCGAGCACAGCATCGGGCGCTCTGCTGTTGGCATGGAGCCTGCTTTGGATTCTCTGTCTCCCTCTCTTTCTGCCCCCCATCCCCAACACATGCTCTTTCTTTCTTAAAAATAAATAAACATTAAAAAAATGCAGAAAATACTTTTTAAAAAGTAGATTTTTTCAGACTTGTCTTGGATTAGTTTTTCACAATAGATTCTCAAGGATGAGAGCCATGGTTCATCCATTCATGACATTTTTATTAAGCACAGTGCCAGCCTGGGTCAAAAGCTTGGCCATTTCCGTGACACTTGATATGCTTTGACATTCTTTCCAAATCTGCTAGCAAACTACTTAACCGACTGAGTCAGCTTGTAATTGTCCAGCCCATTTGATCTGTGCTTCCTCATTATTCATGTGGTGAATATTTAGAAGTAAACTGAATAAAGCATTATAAGGAAGGCAAATCTGAAGAAACAGCAGTGTGTGGCTAAATGAGATGTGCATGCCTCTAAAACCACTCGGTGTTTGGATTATTTCCATACCTGACATTCTTTTGATGTGATAATTGAGAGATGAAGCTTTGACCAAATTAGAGGTTTAGATGAACTCTGTACAGAGTTAACCATTTTAAGTTAAATAATCTAGATTTATTTAAATTACTCAGAAAACTTTAAATTGAAATTTTAAAAAGCAAAACCAAAATACACAAAACCAAAATGTGTCCAAGTTTTTATTTTGTGAACATTTATTGGATGCCTCGTATGTGCTAGGAAAACAAATATGAACGTGACATTGCATACTCTTCATTAGGGGAGAGAGACAGACAGTTATGTAAACAATTGCTGCAGCCCGTGATGGGCACTTTAAGAGAGTGTATATGTCCAAGAGTATAAAGGAGCAGAAGTTTCTGTGTCCTTTTAGTTTTTACTATACAGAGGCCCACGCGCTTTTTAACTTTTATGGTTTATTTTCACATTTTGGAAGAGGAAAAAAACTGTTACAGAGTACAGTAAATATGAATGATTTAGTTGGCATGAAAATTCAGTTTTTGAAATTTATGGTTTCAAAAGCAAGGAACTGAAAGACTTTTGCCCCTTTGTGTGTCTTGTTTCTTAAATATTATTTATTTTGAGAGAGAGAGAGAATAAGAGCACACTTGCACAAGTGGGGGAGGGGCAGAGAGAGGAGAGAGAGAATCGCAAGCAGGCTCCGCACTTGTCAGCACAGAGCCCTACAAGGGGCTTGAGCTCCCGAACTGTAAGATCGTGACCTGAGCCAAAATCCAGAGTTGGACGCTTAACCAACTTAGCCACCCAGGTGCCTCTGCCCTTTTGATTACAGTGTGGCTGGCTGGTTGCAGAGAAGTCATTGGTTGATGGCTTTCTGAAAACTCACTAGTTTCTTTGTAAATGGAATTCCTAATAATCATTGGAAGGGACAAAAATAACATGATAGACCTACGTGTGCTGTCATTGGCTGTGGCAGAAATGGTATAATTGAATGATTGTTTTCAGTCATCTCAGCTAAAGTAGAGCAAAAGAAGTGGTCTGCCTACTTTTCTAGAACACTGCAGTAGAGCCTGACAGCCTGGGTTCAGTTGTAACTGCTGGTTACTGAGTGTAACCTCAGATCTTCTCAACACCTGTGTTCCTACTTCCTCAGTGGTAAACTGGAGATAATCATAGTATCCACTTCATAGAGCTGCCGAATCCGATAGGTACTGCTCTATGTGCGTCTCAGTCAACCTCAGAGCAGCACTTGCTGCTGCTGACGTCTTTGTCCTTCCTGAGATACCCTTAGCTCCTGAGACCCTAAACTAGTTCTTTTCTTCTCCTACTTTCTTTCTGTTCCTTTTCATTTGTGTTGCCTGGTGGTTCTTTCCTGTCTCATTTCTGAGTGTTGGATGCCTGAGGGTCTTTCTGTTTACTCCTTTCCACGCTGATCCGTTAGTCTCACGGCTTTAAATATCATCTGTATGCCAAAGAGTCCTTATATGTCTCTAGTCCTGACCTGTCCAGCTTGGAAGTCCAGATTCATATGTTTGATCGCCTCCTAGATACTGCTTCTTTAACGCATTCCTAACTGGATCTCTGGACCTCTCCACCCACACACATAAACAAAAAAAGCTTTCACTTTCCCAGCCATCTCCATCTTGGGTAGACGGCCTTGCATCTATGACTCATCCTTGATTCTTTCCTTTTCTTCACCCCATATATCCAAGCCAACAGCAAATATTACCTCCAGAGTATATTTTGAATCGATCTATTTCTGTCTCCTCTGCCACCATCCCAGTCCAAGCCATCATCATCTCTTGCCACCTTCAGAGGCTTCTAACTTGTCCCCTTCCTGTCTGTTCAATACAGAGCTACCAGAATGATTTTTTAAAAAGCAAAAATCAAATCATGTCACATTCCTGTTTAAGATCAACTAATGGCTTCCCATGACACTTCAAATCAAATCAAATCAAGTCTCTTTTCCATAGCTTATACATCTGGGCTCAGTTTCCATAGTGAGGAAATTGGGATACTTAGGGGTTTAAATAAAACATAAGCTCCTAGAGGGCACAGACTTTTTTCTGCTTTGTTCATTGTTATTTTTCTGGTGCCTGGAACAGTGTGTGAACATGATGGGCATTTAGTAACTATTTGTTAAGTAAACAAATACACTTGGATTAATGGGAACAAATACACTTGGATTAATGGGACCCCAAAAGCCTCTCTTCTCTCTTCCAGAGCAGCGTGCTATATTTAGTATTTTCTGCATTATACAGAAAGTCCAGCAAAGGCTTCTGGTGCAGTCTCCTTTCTTGCCTTGTACACATTTTACCCCACTGACACTTCCTCTCCCCCCTCCTCCCATTTTTTCTTCACATCTGAGGATATGTTTGGGTCATTGAGAGAGGATGGATGACTACGTGGGGCAAGAAACAAATCAAAAAGGAACCTCAAGAATAGTACCAGCCGCAGTTTTAAATTATTTTTTTTTTTTAATTTTTTTTTTTTTCAACGTTTATTTATTTTTGGGACAGAGAGAGACAGAGCATGAACAGGGAAGGGGCAGAGAGAGAGGGAGACACAGAATCGGAAACAGGCTCCAGGCACTGAGCCATCAGCCCAGAGCCCGACGCGGGGCTCGAACTCACGGACCGCGAGATCGTGACCTGGCTGAAGTCGGACGCTTAACCGACTGCGCCACCCAGGCGCCCCTTAAATTATTTTTTTAATGTTAGAGAGAGAGGGAGAAAGAGACAGAGTTTGAGCCGGGGAGGGGCAGACAGCTAGTGACAGAATCTGAAACAGGCTCTAAGCTGGCAGCTGGCAGCATAGGACCTGACACGGGGCTAGAACCCACAAGCAGTGGGATCATGACCTGAGCCAAAGTTGGACATAACCGACTGAGCTACCCAGGTGCCCGCCGCAGTTTTAAAATAAGCATTTTACTACAGAAATCTTGGAACATGTGCAGAAATAGTAGACTGGCATAATGAGTCCTCATGCCTTCATCACCCAGTTTCAATAGTTATCAACTCCTGGCCATTCTTTGAGCAACCAGCATTTAATTTGGAAATTGCCGATGGTAACGGAATACCTAGTCAGTTCACAGAGATTTGTGTCACAGATACAGCTTACTCAGGGCATCATTACTGCTTTGTAAACCAATTGAGAACAGGTGAAGGATGATTTCAAGTATGTTAGGTTTGGAGATATCTTTTCTGATTTGCTTTTTGTAAATGCCTGGGATTTTACCATTAGTTCAACTGTTAATTTGCAAATCGTGAATAAACCTGGAAAGGGAAGTACATAAAGCCCATTAGCCCATTAATTATTTCTCTTAGAAGCATGCTTGCCGGGTAAGTAAGCACGAGCAGGCTTTGATGGGAGGTCTAAAATCAAAGGGCCCTGGGCAAGGAGTACTGTTCAGGAGGGCTGGAGGTGCTGCTCTACTACTTTCTGGCTTTGCCGAGAGGTGGTCTTGGCCTCAAAGCCCATGGAGAGAGGTCCCCGTTCCAGTTTGATGGTGTTCCCATCATCTGTCATCTGGGTTCCCTTTGGCTGGCTGCAGACCTTGTGTACGGCTGCCCAGGAGGTGCTTCCAGCTAACTCTGCTGTTTGTTTATTTTTAGGTGTCTTGCAATATATTCAGAACTCTCCCTCCTAGTGACAGCAATGAATTTGATCCAGAAGAAGATGAACCTACCCTTGAGGCATCATGGCCACACTTACAGGTACTTTGAACTACCATTTGTTATAAAAGAAAGATCCATTAACTTATTAGCTGATTGGCATGGGAGTTTCTCGAAGGCCTTTATTCACCCGGAAATCAAATTAGAGTACATTAGTTGAAAGCTTAGAGAATGCTTTCTGTGTTTCTCACTCTTGATAATTAGGATGCCAAAAGAATAAAATAATAAGTTTCGGTGTAATGCTTTAGTGCGGTTTCTCCCAGGTTGCACAGTTCTTGTTCTTTTATTAGAGCTTCTCTGTGATCCTGCCTGCCGCAGCCTCCAACAGGAGCTGAGCTGTTTTCACATTATTAGTTAGATGTGATTAGGTCACAGTCTATATCTCATTTTCAGCAGCAGGTATCCTGGGGACCTTGAACTCCTGTCTTCGTGATAACCACAGATGTGTTTCTGTAGCCTAGAAGGGCAAAAACGAATTGCAGTAGCTGCTACATCGTGCAAGAAAGAGCAACAGCTGATAGAAAGCTTGCGTGAAGGCCAGTTTTGTTCTCTTGCACTGAGAAGGCCATGTTTTCCAGTCCTACGCACGTGCCGGGACAAATCAGGGCCTCCCCGCATCTCTGCTCCCAGCACCCGGCCCATCTGTACTGTATGTACTGTTCCATACTGGTCTCCTGGCTGCTCGCGCTCCAGGCACACGTTTCTCAAAGGAAGAGAACAAGGAAATATGAATGGAATGGTCCCCAAGGCTATCTTTCCATCGAGTTAGGATGTCCTCAGAGGCCAGATGACAACCAGACAGGAGGGAAGGGATGGAGAGAGGGAACAGAACCTCGTACATCAGTCACGCAGAGGCAGAAGCCCGATATCTCATCTTTGAAGTGTGCTCACGGCTACTAGTTGACTTTCTAAAGAGCAGAAAACTGTGCAGCAGCACGATGAGGCCTAGAGATATTCTACAAGTTTATTTTTTCCCCACGTCAGAATTTTTGACATCGATTTGCAACTTTCCCTGTCTTGCTTTGGCAACTCAAGGTCGCTACAGATACATATGTATGCTATTTCTCCTAGTTATGAGGAGAGCTTTCAGGGGCTCTGTTTTCTCAACTCTTACCCAGGCATGTTATACATATGTATCCCTGCTATCAATGCCAGGATTGAGTAAATTAGTTAAAACAGTGTAGCTGATTTCCTGTTTTAGCTGCTTGATATTTTTTTTTTTTTTAAGGTGTCAGACATACTATCTGCGATCTAAGAAATTTGGAAAATTATTTGTGCTTTTCCTGGTACATCCCAAATGGTGACAAAAATTTAAAAAAAAAAAATTCTTTCGAATAGGTGGACTTCTTGTCCTGTCTTATTCGTAATGCTCACCAGTCATAGAAGTACAGTATAGTCTGGAAGAAATTTAAAAAACAAAACAAACAAGATAATCTCAGGGAAGCCCCACGTCTCACCGTGGAAAAGACAGAGAGATGTCTTCAAAGCTTCAATTTGTCTTCTCCGCATCCCAGAGACAGTAGACCACTCTGGCCATTTGCAAGAGCTTTTTGAATACTCTAAATCGTGATCACCAAAGATATAAATTTCTCCTAAAGCACAGTAAAGTTTAAGTATTTCAGTTAATCCTTTCTAAGCTTAATGACTCTATAAAATACAGGACCAAATTAATTTCTAAAGCTATTAAACTAAATTCTGCCACCAAAAATCTCTAGCTTACCCTGTGTCATTGCTACTGGAGCATTAACTGTTAGTTCACCTGAAACTCGAAAACCGAAGCAACGGCGAGGAACAGCAGGGAGAGCTGTCCCCTTCTGGATGTAAAGTCACAAACTGTATCCCAGAACGGTGTGGTTCCATCTGTGTTGCCACTCTGTTCAAGCCTATAATCGTCTCATCCCTTCTTTAGCTCAGGGGGAAATATGACTTAAGTTGGATCAGATAAAGGAAACCTACCTTTAAAATTCACAAATTGACGGGGCCTCTGGGTGACTCAGTTGGTTAAGCGACTGACTGCAGCTCAGGTTATGACCTCGCAGTTTGTGAGCTCGAGCCCCTGTGCTGACACCTCAGAACCTGGAGACTGCTTCAGATTCTGTGTCTCCCCCCTCTCTACCCCTCCCCTGCTCACGCTCTGTGTCTCTCCATCTCTCAATAATAAATAAGCATTAAACAATTTTTTTTAAAAATTCACAAATTGGCCTTTATTCCTAGTAAAGGTCAAATCAGTGGGCACCCTCTGTTGCCTTCAGCAACTATTCCTTTATGGAAGTCTTTGTACTCAAGATTCCTGTGTTTCTCTTATGTATTCTGACTCCACAAATTCTTCACCTTTCCATTTTCACTGATAGGTGGTTTTTAGTACTGACGAGCACTCTCTGAAGGTTCAAGAAATCTCTTTTTTCTGTTCATGATAAGTCATGCATGTTATAGTATAGTAAGTTATCACGAAATTTAACATTTGACTTTTTCATCGATTCAGCTATTTTTCTGACCAGAACACAGCTCCGGCATTTATTAGCTCCAGCTTTGGCAGCGTGCTTCTTCTTGTGGACCACATTTTATAAGGAAGCAAGGTGTTCATTACCAAATATCTGATAAGAGTAGAGAACAACCAAATTGCATTGAGATGTGGTTATTGATTGGGTAGACTGCTTCTGCACACATATTGTCTGATTTAAATTTGTGGCCCATACAAGATTACTCATAAGAAATCCTGGCTCTTTGGAGAGATTTAAAAATAGAAAAATGTTTAAATCCAAATTTTTAGCTTAAATATATCAAAGGTTCTACTATATGTATGTTACTTGATCTTTTCCGTTACCTGCATTGGTATCTTTTAAACTGGTATCCCACAGTTACCATGGTTATTCCTTGTGTATTTTCTGTATTTGGGTGTGTATTTCCAGTAGAATATGATTTTGCAGGACTTCCATTTGCAATCAGAGGGTTGTTTTTGGCGCCTCTACACTTGAGACTGAAAAATAGAAATGCTACAGTTTTTTTACTCATGTTCCTTGGAGAATTCATTTATGTGACCTTGAAAAGTAAATTATTCTCAGTCCCCAGTCTGTTTTTCCCTTTGGGAATCCAAGAGAGATTTTTGATTCTGAGGTAAAAATCTGTCTTGTAAGTGTAGAGAACATTTATGCTTATTAATAAATGTGTCTGAAGTGTTTCCACCCAAGTGTTTTAAACCGTAACTGCTTTCAAGGGACCAGAGTGGGGAGAGCGTTTTGCCAATCTTGCTGGAAAGTCCTGCCAGCCCACAAGTCAGGCCTGCAAGATGAGAATCTCTCCACTTGTGGGAATTTTAACCCCCCTTTTATGGTTATTTGAATAAGGCGACATTCTGTTTGTAAAAGAGAGTGGAAAACCTAGTGTATGAAACAAGAACAATTCTTCTAGAAGGTGTCGGGACTCAGTCACATTATGATGCCAGAAGTGCAGCTTGACAGAGGCACCTGGGTGGCTCAGTTGCTTAAGCATCCAACTCTTGATTTTGGCTCAGGTCATGAACTCGCGGTTTGTGAGATTGAGCCCCACATCGGGCTCTGCACTGAGAGCACGGAGCCTGCTTGGGATTCTCTCTGTCTCTGTCTCTCTCTCTTTTTCTCTCTTTCTCTATCTTTCCCCTACCCCTGCTCTCATGTGCATGCGTGCTCTCTCTCTTGCTCTCTCTGAAAATAAATAAACATTAAAAACAAAAAAGAAGTACAGTTTGATAATGTTCAGGTCATTGGGCAAGAAGTTTTTCCAAATTCAGAATTTCAAAGAGAAAAACAGTTTTTTACTTTAAAGTAAAATCCTAATGTGCATACCTAATTTAAGCATTAAGCTAAAGTCTAAAGTCGTAGGTAAGGTCACTGTATGATGCTTTTAAGTTAGTGGTCTCAGCAGTCCCTTGGGGGGACCCTGAGACCCGATTTTCAGGCCTGCAAAGTCAAAACTGGTTTTATAATAATACTATGCTGTTTGCTGTTTTCACTGTGTTGACATTTGAAATCATATTTGCAAAAGCGTTGGTGGTTCAAATTGCTGCTGCCTTAGCACAAATCGCAGCGGTTGTGGCACATTGGCTTAGTAGATATTCTTCACTGACATGCATTGACAAAAAACAGCCAGTTTCAATTAAGAATGTTCTTGGAGAAGCAGCAAAAATTATTAAACTAAGTATCATTAAGTCTTGACTTTCGAGTACACATTTTAAGAAATATTCTCTGTGACAAAGTGGGAAGTATGCATAAAGCCCAATGACTGTATACTTAAGTATACTGATCGTCTTGTGTGCTAAAGCATTTGTGTGATTGAGCTACAGGCTACACTAGCTGTCTTTCCATGAGATGATCAGTTTTGCCCACAGGAATGTCTAGCAAACTGTGCTTGCTCCAACTTGGGTATTTGGTAGATGTTTTTTTTGAAAATAGACAAAGAAAATCATCGCCAGTGCTGATTGAATTAGAGCATTCCAGCAAAATTTAGAATTAGAATTTTGGAAAACTTGTCTTTCTGCTGAACTTTATAGCTAATTAAAGCTTAGACTTTTTGATGAAATTGGAGATATTAAGGAATGTGACTTTTTGATACAATCTAGTAAAATTTGTCACCATTTGAAAAACGCATAACTCAGGGAACCAGTATTTTCCAGTGAATGATGTTAGGAAACCATACATGGTAAAGACCCATTCAAGAGTACATGACAGACCATTGGAATTTAGTGTAACAAAGTATGAAAAACTCATTGATTCTGGTTTCAGATTCTGCAGTGCAACTCCTATTTGAGAAACAACTGTCAAGTTTTGGTGTAGTATCAAAAAAGAATATCCACAATTGTGTGAAAATACTATGAAAATACTCATCCTTTTTCATACTGTTAGATCTGCATGAGGCTCAATTTTGTTTACATACTTCAACCAAAACAGTATGTCACAATGGATTGAATACCGAAGCAGATATTAAACTGTTTTCTAATATGCAATTATAGATTTTTCAAAAATAAAAATAATGTTTCTCAGTAATGGTTTTGGAAAATATGGTTGTTTCCCACAAACATACATTATTTATGTTAATGTGTAATGTGTTGTTTTAAAATGAAATAACAAATACATATTTGAAATTTTCTCATAGTTTTTCTGACTTTATATATATATGTATATATATATATGTTTTCCATATTTATCATATAAACAAAAGGTTTTGGAGTCTTCAACAATTTTTAAATGTAAAGGAATAGGACTAAAAACTCTTGAGAATGCTATTTTAGGTAATAGTGATAATGGTGATATGTATTAGTTACTGTGCGCAGTGCTTTATATATATTATCACATTCGGTCTTAGGGATTATCATCCTCATTATTCAGTTGAAGAAACATAGTTTTAGAGAAATTAACTTGCCTAGGGCTACACAGTAGGGGACAGAGCTAGACTCCCAACACAGTGTCTGTCTGCCTCTTACAAGTTCTGTTTTTTATCAACTGTAGTATATTATACCAGGATCTCATGTGTACTTTTAAAAAAGTTTTTTAATAAAAAAAATTTTTTTTAATGTTTATTCATTTTTGAAAGACAGAGAGAGACACAGCACAAGCAGGGTGGGGCGGAGAGAGAGGGGGACACAGAATCCGAAACACGCCCCGGGCTCAGAGCTGTCAGCACAGAGCCTGACGTGGGGCTTGAACTCCCGAACCGTGAGATCATGACCTGAGCCAGAGTCGGACGCTCAACTGACTGAGCCACCCAGGCCCCCTCATGTGTACTTTAACATAGATTAGATTTATTTTGCCAAGAACATAAACAATAATCTTGTTTATTAGAACAGTTATTTCAGGGGGGCGCCTGGGTGGCGCAGTCGGTTAAGCGTCCGACTTCAGCCAGGTCACGATCTCGCGGTCCGTGAGTTCGAGCCCCGCGTCGGGCTCTGGGCTGACGGCTCAGAGCCTGGAGCCTGTTTCTGATTCTGTGTCTCCCTCTCTCTCTGCCCCTCCCCCGTTCATGCTCTGTCTCTCTCTGTCCCAAAAATAAATAAACGTTGAAAAAAAAAAAAATGTTTCCTAGACACCATCTACCAGGAAGTAATATTCTTCTCAATAAAAAATAAATGTAAAAGTGGCCCAGACAAAAACCTCAGTAAAAACTCAGACTCCTTCCTCAAAATCACAGGAGAGAGCCAAAATCTAAAATGCCTTCTTTAAAAAAAAAAAAAAAAAAAAAAAAAAAGAACAGTTATTTCAGATTGATTCTGCAGATGAGAATATTCTCATTCCTTGCAGATGAGAGTTTTCTGCTAAACCATCATACATTGCTTAGAGGAGTGTAAATTGCCATAGATTTTCTGAAAGGAAATGTGGCAATAAATGCTGAAAATCCTGAAATGTCTGGATATCTTTTACTCTAACGTTGCCACTTCTAGAAATATTTCCTCATGCAATAATTGAGCAAATGCACACTGATGTATATTACGTGATACACAATGTGGCATAATTTGATAGAGAAGTAATTGAGAAACTATTTAAACGCCGAAGCATAGGAGATTGGTTAAATTGATTATGAATAATGGAATTATTCATTTAAAAATTATGTATAGTGGACTCTTTGTAGCTACTAAGAAAGATGGCTTAGTTATTATTGACATAAATTGTATATAATATATTGTTCAGATGGTAAAAGTAGTTTGAAAACTATATAAAAATATATTTATAGTTCACTGGTATGTTGTAGAAGTATAGAGAAAAATGAGGAGATTCGTACATTAAATAGTTGACAGTGGTTATCTCTGAGTAGGGAGGCTGCGGGGGAATTTCTCTTTGCTTTGTTTGGCTGTATTAGATTTTTAATTTGACAAGTTAAAAAACATAATAGCGACTGTGAACCACAAGAAGGGCTGGCGTAGCTTGTAATTGATATTAAAACTCAGTTTTCTAAGCCCTGTCAGTTTTAGTGTTACAGACTTTTTATGGTTTTTGATACTATGCTCAGTGAAGTACAATTTGAAATTAATTATAATCTGTTTGTTGCAGCTTGTATATGAATTTTTCATACGATTTTTGGAAAGCCAAGAATTCCAACCCAGCATTGCCAAAAAATACATAGATCAGAAATTTGTATTACAGGTAAGCACATTTTTGTGGTTGCCCGAATTTGTCATTCAATTGCTAGCACTTTATCTTATTTTCTCTTGATTGTTAAAAAAATCTTTCAATGACAGTTATATCACCTTTTAAACAAATGTATTCTGTGTATATGTTAGTTCCCATTATTACCTGTTAAAAGTGACAAGTACCTGTTTAATTTATTATTTAATTTATTGCTGGACATTAATTACATTTTAAACAACAAGGAATGCTAATGCCTAACTCCCTGCAGTTTTCTTGCTTAAAATTTAATTATAAAGGAATTTCGTGAATATAACTCTGGTTTGTGTGAAACTTTATGTAGCTTGAAAACTCCTATTTGCATAAGGGTTCTTAAAGAACCATTGCTTAGGTCTGTTAAAAGTGAATAAGCATGGCCTAGAGCAGAAATAACCTTCAATAAATAATCAAAGTCAGATACTGGTGAGCTTTCGCAGTAGGAAATAGCACAGCCTGACAATTTAAAATTCCCATAAAGGGATTAACTCTCACCTCTCTGTTTGGAACTTCTCAGGGTATGTATTCTTCCTGACTTGCCACTTTACATTTTATAACTATAGATCACATCTTCCTTCTTACGTGGGACTCGGGAATGTTCATGACATTGAATTTTTAGGTAACGTGTTCTTGCTCCTGTTGTTGACATTCCTCTCTAAAAATGGGTACTTGAGCCAACTGGTGTATGGACTGGTGTAGCTCCTTTCTGAATGATTAATGAGCACCAGGGGGAAAAAAGAATTAGTATCTATCTCCTAGTGAGCCAGTAAGCAGAATTTAAAATTGAAAACATTATTTTAGCAAGCAGTTGATCTTCTGTGCCTTTTCTGGAGAAAGGTTGATCACCTTTGTGATGACCCATTTCCCCTCCTTAATTAAATTAATACATTTAGAATTCTGGATATATTGGGTTGAGAGGCTTTGGAAAAGTGAGGTTTGAGTTAGAGACGGAGAGGTAGGTAAATAGGTGGATACATGGAGCATTCATTGGTTGGGCAGATAGGTAGACTGATCCAGATTCTTCTACCAAGGAAGCAAAATGCATTTGAGACAAAAAAGCAACACGTAATCAGTCTGTGGTGTTTTGTGCTGGAAGGTCCTTGCATTTATATAGCACTGTACAATTGTCAGAGCATCTTTACATGCATCGTTTAATTTAGTCTGTACAACAGTCTAAAAGAGACACAGCTAAATTTTAGTCCCATTTTACAGATGAAATACACTGAGGTTTGGAAGATTATCAAGTTTCCCCAGGCAGTTTCCTGTTCTGGTTTTCTGTCCATTATGCCATGATGCCTCCTTGTGATTCCCCTCACTATAACTTGGAATGACTGCAGGGCAGGAGTAGTCCTCACTTGTCAACACTAACGAAATATTAAGGTTTCCTTATGTTTATGGTAAGTTAAAGTACCCAAGAGGATCAGATAGTGAAGCCCGTGTTCAGTTGACATGGAAATAGTACACCAAAAGCTTGCATGGCCCAGCTCAGTGTGTTCTTCATGGTAGATGGGTACTGATGATAATGAAGCTCATTAGATTAAAACATCAGAGAAACCCAGACTTGAAGGGATGTTTTGCATGTCTGTTCTAGTTCTTCACCCAGTGAATTAGTCTCCTTTGGGACCCTGAAAAGGGGTGACTCCCATTTATTCTTTTTTAGTGAAGGAGGACCATATACTTGGGCAGATTATTCTATTTTTGTTAGAAAGTTCTTTTTTTATTGACCCTCCCTATACCGTGTACCCTCTGGCCTTATTTCCCCAGAATAGTCCTTTAGTACTCACTGGCTCAGACACAACAGTTCAGGTCTTAGACCACAGCGTTTGTGTTTACCTCTTGGCTCTTTTTCCCTAGAACAGCAGTTGTAACTCAAATGCTTCTAGGCTCATTTATGGTAAGTATGGTGGCCAGGTGTCAGATAATAGGAGGTAGACAGAGTTCTACTAAAGGGAGCTTTGGCTACCCCTCTTCTTTCAGTTATTGGTAGACTTTTTTTTTTCTTTTCTTCCCTCGAGAGAAACAGAAATCCAGATTATTTGTGAAGTTTTCTCATAGTTCTAAACTCCTGCTCAGGATGAACTATGCCCATCCGCCTTCTGGATCCAGCCGAGCCACTGTCCGTATGGTCTCTGTTCTAGACTTTGTCTTTAGTTCTGTGGACCCTGTCCCATTTGTCAGTTTTGGAAGGCTTCTGTCTCTGTCAGGACATAGTGCCCTGAGCCTTGTCAGTCCAGCACAGCTTAGAATTGGGTTCTCTGCGGGTGCCAGGTTTCTTAAAGGGGAAGAAGTCTCATTAGCTCTTCCTGCTGTTCCATGGCACTGTTAACTTGTGTTAACATAAGTTGTGTTAACTTGTGGTCTTTAACTGATTTCTAATTTAGCTTTATGCATAATGTAAAGCCATGTTTTCTCTTGTTCTCGTTCGTTGTACGATTTGCCGTAGGATTTGACATGTATTTCTGCAGAATATCATTTCGCCCCAGACTTTTGAAGTCTTTCTGTATCTTGAGCCTGTCATCCACCGCATTCATCGTGCCTTCCATCTCGATCACATCTGCGACTTTCTTAACTGTGCTAGTAGCTATTGGCTTCATCTCAGGTCATTGACTGAAGAAGTTGTGAAAACAGCCAGCACTGATGATAGAGGCCTTTGGCATGCCTTTAGCGACTTCCCTTTATTTAGCACAGATTCATTAATCAACAGTCTTTGAATTCCATCCTTAAACCCGTTAGAAATTTACTCTAGAATGTCATCATCCTTCTTTCATTTTAAAATTTTGCTCATAAGGAGAGTGTAGAGACTTTGTCAGATGCCAGAGTAAAAGCCAGGACTGTGTGCTTACAGCATCCCCCTCATTTATGGGCCATGAGACTTTATCATAAAAAGGAATGCCATTCATCTGCCATGGGACATTAGTGAACTTCTAGGGGCTCCTGCTCCTTATTGGTAATGATACCCTCAGTACTTAACAAACCATGCGATTGATCATCTGTCTCCCGAGTTTTTGCAGAGACGAGAAACTGAGTATACATAGTGAAGTCCATGTATTAATGCTTTGTTTTCAGCCCTTGCCTCATTTCTACAACTTTTGCCTCCTTTACCTTCCCTCTGCTGGGTCCGTTGATGAACTCAACCTGTACATGAGGGCTCACCGCAGTTCCTGAATCAGTCAGCAAAGGGACAGGCAGAGTGTTGGCAAAATCAATAACACCACCGAGTGGTGCTTGAATGTAATCCTGTGACTAAGCAGAGCATTAACTGTCATGTTGGGGATAAGCTCTGGGTGCCAATTAGCTGCCATTTTCCAGAATACCCGTTCGTTCTTGTTGCTAACCTGCAAAGCGGGCCTCCTGCCTCTTTTCATACCCCTTAGTCTGCTGATGACTTACCCGGGATCCTAGCACCTTGCAGGAGTGGGGTCTCAGTCCCCAGTGTGATTCTCCGGAGCTCCCTTCCTGGGTTGTTTGTTTCTGACTTGGGACCTGCTTGGCCTTTGGAGCTTAAGGCATCGTGCTGAGATTACGCCCTACCCCTACACGCCCTCCTTTTCCTCCCGCCGCCATGCCTCAAGTATCCTGGAGCTGGCAGCTCCTTCATTTGTGTGCCATGTAGTTCGCTCATTCGTTATTTACACCCCCTCTTCCCCCTGCTTGTTTCTCTCCCCACAGCCTCCTGTGGCGCCACCTAGTCCTGGCGTGTTTTGTACCTAAGCCTGGTCTTCTTATGACACGGGAACCCTCCTACCTTTCCCTTTTGCAAATCAGGATGACATTTACCGCATTCCTTTTCTGGGAGCAGATGTTTTATTCTCTGTAGATTCTCAAAGGATCTCAGAAGGGATTTTTGGTCATCTCAACTTAAAACTTTTTTATCGAGCTAGGCATAATGTATCCTAGCCATGAGATTTCAACCTATTTTCTATAGCAGCTAACTGTATTCTTCACAGTCTATTTTGATTCTTGTTTCTCCTGTCAGTAAAGACACAAGCAAAATTAAGAATTGAGCTATTTTAACATAAGGTAGTGGAAAGAAAGTTAGCAAGCTGTGTATTTGCAGCCTGACTCCCCTGTGTACTCTAAGTAGTAGATTATTGGGCTAAAATATGCACCGTGGGGTAAGAAGGAACTACATTAAAATGGGCTTTTCTGCCTTACTTGGCAGTGTGGTCTTCAGCCAGTTAATACACTTGCTGTCTGAGCTTGAGTCTCCTCATTTGCAACATGAGGTAACAGAAAAAATGAGATTTAAGTACATAGGATGTATACCCAAACTGACAGTTGTTACATATGCTTGATTGAGTTGGCACTATGGATACAAATATAGGCTCCCTCCCTTCAGTTGTAAGCATGTACTGGAAAACTCGGGCAGATTTTTTTTTACTCTTCTGAACCTCAGTGTTTTCTTCTCTAAATGGCTATAATGTGGACCTCTCTTACAACAAATTATAACAAGTAGGCTTGTTATGATGATAAAATGGTATGACTTGTAAAAACTGCAGATAATCATGCATGGATTATAGTAGTCGCTCATTAAATACGAATTCCTCTTTTTATACTGCCTCATATATTGTTTACCCACATTAGTAGTGTATCTTGCTCATTAAATACTAATTCCTCTTTTTATACCCTCCTCATATTATATTGTTTACCCACATTAGTAGTCTTATTTTTTTTATTCCAATATTAACTTTAAAACCTCCACCTTTTGGGGCACCTGGGTGGCTTGGTCAGTTAAGCATCTGACTCTTGATCTCACCTATGGTCTTGATCTCAATTGGGCTCTGTTCTGGGTGTGAAGCCTACTTTAAATAAATAAATAAATAAATAAATAAATAAATAAATAAATAAAATAAAATCTCCACCTTTCGAAATGAAATTTAAAAGTTTATGTGAGTGGCGCCTGGGTGGCTCAGTTGGTTAAGTATCCAACTCTTAATTTCAGTTCAGATCATGATCTCACAGTTCACAAGATCAAGCTCCGTGTCGGGCTCTGCACTGATTGCAAGCAGCCTGTTTGGGATTCTCTCTCCCTCCCTCCCTGCCTCCCTCCCTCTCGCTCTCTCTGTCTCTCTCCCCCCCCCCCCCCACTTGTTCACAAGTGTGTGTGCATGCTCACTCTTGTTCAAAAAAAATAAACATTTTTTTTTAAAAGTTTATGTAAAACTTATAAGAAATTTTTGCAAAGAAGCCTTGAACAAATGACATATTCCTAGATGGGAAACTTGCCATCATAAGGATATCCATAGAATCTCCAAGTTAATTTATACATTTAGTGCAATTCTAATTACAATTTCAGGGGTGCCTGGGTGGCTCAGTCAGTTAAGTGTCCGACTTTGGCTCAGGTCATGATCTTGCGGTTCGTGAGTTCAAGCCCCGCATCGGGCTCTGCGCTGCCAGCCCAGAGCCTGGATCCCGCTTCGGATTCTGTGTCTCCCTCTCTCTCTGTTCCTCCCCCACTCGCACTCTGTCTTGCTGTCTCTCAGAAATAAATAAAGAATTAAAAAAAAATTTTTTTTAGTAGTTTATTTGAAAATTTCAAAGTTCATGAAATAAATTTTTGAAATAGAAAACTAAAGATCCTTTGCCTATTAGATATTTATTCATAACCATGAATGTACTATATTAAAACTATAAAGGCACATGAATTAAAACAGTGTGGCATGGGTACAGGAGACTGGAACTTAGCAGAGGCTTGAGTGGAAAACATAAACCATAAATAATGTACCAATGCATTGGTAAAAATCCTCCGGAGAGGAAAGCTGGGAGGATTCTGTTGGCTTAAATTTTATCCACTGAGCAATTCCATGAGAAATAGTCAGGTGTGTACACAAAGATATGTGTACAAGCATGGGGAATGCATCATTGTTAATATAAATTGGAAACAGTTTAAATGTTCCTCAGTAGGGTGTTGGTTGAATAGACTGTGGACATTCATATAATGGGATATTCATCATTTTGTAGAAAGAATGAGATAGAGCTACACAAGATCTGTTTTGAAGTGAAACATGCATATTATGGAACAGTATGATGTTTTTGAATTTGAGTCTCGTATTTTAGGGAAAAGGAATATTTGTATATGCACTTAAAGTTTTGGAAGGCAAACTGTTATTAATTGCCTGGTAGAATGTGATTAAGTGTGAAGAACGTTACTTTCTGATTTTTTGTATTTCTCTAGTTTTTACATTTAAAAAATGAACATGTATGTTATCAGCAGTGATTATAATTACGTTAGTAATTTTTAAATTTTATTTAATAAAATTATAAATAAGGTATTTACTAAGTCTCACTTTGTTGCGTTGCATTTTTCATCAACCTCAGCTGACTCTGTGCATTAGCCTTCGTAAGACTGTTTTTGTAAGACTACACCATTCATTTATACTTAACATTTGTTTTCATCACTTGTATGTGTCCTTTTAAAATCTGACGCTCAGTGGAAAACTTCCAGTGTTGCCCCAAGAACCTTTCTCAACGCTACTCATTTTTCTTCCTCATCAGGAAGCAGTATAGATTAGAGGTGAAGTGGATAGACTGGTTTGAATTCAGGCTCTGCCATTTTTTAGTGCATGACCTTGGGCAAGTTATATAACTGTGTTGCCTCCGTTTCCTCATCTGGAAAGTAGATGCAAAATATCCACAGCATAATCGTAGTTTTGTTGAGAGGTGGTTGTGGAGATTCATGAAGTGAATACATGCACAGGCACTTAGAACAGTTCCTGACAACACTAAGAATCTTCTTTCATCATATTTTCTAGAATAGCCTCAGTCTGTGAAGTCACATGGTATTTGTCTGTCAACATCTTAACCCCCATGTTATGAATTTATTTTTGAAATTCGACTTTTACCTTTATAAAAGTCAAAAAAAAGAAAAAACCCTTTGGACTCTGGCTATTCAGATTTTTTTCAGGTGTTAAATGTGGTCTCTCCTGTCCTTGGATTCATTTCACCAACTGATTTCTTCCAGTGTTAGAAGTGAATGTGTATTAGTGCCAGGAGCATAGACTTTTAATAGGTGAGAAGAAGCAGAGGTGCCTGGGTGGCTCAGTCGGTTAGGCGTCTGACTCTTGATTTCAGCTCAGGTCGTGATCTCACGGTGTATGGGATCAAGCCCCACATTGGGTTCTGTGCTGATAGCGTGGAACCTGCTTGAGATTCTCTCTCTCTCTCTCTCTCTCTCTCTCTCTCTCTCTCTCTCTCTGTCTCTTCCCTTCTCCTCCTCATGCTCTCTCTCTCTCTCAAAACAAATATATAAACTTAAAAAAAAATAGGTGAGAAGCAAAGAAAGGACACTAAATATTTATTGAGGCCAGACAAGTGGTACAGAATGAAGTAGTCTGAGTGTGACAGGAAGGAGTGATGGAGACAGTAGTGACCTCAAGAGGTCAAGAGAACCCGGAAATCCAGATTTTTGTACGGGCCAGACAGAACTCTCTGTAACTTGTACCTTTGAAGGGTTTGCTGTTTTTTATTTAAGAATGGTATGACTGAGTGGCTTGCTTAAATTTCACTGTAATTTTTATTAAATCTAGATTTACATAACCTTTAGCATTTCTTATATACTTAATCTAAGTCTTTATAAAAGAAAGCTGTCAGATTTATCTAGAGAGTCACTTGATTGCATAGTACACTTGTGTCTATGGTCATGTTGATTTTAGACTTAGCAACTGCCTTGTAGAGCTACAGGTGTGCAGGCTGACTTTGGCTTATGGAACACACGTGTCTATTCCCAATAAAGATAATTTTCATCTGTGTTAGGACAGTTGGGAAAGTGGTTTCTTTATGATCTCTCCTTCCACCACCCGATCAAAAAATGAGTTGCCAAACCTTGAATTATTTCGTTGGGTGTATTATCGTCGCAAGAGTTTAGTAGCATATTTCTAAAGACTGCTTTCAACCACTCTGCAAATCTGAAAAGCAGTCAGTGGTTGCTAAGAGACATACTGTTCAAGTGTCCCCGTAAACATATGTACTGCTGGAGATTGCGACTTAGTAATTTGTATTTCACATTTGCAGTTATATTTAAGCTGAAAGGTGCGATAATTACCATGCAAATTATGCAAATCATTTACCCTGTCCTTAAAAGTGACGTTTCGTTATTGTGTTTTAAAAACTCAAGACAAATTGGACGTGACACACAGCAACCTGTTAAAAACTTTTAAGTTTTAAACTGAAATAAATTTCATGAGGCCTTGAACGTCAGCTCTGATACAAAGAGCTATTTTCCAAACAAGTTCCTTGAATATGCCAAAATGTTTACATTCTCTCTCAGAGGCTGTAGCATATAAAGCTTTAGAGAATTTATTTCTATCAGGAATTTTATCAGGTAGCCATTACCGATGAACGGTAAACTACCTCTTCACCTCATCCCCTCCAGTGCAACCTGTAACTTAAGAACCTTGGGAAAGGGCTTTCCTGCCTGGACTCCTGCATTCAGAGCCAGCTTTCTGGTTGTGCAGCTTGGGCGATGACACGGGCCCCAGGCTGAGAAGGGCCCTGCTCTTGGTTTAATGCTTTGCCATTGTGGTCTTGAAATTCTTAATGGTTTTTAATTTTTTTTAATGTTTAATTTCTATTTTTGAGAGAGAGAGAGAGAGAGAGAGAGAGAGAGAGAGAGAGCGAGAGCGCGTGAGCAAGGAGGGGCAGAGAGAATCTGAAGAAGGCTCCTGGCTCTGAACTGTCAGCACAGTGCCCTGACACTGGGCTCGAACTCACGAGACGCGAGATCATGACCTGAACCGAAGTCGGTTGCTTAGCCCACTGAGCCACCCAGGCGCCCCAGAAATTCCTACTAGTTTTTGAACAAGGAGCCCCACATTCTCATTTTGCATTGGGCTCCACAAATTATGTGGCTAGTCCCTGCCTGCATCATTATGTAGAGTAACAGCTCTTTCTTGAAGTGCTGACCAAATTGATTGTCCTAAGATTTTAAATTGCAAGGTTTTGTTGAGGGAGAAAACAATGGACTTCTCTAGTATGTGGGAAGAATAGAAATTAGGAAGAAAATAAAAGCATATGACTTGACAGAGTTGTTCGTGTTTGTGTGACTTCCACCTTTGAAATCTTTATACTGAGTTTCCATCAGAGTCTTGAAGTCAGAATTGCTAGAAGCTTACAGCGTGCAGCCTTTCCACCCCTTGTCCCCACCGTGCTTTCAGTGGTGCCCCCAGATGAGCTCATTTCATACGTTGGTCCTCTTGAGTTGTTCTCATTCATTGGAGTCAGGCTGCTGTTGGCTCTCGTTGCTTGGTTCTGGGCTGTTTTCTCCACGTGCATTACCCGGTCACGGTAAAGGTGTTCAGGAGATATCATTTTTCAGGTTGTAGAATAGCTAAAGTTAAAAGCAAAGCCAGAAATTTGGAGACCTGATTTTAATTTGGATGAAAACATTTAGAATACCAATTACATTGATTGTTCACTTGAGCATTTCTGATATTCTTTACATTTAATATTTCTTTACATGGAATGGAGGGCAGGGTAGTTGCTTCTTTATCCTAGTAGAGGGCAGTTGGACGTTTTGTTTCAAACCTTTTGCCCTGAATTTTGAAAAAATAGTTTTAATTAACAAAGTAATGCCTATTAAGTAATTCAAATGTATTTATATGATTTATAAAGAAAAATAACACTCTTCTGATTCATCCTTCCCCAACCCAGAGTCTCAATCCCTAGAGGTAACCACATTCAAGTCTTCTAGCAGTTTACATGTATTTCCTTGTATGATTTCCATTTCTCTAAGTTGCATTCTTAATGCTGCTGTTCCTTGATTTTTTAAAATCTTTTCCTACTGTATATCTTTATATGTCTCCCTCTCTGTCTCTTCCTTTATATCTCAACAATGTAGTTGTGTCACAAAATTTAATGAAATTGTAGTGTTTGCATTAGTGTACGTGTTGTTCTCAGCCAAGGCACATGTTATGCTATAATTGTGTTTCTTCTCCTGTAGAGCTTTTTTTTTTTTTTTTTTTTTTTAACCCCCTGGAATTAATAGTTGCCTTATTTTTCACATGCTTGCTTTTCTGGGTATTGGTTACTAGTTCATCCCTCCGTTCTTCTTTGAGTGCAGTGTACAGCTTTTCTCAGTCTGGCCCACACATTGGCTAGTCTGTAGTTCCATTGTTTTCCCTGAAGGTCTCCTTCCCAGAGCTGGAGCTCTGGGCATCTTGCTCTGGTTGGCACTGGTGGCTTCCTCTAGGCTGTATCCACTGTAGTTATCCTGGGATTTCCCTTTGCCACTCTTCTGCACTATGCTTCTGCACTCTTTGCTTGCTTATCTCCCTCTCTTTGATTTTGGCAGAATACATCTTCTAGATGCTTCCTAAGAAGGTATGAATGGGTTGTAAGTTTTCGAGACCTGCTTCTCTGAACATGTCTTTATTCTACCCACACACTTGATTGACATTTTGGCTAGGGATAGCTTTATGGGTTAGAACTCATATTCTCTCAGATGTTTTAGGGAGTTCTAGATTGTCTTCTACTTCCAGTATTGGTATTGAGAAGGCCTGCGCCAACTGGGACTCCTTATCCTTTATAGTGACCTATTTTCTCTCTCTGCTTTTGAGATCTTTTCTTTGTCCCCCGTGTCCACATAATTCAAACTGATGTGCTTTGCTGTAGGTCTTTGTTTATTAATTGTGCAGAGAACATACTGGCCCTTAGCGGTATCGAAACTCATGTCCCCTTTTCCTGGAAAATTGCATTGAATTCTTTCTTAGATAATTTCATGTGCTTTGTTTTTGTGTCTGTGTGTCTGTTCTCTGTGCCTGTTTGGAACGTGTTGGACCTTCCAGATGGATCCTCTAGTTACCTTCTTTCTTCTATATACTATCTTCTTCTATACTTTCAGGATAGATTTGCTCATTGTAATGTTCCAGTTCTTCTGAAAGTTTTATTTCTGTTACATCTTGAATTTCCAGAAGTTCTTTTTATTTTCTGAATATCCATGTGTAGTTGCTCTGTTTTGTTTCAGGGATCCAATAGGTTTGTTTATTTCTGGGGATAAGTTCTTTTTTGCAGGGTTTTTTTTTTTTTGTTTGTTTGTTTTGGTTTGTTTCTTTGCTTGCATTGTGGCTCTTTCCTCTGATGTCTTTATGATTGTTTGTTTTGGTCTCTTTGTGTTAGAATGCTGGTGATCCTTGGCTTCATAGTTACATGTTAGTCATCAGAGAGCCTTCTTAGAACCATTGAAGAGCCTTCTTAGAGCGCGCATGTGTGTGTGTGAGCACGCGTGTGTGCATGCATGCACACAAATGGGAGACACTTAGCACATTGGGCAGAGACCTTGCTCTTTCAATGACAAACCCTCAAATATCTGTATCAACAGGTGTTTCCTCTTGAGGCTGTCAAGAGGCTGAGGCTGAGGTCCCTCAAAAAGGACCTTCCTATCTCCTACCTCATCCAGGATTTTGAGGGCTTAGGCAAAGGGACCGGCAGAAGTCTCATGCTTCAGCATGCTGACTGTTATTTAATCCCCCCCCCTTTTTTTTAATTTTTCACTTAGCTGTGTACAGTGTCTTGAAGATGAGAGACGTGGGTGCTTATTCTCTCCAGATTTTGATTGCAAATCTTTAGTCCACTGCTTGGGACACGGATCTGGGAGGTCTTGTTACTCTTTCGACAAACTTTCAACCAGCCCTCCTGTTTTTAGCTCCCCACACCCTTGCCATCAAATATATCTGGTGTCTTCAGTTCTTAAGCCTTTTAAGGGTTCTCTAGTGTGAACTGGCTTGCTTCTTGTTGGCTCCCTTCCTTGCTGGCAGGATGGAAAAACACTTAGCAGAGTGGAGAAAGAGGAAACCTAAGATAGTTACCCCTTGCCGTCCACTTTCCATCTTTGAAAAATGTGTAAATTTGTCTCATCTGCTCTCCATTCCTCTTTGCCCCGTGGGTTTCTTCCATTTTTATTCTTGTATTCTAATCTCAGGGGGGACTCAGGAGAGAGTTTCAGTCTCCCATGTCTGATTGGGAGACCCTAACTGCCTTTTTCATTTTGCCCTTTTCATGTCCCTGGAGATTTATGATTAGGTTCAAAGGAGGGTTCTTTGGCTAAATCACTCCCCAGTTCATCCCTGTTTGTGAGCTTCAGGAAAGCTGGCTTTGTAAACTAGGAGTCAGCATGTTGACAGGTCTATCTTTGCTCTGTAGTCACCTTGGAAACTCTCCAGCTTTTCTCTGACAACAAGTTGCCTGCTATATTGTAGGGAGTGCAGTTCACTAGGCATTTACAGATGCTGAATGAGATTTCTCATTGCTTTTTTGTGGGCCGTGTCTATATGACTAAGCACAAGTGTGTCATTTTGTTTTGGAAAGCAGAGCTCATCCCTCTCCTCCTTTTCTCAACTAGTGTGTTGTTATACTTTTTCTTTTGTCTTTTATATCATGAACTCACCAAAAATGTGTTCTATAGAGCTGCAAAAAAGTAATTTATATAATGTAATTTGTCTTTCTTTCTCATAGGACATCATATATGATGATACTATTTGTGGCTTTGTAAATGACTTAAGTTAGATGCCTGGTAATGCATGGGTTTTTGAGTGCCTAATGAAAACACAAGTTAAATAATTTTTGCTTAATTATATTTTCATTAAACTCTTAAGATTAATAGTACATAAGCATAGTTGATTCAGGTTTTGCTAACAGTACACCCCCCTCACACCTTCTCTTATGTTGGTTGCAAATTACCCATTAAACCCTTTTATAACACCTAAAAATAGAAACCAGATTAAAAAGTAGAACTTAAAAGGTTAATTATTTCCATTAACAAGGAGTAGGATGAGTAGGTTAGAGATCTTATGTCATTTTGTGTGTGTGGTAGATAAGAGATACTGGGCCCCTGGGACCTTTTCGCTTATGGGGCCACATACCTTTCCTTCTTAGAGTGTTCCCTGTGGAAGTGTTTAGTCGACTTGCTCGTTGCTTTCCCTGTGGGCTCCTAAGTTTTTCACTAGTGTGTGTGTGTACAGTAACAAGGACAGTTCTTGGCATGTGCGGACATTGATTGATTGGTTGATGGACTGCATGGCTGACGGGGCAGAGAGACGGCAGTTGTCTTAACAGCTTCTATTCTGATGGACTGCTGGTGAAGGTATGTGCTGTTGAGCCTGCCATGAACGCTCTCCCTCCACTTCAGCCTTCTCATTTCTTCATGGATCTGCTGGATGTCACTTCCTCCAGAAGCCTTCGCTACCACTCCACTTCTCCCCAGTAGAGTGGATTTGTCTGCTGTGTGTTCATATAGCATCCTGAACCACTTATGCTGCCCGTTCACCGGTATCGCTCATTTAGACTTGGCTTTGTGAAAGCTGATTGTGTCTGTCTTGCTCACCGTTGTATCTCTGACACCTTGCCCAGTGGCTGGCTCTGAATAGGCAGACATATTTATTTGAGGTACTTGATTTTTGAGTGGACAGACAGGTGGACAGATAGATAGATGGATGACATTGTGTAGCCAAAAATAGCATTTCTGTCCCTGCCCAATTTTGAAGATTCTCCTTCAGTTTGTACTTCCTGCCGTTATTTGAAGGGCCATTCTTTGTCTGTAATTGTGTCTTTGTTCAACGAAAAGCACCAAGCAAAAGCAGATAATTTATTTGATTACTGCCCACTGAGTTATTCTTCTGCTGTCAGCCTCATGTCTTAATCACCTGAAATCATGCTTACGTGTGTCTTGATAGCTTTTTTGGTAATTAGTGTAGTCTGTGTTCATTTGTATACTGTCAGTATGCTCTTGAAATGTTTTGCTGTAAAGTCAACTTTAGTATAAACTGTGAGTCTTGTTTTATTGTGATGATAATGAATGTATGAGGAACTCTGTAAAATTCAAACCAGTCTTCAAGTTTGTTCTGCAGCTGGAGGAACCTGTCCACTGTCATTTAAAAAAAAAAAAAGAAAGAAAAAGAAAAGCTTTATTGAAATATAATTCACATACCGTAAAATCCACCCTTTTAAAAAAGTTTCCAACTTAGTGTTGTTTAGTATATTCACCAAGTTGTGTATGCATGACTGCTATATAATCACAGAACGTGTTTTAGCATCCCTCAAAGAAACGCCATACTCCTTAGCGGACATTCTTCATTCTGCTTTCTGTCTCTGTGGATTTGCCTGCTCCTACAGTATGTGGCCCGTGTGTTTGGCTTCTTTCACTTAGAATGATGTTTCAGAGGCTCCTCCGTGTGGTATCAGTACTTCATTCCTTTTTGTGGGCTGAATAATAGTCCATTGTAGCACATTTTGCTCATCCGTGCATTAGTTGATGGCCATTAGGGTTGTTTCCACTTTGCGCTATTGTGAATCATGCCTCTGTGAACGTTCATGTACAGGTTTTGTTGTTGACATAAGTTGATATCTTATCAGGATTCAGTTACTGACTGTAGATTACAAGTGAGTGGAAGTTCAAAGAATGTCATCCATGTATAATAAACATACAGAAATCATAAATGTTCACCTCAGTGAGTGTTTACAAAGTGAGTACACCTGTGTAACAAGAACCAAGCTCTACAAAGAGAACACTGCCAGGATCACTGGGGGCTTTTAGATGTTGGCTTTGGTTTAGGTTGATTCATTTACCTGCATGCTCGAGTAGAGGTGAAGGCTTATCCTAACTGTATGTTTGGAACATGAGCTCAGTAGGTAGTTTGTTATAGGAGTGCGGCAGCTGAAATCACAGACTCTAGGGCATCGGTTGTTTGGTTTCAAACCCCAGCTTTGCCATTTATTAGTGTGAGACCGAGGGCAAGTTGCCCAACGATCTCTGAGCCCCAATTTCCTCATCTGTAAAATGGGGATAACACTACTTTATAGGAAGGATTAACATAAGTAGATTGCTTAGAAAGTTGCATGATAATCGTGCTAAGTGCAGTATGTGTGTTACCTCTTACTGTTGTTATGATGATTATTATTGTGTTTATCTCTTCATTAAAATGTAAGCCCCTTGTCTGACTGATTTATCTTTGTGTTTCCAAAGACTAGCACTGTGCCTGGCCCATAATAAACTTTTGAGGAAGGAAAGGAGGGAGGGATTTTAAATCATGAGTGGCAGAACTCCTAAATCCTTTCCTGAAACCACTTCTGACTTCTACTCTGTCTTTCATTTACAACAGCTTTTGGAGCTATTTGACAGCGAAGACCCTCGGGAACGGGACTACTTAAAAACAGTCTTACACAGAATTTATGGCAAATTTCTTGGTCTTAGAGCATTTATCCGAAAACAGATTAACAATATTTTTCTAAGGTAAGTGAAGGGTGGGGGGGAGGACGAGTAAAATTGGTGGTTTCATAGAAGTGTTAAGTAAACATCAAATATTTGAACATCATGTACTGACTTTATTCTTTCTTTCCTTTTTAAAAAAGGTTTGTTTATGAAACAGAACACTTCAATGGTGTAGCCGAACTGCTGGAAATATTAGGAAGGTAAGCACATTTTTAGCTAATTGCTAATCTCAGGTGAATAACATTTTGCAAATTAGATTCAAGTGGCACAGGGCAACTCTGACCTAGATCTCTTGCTGTATGTACATCGGGTACTCTAATTTGTGCCTTAGCCTATTTCCCAGCTGACCCTACAAGATGTGATTTCTTGTTCCCCCTTGTTCCACAATTAGGCATTCCTAATTCTACCGGAATGACTGAAAGAGCTAACAGTTTGTTCATTGCTACAGAGACAGTACATCTGATTGCAGCCAGGCCAGTTACTCCCAAACACCTTATTCTTTCTTGTTAGTTTCTGGGCTACCTGTCCTTTGCCGTATCTTTTGACCACAAGTTCAGATAAATTGGAAGGATTGCCTTTTTCACAGGAGCCATGTACCCAGGTGTAGTTCTTGAACAGCTGCTGCCTGGATGAGTTGAATGAATTGGAAAGAGACAGCTGTTGTGTAGGTTTCTACACACAAGGGAGGTTAATGTAACTGGACAATGTGATTACTTAGTCTCTCCCCCTAATAGGAGGAGAAAAAGAAGGTGGAGTCCCATGGTTTTTTCTGTGATTTCCCCAGGCTGGGCTCTATATCTGTGGTATTCTTGGCCTGAGAAGAAATTCCAGGAATGATGTCTACACACGGAAAGGGTCATAAGTGAGCAGTTTTAGGGGGAAGGAAAATAAAGAGTCTTTGATCGAACAGCTTTCTGTTGCTCAGAATCATTTACTCGGTTTAAGAGCATGAGAGCCCATGCCAGGAGATCATCAGCAAATTTTCTTTAATTTCCTTCCTGCTTAAATGTGCTCTTTGAAGTAACTGGGAAATCTTGGATGCCGCTGGGGTGGGGTTTAGGTTGTTCTGGACCCAACAGAAACTGATTCCGATTTAACCTGGTCCTTCCATGAACAGGTGGTCTCGGTTTAGCTGGTTGTGATCACGCTGCTAATTCATGTTTCTTTTTTTCTTTTTCCTAGTATTATCAATGGCTTTGCTTTACCTCTTAAGGCAGAACACAAACAGTTTCTGGTGAAAGTGTTGATCCCTTTACACACTGTCAGGAGCCTATCACTCTTCCATGCCCAGGTAGAATTTTATGCAAGTTCTTTTGGAAGCAAAATTAAAAGTTTATAAACTCAGTGTTTCTTTGATATTGATATTTCCTTACATAAACAAACAAACAAACAAACTTGTTCAAGTATAAAATACTTCCCAAGGAAAATTAAAATGTGTGTTAATGTTTTCTATGCATAAGGGAATCATGGGAGTATTTTTCAAGAGGGAGGAACATCTATTCCGCCATCTCATTTTACAGAGAACTTTAATGACTTGACTAGTGCACAAAATTATATATTGAACATAGAATAAAATATGTGTGTTTTCCAGATTTAGATCTCTGGACTTGTAATCGTTTTTGAGTGTTCTGGAATATTTGATCTCATCCTCATTTGCATCAGCCTGTCACTTGCTCTCTGCCCCCTCTCTTGGTTAATTCACTATTTCCTTCTCACTTTCTCCAGGCAAATAAACACACTCCCAAGTAAACAAATCAATCAGTACTTTCACATCTTTTTATTTTTAGCCTCTATGACTTTAAAAAGCATCCTCTGTCTTGTCCCAAGTCTGGTTTCCATGCTAACACTGCCTTGCGTGGTACGTGTGTCCCTAGGGGACAGATAAATGATGTAGTGGCATTTTAATTTTAGTATTCCAAACCAATGGGAATGTTTTGAGTTTGCATAAAAATGTCACACATTTTTCTGAGCAGTGTTCCTCTTTAAATGTGGAATTCTGTGTTTCGAGGAAAAATTAGTCCATATGTTTCTAATTTCGAACACCATCAAAATGTTGTTTCGCAAGGGTGGATTTCTTGTCCAAAAATCTTTACGAGCCCTTTTACAAATCTTGCCTCTGGTTTTTGAAATCACATTTCATGATCGTGTAAAAGAATTCTTACCTAGCTGGGCTAGCATCAGATGTAAAACTTCACATTTCTCCCGGTTCTAACTGTGGCAGGTACAACCTTTTATCTCTTCATGAAACTGCTTCAGCCTGCATGGGCCACTTTAGGCGGTCAGCAAGAGGTTTAGTAAGTGCCTGCCTTTCGTGTAGGACTCTTCTGGAGCCACAGTAAAACCCCGTGCTGTTGATGTTGGCACAGAGAGAAAGGAAGCCCATGCGATGTAGCTTAGACTGTATGTAGATGAGATACTTTCAGAATATACTGAATGTGATATTTCTGCTTTTCATTAGCTGGATACTTCATGTCTCAGTATCCTTTTTTTTTTTTTTTTTTTTTTTTTTTTAACAAAATTCCCCTGGGGCGTTATTAGTGTCAGTCTTTGGCTTGAAAAAGTAGCTTTTTATTTCATTTTATATATATTATATTTTTAGGATGAATTGAACATGAAATTACTAAAACCAGAGTCTAGAAACTTTGTAGGAAGTTTTGATGTATCTTTGAGCCCTTTTGAGTATATAGCATTTCCAATTTTGTCTTTCATTTTTCTGTTTCTCCAGCTGGCATATTGCATAGTACAGTTTCTGGAGAAAGATCCTTCACTCACAGAACCAGTAAGTATTTTTTCCATAATTTCAAAAGACTTCAAAATGACTACTTTTCATAGAGTCTGTGTGGACAATTAAGTACCATTGTTTTTCTCCTTTTCATTTTAGGTTATTAGGGGGTTAATGAAATTTTGGCCTAAAACATGTAGTCAAAAAGAGGTAAGTGCTTAATGTCAGCGTGTTAATAACTTACTAAATACTTTGTAGAGTGTCAGGCTCTGAGCCGATAAGTATGTGTAAAAATCCATGATCTCGTCTAATCTTCATTTTATCTCTGTCAGGCAGGTCTGTAAATATTCACGTTACTAGTTTTAAAATGGAAGCATGGAGAGCTGAAGTAGCCTGCCTGAGTAGACGCTAAGTGGAAGGGAGTGGGTCAGAATCCGCCACCCTGATTCCTGAGCCCTGAACTTTTATCACACTCCGCTCAGTCCCAGGGAAGCCCAAGGCAGGCTCCGGTCACGTGCCCCACTGTCTAGCTTTATCGAAGTCACCTTTCTAGTGGCCACCCTCATGGTATGGAGGTTTTGGTGTTGCTGTAGATAGGTGCTAAAGCCACCAGCCCAAATACTCCCCATTTTAAAATATAGATGGGATCTTACTGTCTACAATTGTAATCTATGTTACAGACCTCTAGTTCCAGCTCTTCAGAAGTGGCCCTGGAAATCCCTGACCTTCAGTCATTTGTACTTTTGCTAAGACCTAACCAGCCATGTGCCCTGTGAGGAGGTTGTAGAGGAGGAAGTCTCTTAGCTTAGCTGTGAGCCTAGCTGGGTGCCAGACCTGCACTCACTCTTCTATAGAAACCATGTGGAAAATGGCCCAGCAGGAAAGGTCATCTGTTAGCTTGACATTTTGGGAGACTTGGGGGAGAACTCCTCTATGTGTCTTGACAAATGGCAAGAGTCAGCTGCCTACTTTGTATTACTTTTAACAGAAATACCCTCCTTTTCAAATCAGTTTCAATTCTCCAAAACCCTACTTTATACAATTTCAAGAAGTCTTCTGACTTTTTAATACCTGTTAGACAAAATTAAACTCTACATTGCTGCCCAGATGCACCTCAAGATTTGAAAACGTTGTCATATGTCGTATTTTAATTGCATAGTTAATTTTTTTTAAGGTAATTATTTTTCCGTGCCTAAATGGGTAACTCTTTTTTATTTCTCTGTAAGTTTTCCGTTGTATTTAAAACAGTCGACTGTGCTATTTTTTTTTTTTAATTTTTTTTTTTCAACATTTATTTATTTTTGGGACAGAGAGAGACAGAGCATGAACAGGGGAGGGGCAGAGAGAGAGGGAGACACAGAATCGGAAGCAGGCTCCAGGCTCCAAGCCATCAGCCCAGAGCCTGACGCGGGGCTCGAACTCACGGACCGCGAGATCGTGACCTGGCTGAAGTCGGTCGCTTAACCGACTGCGCCACCCAGGCGCCCCAACAGTCGACTGTGCTATTGATTTGGCTCCATTTTGTGATCTAAAAGCTCAGTTTCTTGAGACACGTAGTGCCAAGGCTGAGACTCGTTGTGCTTTATGGTGGGCAGTTGTGCGCGCTTACGTGTGTGTGTGTGTGTACGTAAGTGTGTGGAGGCGTGGAGATGGGCTCAGTGCGTGCTAATGGGATTAAAATGGTACCTGCATGTGGGTGAACCTGCTCATTTGTGTCTCTCCGTCTCTGTTAACTGGTGAATCCTACGGGAGCACCTAGCACGTAGCAGGGGCTGAAACACTTAGCAGATACCTGCATGCGCCACTGTGGACCTTTGTTCATCATGCAGGAGGACTGCTTTTCCCACTGTTTGAAAAATAAGAGTAGGGAGGCAGATGCTAGCTAGGTGAGAGCAACAGAGGGGAGAGCCCCAGGGACATTGCTGTTTCCCAAGGGCCCTGCCGCCACATGTAAGTGCTCCCTTCCCCCCCCCCCCCCCTTTCTGGGTTAGATGTAGCACGTAGAGGAATTTTTCCAAAGTAAATGGAATCATATTTTCAAAGCTATAGGGACTTTACTTTTCATAAGTACCCTCTGGTGAATTCTTTATGAAGTGAACATCTAACGTAAGACAATGCCTAATTTTTTCCTGTTTGGTTTTATGTGTAAATTTTTCTTAAAACATTACAAACTCTCATGACTTCTCATCATTCATTTGGATTTTTTAACGAAGTACCTGAGGTTTTGCGTTTTGTATGTACTTACAGGTCATGTTCCTTGGGGAGCTGGAAGAAATATTGGATGTGATCGAACCCTCCCAGTTTGTTAAAATCCAAGAACCTTTGTTTAAACAAATTGCCAAATGTGTATCTAGCCCCCATTTTCAGGTTAGTAATAGAGGATGAGCCAGAGTGGCCTGTGCAACATATGTTATTTGGTAAAATTTTATTTGTATTGAGAGAAATGTAATGGACACTAGCTACCTGTGGTTTTTTATTTGCTATTTTCTCCTATGATAATAATTTTAATAATGACCTCCTCTATGTTGAACACCTGTAATAGGACAGCCACCGTGATGATGCTTTCTGTCTAGTGACTTCAGTGTTCATGATCACTCTGCAAGGAGGGCATTACGAGTTTTACAGATGTGAACACTGAAGTTCGAAGTGGTAAAGTAATTTGTCTCCAGTAATATGGCTGAGTAAGGGGTGGACTGGTAGGGTTCCTGCAGAGTGTAAGAGAGAATGCGAAATAAAGCTTAAGAGACAGAACACACACATTCTGTACTGTGCTAGATGCTTTACATGCATTCTTTGTAAACTTCAAATTATCCTACGGGGCTCTCCCCACCCGCTCACCCTCCCTGCCTGCTGTGTTCTAGAAGAAAAAATTGAAATTCAGAGAATGATTTGCTCAAGGCCCCGAGTTCATAAGGAGGGGAGTCCCTTCAGTGTAGCTTCTTGTGAACGTTGGTGACCTTCCCGTGGCACCAGTCTGCCTCCTTGTGGCCACTCTGGGGGAATCACAGGGAAGCGAACCCAGCCACCTTTTCCTCAACTGGGCCTATTGCCGCAGTGCTGCAGAACCCACACAAGAGGGAAGGGGGTGACCTGGAGCGAAAACGTGTTAGGTTTTATGCCCTTTCACTGTTTCACCAAGGTCCACATCACAGACCTTGAAGATTAACTGTTTAGGTGCTGCCTGTTGACCGGAACAGATTGTTCAGATTGTAGCTGGTAGCACAGAATCACACACTGTTAACATGGTAGACTTGATGGTGAACTTTTCCCCTGAGCTGTCAGTATTCTGAGTAGGTAGGAGACAATTGGCTGTAGTTGTCGTTTTAATTTTTGACCCAAAGACATGTTAGTATGTTAAGGCAATGATCTTGTGACAGTCTAGCGATTATACCACAAAGCCAACCCAGAGAAAAAAAAAGTGGAAGCCATTTATATGAACCGTTACATTGCATTCAGATGATACAACACATGTCCAGAAAAACAGACCAAAACACAATTGCAGGATACTGTGTCGGTGTTTGCATATTACGCATGGCCTGAGTGCTCAGGCTTCTGGATTGTCTAACTTACTTTTCAGATTTCATCAGGACGTTTGACATTGTGGAAAGCAAGGACCAGAACTGACTGATTGACTCTCTCTCTCTCTCTCTCTCTCTCTCTCTCCCTCCTTCTTTCTTTTTTCTTTTTTCTCCCCCCCCCCCACAATGTCTTTTAAGATCACCAGGGAGCCTTAAATGATGCTCAGAAGCTTTAGAAAGGAGACAGTGTCTAGTCAGCTACTGCTATGTCCATTCAGGCTTCTGTAACAAAGTACCACAGACTGGGTGGCTAATGAACAGGAGAAATTTATTTCTATGTTTCTGGAGGCCGGAAGTGTGAGATCAGGGTACCGGCGCAGTTGAGTGAGGCCTCTCTTCGGAGTTGCAGATTTCTTGTATCCTTACTTATCAGTGCTGTTGTATAAGCACTAACCCCATTCATGAGGGCTCCATTCTTACAACATTAAGTACCTTTCAAAGGCCCCCTGTACTCATACCATCGTCTTTGGGGGTTAGGATCTCAACATATGAGTTTTGTGGGGACACAGGCATTCAGATCACAGGAGGCTTCTATAACAAAACACCACAGACCATGTGGCTTAAACCACAGAAATGTATTTCTCACAGTTGTGGAGGCTGGAAGTCTGAGATCAGAGTGTCGGCCTGGCCTGCTTCTGGTGAGGGCTCCCTTTCTGGCCTGCAGATGGCTGGCTGCCTTCTTGCTGTGTCCTCACATGGCCTTTCTTTGGTGTGTGTGTGAGGAGAGAGAAGATCTCTCTCTTCCTCCTCTTAAGACCACCAAGCGTATTGGATTAGGACCCCACCCTTATGACTTCTTTTAACCTTAAGTACCTCCTAAAAGTCCTGTCTCCAAATACACCGACACTGAGGGTTAGAGCTTCAACATATGAATTTGGCCGGGGTGGGGGGGCGGGGGGGGGGGGGGGCCCAGGGGGAGGCAGTGTAGTCCATAGCAGAAAGAAAAAATAATTCAAAATTATTTGACAGAAGTAAGACTTAGAACTAAAGGAAGAAGGACAGTAAAGAGGTTCTTCTTTTTCTTTCTTTCTTTTTTTTTTTTTTTTAATTTTTAAAATGTTTATTTATTTTGAGATAGAGTGCGCACTTGCACACGAGCTGGGGAGGGGCAGAGAGAGGGAGAGAGAGACAGAATTCCAAGTGGGCTCCATGCTGTCAGCGCAGAGTCCAACTCCGGGCTCGATCTCACAAACCATGTGATCATGGCCTGAGGCTGAAACCGAGAGCCGGACGTTTAACCAACCGAGACACCCAGGTGCCCCAAAGAGGTTCTTATTTATTCATTTCCTAAGTGTTCCTTGGTGTATCCAGCAAACATTTTTCAAGCGCCACTGTGTGTAGTCACATGCCTTTCACTACTTGCCCACCGTGTGGCTTGGAGGTCAGACGGCTCCCACTAGAGACCACTCCATGTGCAAGGAGGACCGTGGGTCCCAGGAAACTAGTGGTTCTGTCCTAGTGTTAGACATGCTAATTTTTGCTTTGCATAAGCATTGCCTTGCCTCTTTAAGGGGCTTTGCTGGATACTGACTTTCTGTAAGTGATTTTGCATAGTAACACATACATCCATTAAAATACTTGTTAGCATTAAGTAGCAGGTAAACATTAGACTTGTAATTGGGTGTAGGAAAATCCTAGGTTTCTCCTTCTGTACCAGCATCCTCTGGTGGGCTCTTCAAAAGTTCTTCCCTTTGGTTGTAAGTTTCAGAGCAGCCTCAACCCCGTTCCTCCTCTTGTCCTTGGCTCTGCCTGCCTCAGCCACGCCTTATGCTTCACGGTTTCTAGACCCATCGTCCATGTTAGCACTTCTGCCGTCCTCTCCTGTGATTCCCTCCGCCTGGAATGCCTTATCCTTCTTTGCTTCATCCTTCAGAGCCCCATTTAGATGCTACCGCCTGTGTTACATTGCTGCTACTCCTCCTCAGGTCATCCAGATTGTTCATTCCACTCTTTCCTCGGGCTCTTTGTTTCTTCTTTATCGGTACAGCATCTGTCACGGGTTACATAGGATAGGCCCGTAGATCCCCCCTTCCCCTGCTGGCATATGAGCTCCAAGGGGATAACAGAGTAAAGAAGTTAAGAGCAGGGACTTTGGAACCTGCCACTTGCTAGCCATGCGGATTTGAGGCAATGGCTTATATACTCTGGGCTCTATTTTCCTCATTTACAAAATGGAAATGATGGCGCTTGTGCCATCGTGAGGTCGTGAGGATTCAATAAAGTCATGTGTCTGTGAAACACATAGCACGGTGCCTGGCATGTACTAAACATTCAATAATGACTGTCTTCTTTGTACTCTCAGGGTCTAGTGCCTCATGAGGCCCGGGATTTTTTTTTTGAAGCAAGTTGAATAATGTAAATGGAAAGGCTTAATTTCTCAGAGTCTATTGGTGGGTACATCTTGTACCATTTCATTAAATTATTAAATTTAAATTTAATGTAAATTTAATTCATTAAATTAGAATGTAATTTTTTAATCCCTCTGAATGAAAGAAGCCACTTTTTTTTTTTCTTTTTCTCCAACTCTAAAAAGCACCCTTGTCAAGATTTTAGCCTTTTTGAGATTTGGGGTTTGGTTATTCTTATTTTAGGTTCCTTTTGAGATTGTTTAGGTTATTTTTTTTTTGCCTTCCTTTGAATTCATAGAGTCCATTGGCTAGCATGGTGGTCAGAGAAAAGGGACCTGACATAGCAAGCAGGTGTCTGCACAGCCAGTGTCCCTAAGTCCAGGAACTGAGTGACTTTCTCCTGGCTGATGCAGTTCAAAGGAAGGGACCAGAAATAAACTGTGGAAAGAGTGTGGTCACGAGCCTGGAGTCCCAGTGCTCACCATTTACTGGCAATGTGAGCTTGCCAGGTTGTTAGCCTCTCTGAGACTCAGTGTCTCCATCTCTGCAAGGAGCACACGACCTTACTCCTCGGACGGTGGCAAGGATGGGACGTCCTGTGTGCAGTGTTGGCACAGTGGCTGGGCCAGGGGACAAGCTGAGCAAATGTGACTGGCCTGTGGGGACGGGTAGCTGGGTGATTCTCAGCAGCTGGTGGCCGAATGTCAGCCACGTGCCGGGCCCTGGAGTTGGTCTGAAGTGTGTAGGATGAAAGAAGGGAGCCAGAAGAGAGTTGAAGACTTGAGGAAGGCAGTGTGCATTAGAGAGGAAAGGTGTTTGGAGTGTTGGGAGGGAAGATGTGAGCTCAGATGAAATGGGCAGTATTGAAGGAGAATACAGAGAAATAATAGGTAGGGAAACTTTTTTCCTTCCCCTAATTGATGAACCTTTTGGGAACTCTCTAAAAGATTTGAAATCCACAACAATGTAAAGTGTGATTAATACTTAATTTCACATTTGATTGAATGATATAAAAATAGTCTTAAAATATTTTTGTTTGGAGAGATTTTAATTTTGTTTTATCTGTCTTTTTTGCTCTCTTAATATTTTCTTTCTCTTTTCCTTTTTAAAGGTGGCGGAAAGGGCACTGTATTATTGGAATAATGAATACATCATGAGTTTGATAGAAGAAAACTCGAATGTCATCCTTCCCATCATGTTTTCCAGTCTTTATAGGATTTCAAAAGAACATTGGAATCCGTAGGTTTTCAGTTTCTCCCCTCTTCTTCCTTTTCTCCCTCCTCGCCCTTCCCTCTCTCCCTCCCTCTTTCTCTTTTGCTTAATAAAGTCTTGCCATGTGCCAGATGCTGTGCCTGTTGGTGAAGACAGATATGTGAAAACTGTCTTTTAGAAATTCACTAACTGGTTGGGGAGACCCACAAGTAAACATATTTTATAAAACAGTGTTTTTTAAGTGCAGTTACATTAAAATCTCTGCTTCCATGAGGGGCTCCTGACTTGTCTGTGAATGTAGCAGAGCTTTTTGGGGGGTGGTCTAAAGTGAGAGGAGAGGGTTGCTGACATTGACGAGGGGGTAATGCTCAAAAGGATTCTTAAAGCAATGTGGCAGGTGGATGGGACGGGGAAGCCCTTTCATAGTGAGTCTCATCATCACATTAAAAGGCACGAACACATAAAAAGCACCTGTCAGGTTCTGAAACCTGCAAGTTTGGGAGGGCTAAATTACCAGGTCTTTGGGGGAGGTGGCTAGAAGATGGGGTGGAAAGGGAGAGTTCACCTCCCTCCCCACATGAACCTTCACCAGTGGATGATAAGGAAATACTAAGGAGTCCTAAGGAGGAAAGTGCTTTGAATTGATTTGCATTTTAGCACGATCCATTTCTTAAAAACCCAAGTCTGTCATTACAAATGTTCTCTAGGAAGACAAGTTTAAAATCACTGAAGGATATGTTTAACATCTAGTCCTATGAAGGTTAAAGCATTCTGTATTTGGATGGCTTTACATGTGTCTCTGGAATAGAAAGAAAATTTAGTGTGGTATTAGATATTAGTAAGATGTAATTAAGTATATTCCTAGTATGCGTTTAGAAGTTTTGCATACAGCTGTAAAATACACATTTCTTATTTTTCAAATTTGCCAAATTTTGTTATTAAAACTCATAAAAATAAAGAACTGGTAAATAATTCTCATTATGCAGGTAGTCTCTTGGGGACGTAGAGAGTGGTTTTGGCAAGTGTCTGTAGCTGCTCAGTGCACTGTATCTGGCTCTTGTCCATCACTATCCATTGTATGTGAGAAGGTCATTTCCCTCAACAGAAGGGAGCTTAAGTTTTCCTTTTAATAGGCACAGGGCAGAACGACACAGCAGGTACATTTATGTTTTGGAAGCATCAAACCCACGGTTTTTTTGACCTATGGCCTGACTTTTACCAGTGCCTTCTTCGGTGGTGTTGGTAGCAGATTTGTTGCAAAACAGAAGTAATGGGCATTTTTGCAAAGGGCAGTGCTGTTTAGACTCTAGTCTGAAGATATCGAGCCCGTCATGGGCATAGTCCTGAAGACGTCAAGAGCTTATTCTTCCACTTGATGAATCTGTGTGCCGCCATTTTGGCCATTTAGCTATGTTCCACAGCTAACGGCAGCCATCACCAGCTTGCCGGTCACCTCAGCGACACATGTGTTAGGTTGGCGAGGGAACTTAGCAGGAGTGAATGGACTGAACCAGATCACAACTAGAAACTCAACTCATTAAACTGCCCAACTTACAGGGGTTCGGTATCCTGTCTTTGAATATGAATCACATACATATTTGTTTCCATGAGAACAGCTTTTGATTTTGATGAATTATGTATATTATCACTTTAAAAATAAAATTCTGTGCAAATTCTGGTCTCTAAGGTTAGTCCTACCACAGGTGCTCCTTTTTAGGGTGAAGTTGCTTTATTTTTATTCTTGCCTTTGTATTAAATGAAGTTAACAAGTGCCCACAGACAAGTCTATTCTGGGTACCAATAATTAGAAGGGCAGAATTAGATTTTTCTTTCTCTAATCCTGCCAACCCCTCCGAAAGATATCTTGCCCGGAACAGTGAAGAATGGAACTCTCTTGGTGTGGAAATGAACTGTAGGTCGTTTCTAGTTGTGGCAACTGAAAAGGGATGGAGATTTTGCAGTACAAGGAGCTCGTTCAGACACAGGTTCCGCTCTCCCTCTTTCCATGCAGCTCCCATTATGTAAGACTAACCAACGTGTTCTCTTGTCTCTGTGCTTCCCAGGGCTATCGTGGCGCTAGTGTATAATGTGTTGAAGGCATTTATGGAGATGAACAGCACCATGTTTGATGAGCTGACAGCCACATACAAGTCAGATCGTCAGCGGTAACTTTTTAAAGCTTTTTTGTCAGCTGTGCACAAAACTGTTGAGTTCTCTCCTTGCTCTTTGCCGCAGTTGCCCGATCGCACCCGAAATCATAAGCAACACACGTTTATTTCTTTCTGTGTTCACTTTTGCATGCTCATTTGCTGTGTCTTTATTGGTGTGCCACTAGGGAGCAAAGGGTCAGTTTGAGAAAGGCTGCTTTCCTCCTTCCCTTCAGTCATGTGTCTCTTCTGCCTCAGAGTTAAGGGCCTGGCATGTAACTGGTATTTCGGGCCCATTTAAGGAATCCATCAGGTAGTTTGCCATCCGGGTTCACTCCCATTCTGGACTTATTTGAGCTAGAATTGGGCAGATCTTGTATACTTCGCTCCAGCAAGAGGGGTGAGGCACCATTTTTGTTTAGCTCTTTGGCCCAGAACTTACTTTCTGCTCTAGAACACAACAAATTCATTAGGACGTAAAGGACAGTGAAAAGAACATGGAGGTGAAGAGTCTGGTATTATACAAATTTTGAAATGTTTGTGACCAAAAGGGAGCAAAAACCAGTTGAATTCTTTACATAAATGCTTATGGCTTAGTAAAGCCCTTCTTGATTTCATTTATATGTGATTTTTCAACTTCATTATTTCTTGTTCAACATGTCCGACTTTCTAAAAGAGTTTGTCTTGGTCCGTTTGGTTTGCTCTAACAAAATACCACATACGGGTGTTTTATGGGTAGCTTATAAACAATAGAAATGTATTTCTCTGAGTTCTGGAGGCAGGAAGCCAAGATTATGGTGCCAGCATGGTAGATAAGTGCCCTCATTTCTGATTCATAGCCAGCACCTTCTCACTGTGTCTTCACATGATAGAAGGGACAGAGAATCTCTGTGGGATCTTTTTTACAAGGTCACTAATACCTTTCATGAGGGCCCCGCCTTCATGACCTAATCTTCTCCCCAGAGGGTAGCTACTGAACCCATCACCTTTGAAGGTGAGGATCTCAACCTAAGAATTTTGGGCAGGATGGGATGCAAATATTCAGACCTTGACATCGATATACTTGGAGAACTTGAGGAAGGTCTAGAGAGCTTGTTAGTAGTTGGGCTTCTGGTTTCGCTTTGATCCAGAAGCAAATGTCAGCTTTGTATAGTATGGACTTTGTATACTATGGACTTTAGAAGATCCCAGGGGTGTGTACGAGCATTCAGACCCAAGACCTTGCTGAACCTCCTGAACAGAGCTATGTGTGGTTCCCTTGCTTCTTTGCTTTGCCTGATTTTGCATGCGTTACTTACATTTTACTGATAAAAAGAGCAATGAGGGGAAAGGTTTGGTGGCGGGGCAGAGGACTATCATAGTGATTTTTTTAAAAAAATTACCAGAATGTGGTTATATTGAAAAGCAAATTTAATTATGGAATATGGCAAGTGGTTTACCTGTAGGCAGAAGAGGCTGGGGTATTTTATACAATATTGGGATAAATATCACTTATGGGATATGTTGTGCCGTACTTGTAATTTAGGAACTTTCAATTTAACTGTTTACAGTTGTTGTAAATTATTACGTTTATAACCCTCCTTGGCTCAAACTCTTAAAGTCTTTATTTAAAAGTGTTATTTAAGTAGAGGAAATAAAGGGCACATTCTCATACTGTGGCGTACCATTAAAGAGTGTGTTTTACATAATGTCCTTTTCTTTTATAGCAACTGAAAACCCGTAATTATTATCCTCTTTCAATAAGGATGAAAGAAAAATCTGTAGAATCCCATTAAGAGAAATAAAGACCTTATTTCTAAAATATTCAAATTGAATTAAATTAATTCATATGTATTGAATTTTAGTAGCTTATCATTTAAACTAAATAGACCAAATCCTTGAAAAAGATACCTATTGACCAAGGGGCCCAGGAATAGACTTGGTGAAGTTGATTCTGAAGATCTGGTGTATTAGAGTGACTTACCATGAGCGGACTTAAAAAAAAAAAAAAAAAAAAAAATTTTTAACCTTTATTTGTTTTTGAGAGAGAAAGACAGAGCACGAGTGGGGAAGGGGCAGAGAGAGAGAGGGAGGCACAGAATCTGAAACCGGCTCCAGGCTCTGAGCTGTCAGCAGAGAGCCCGATGCGAGGCTCGAACTCGGAAACGGCAAGATCGTGACCTGAGCCGAAGTCGGTCGCTTAACCAGGCGCCCCCGGACTTTTTTTAATGAAAGAAGGACTTTTTTAAAGTAAGGGTAATGTTTTGTTAAACGATCAATAGAAGATTGTACTGAATAGATGGAAACGTTGGCTGCTCCCTGGATGTGAGACTAGGGAAAGGGAAGAAAGAGATTTATTTGCTACTATTAGAGAAGAGCTAAATGGAAGAGTTTACTTCTGGATGGCACCAAGTTTAAGTGTTTCAGTTTAGATAAATTTTTTAAGTATTACAAATCTGGAAATGGTGAGTGGAAGAAATAACTAGCATTGTTATATGCATATGCTAACATTAGTGCGATGTGAAATTGAAATTGGAAGAGAATTTGACAGTAATCCTAGCATGACAGTATGGTTAAGCTTTAAAATTCCCACCTACAGAGAGAGAAAAAAGTAGGAAAGAATGGAATGACAGTGAACTACATCAGAAATATTTAGAATATTTGAAGGTAAAGTTGTCAGGATAAAAGATGTTTAATAAGTCAGCATAAAACTCATCTGGAAGAAAGCTCCACAGGACAAATTGTATTGAATGCCATAAAACTTTTATTTTTTTAACGTTTATTTATTTATTTTTGAGAGACCAAGAGAAAGTGTGAGCAGGGGAGGGGCAGAGAGAGAGGGAGACACAGAATCCAAAGTAGGCTCTGGCTCTGAGCTGTCAGCACAGAGCCTGACCCGGGGCTCAAACCCATGAACCGTGAGATTGTGACCTAAGCCAAAGTTGGATGCTTAACCGACTGAGCCACCCAGGCGCCCCAGCCATACAACTCTTGATCACAGATGTGAATGAAATGCTTCAGGAACAAGATGATGGGTGTTTTAATGACGTCAGCACTTAATTTAAAGTTCAAATTAGGACAGTGTGAACCTAACATATGTTTAACCTGTGTTTTAGTCAGAGAGAGTTCCTGGGACCCCTGGGTGGCCCATGATTTTGTGGGTTCCAGCCCTGCGTCGGGCTCTGCACTGAACCTGAGGAACCTAATATGAATTCTTTCTCTCTCTCTCTCTCTCTCTCTCTCTCTCTCTCTCTCTCTCCCTCTCCCTGCCCCTCTTCTGCTCACACACACTCTCTCAAAATAAATAAATAATTTTAAAAATTAAAAAGTTCCTAAACCTTTGCTTAACACCTTTTTCCCCCTCCAAATGAAAAGGCCATCAGTGTTCTATGGTAACATTTATTTAGACCTAATATTATTCCTAAACCTTACTGAAAAACCAAAAATGATTAATTTACCAAACAGCTTACTTACAGTTAAGAATTTGGAATTCATGATTGGAGGATCATCTAATTTAGTCTCTATTGCCCTGCAGATATAATTCTTAGAGTCAAAATTACCGGATAGAGACCTGTTGGAAAAATTGTTATGCCCATTGGAATTCATATTGTGCAGATTGTATTTGAAACAGCTGACACTAGTCATAGTATAAAGGCCTAAATTATCAAAATATTAATTATGAAATGATAATATTAATTATTATACTACAGAATCAAATATTTCCTCAAGACTAGTAGAATGAGAATATAAAATTAAGTACTTCTAGAGATTGGGGTTAATTTGTATGGCCGTAGATATCAAATACTTTTTTAAAACTTGGGGATGACATTAAAAAATATGAGGCATTGGAATTATATACAGCTTTCACTTAACCTGTGTGGATTTCCCTGAGTGCATACTGTACTGTAACTGAGGTTAAGGCCTGGCTAGCTAAAGTGGCACAGGGACCATATCCCCATGGCTGAGATGGCAGGGCCCCCACTTTCAGGAAGGATCAGGTTCACAACTCTTACGTGAGTCTGCTGTTTACTGGTTCATCACAGTATGAGAAAGCTAGGGATAGCAGTGGATTATTTTTAATAAATGGGAATGTACTTAATTTACGGTATAGTCCTATATTCCTTGATTTTGTATTTTCTATCTGGTTGATGTTAAAATTAACATCCTTTCTTTTATCAAAATACGGTGATATAAAAGGTCCTTGGCAAAAAAAAAAATGTGTTGACCCTATTTTGGACGTCCAGTTTTTAGTAAAATTTATCAAATTTACCAGTCAAATTGGTAGTGAGCCAAATTTGAAGGCTTGGAACATTAAAAATTTGATTCATGATACTGTCAACGAAGTTCCTTCCAGATCGTTACAACTCAAGTCACAAAAGAAAGAACATTTTATTTGGTTGTTTATATAGGTATAGAATAAGTTAATAACATGAATTTTGTGGTTGATTAATACTTGCAAGAACAAGATTCTGCTAAAGGATTTACTACACATGGTGTAGGGAAAATAGATAATAATAAAGGGAAAGTATATTTTCTTGACCTACTACTTGCTCTGCATCAGTATCATCCCTAGCATCCCTTTTGAAAAACTCTTTGGAGGCAAAGAGAAAATTAGATTTTAACTAGATCCCCAATAAAAATCGCTTAATGCGTCTTTGGACCTTTAAGATAACGGATACATAGACGTGACCTCTATTTTTGTTTCTTGGTCATTTTGAAGTTAACTTTCATTGTTAGGCTAAGTAAAAACGAATATTACTTTGAAATCTTAAAATAGTCTTGTCATCTCTTGCTCAGTACATTAATACAACGTTTCTGTGTATGTAAGTATGAAGAAAAAAAAAGCAAGAGAAAAACCGAAATGAAGAAATACCCACAAGCTTAATACCAAACTTTTCAAAGACTACTTCTAAAATATACATGGGGGAAGAGTAGGGGCAGTTACGGTTAGGTAATCTTTTCCGACTTTCCTAGTCGTTTACCTTGTATTCTGTTTTCTCCCCAGTGAGAAAAAGAAAGAAAAGGAACGTGAAGAATTGTGGAAAAAACTGGAGGATCTGGAATTAAAGAGAGGTCTTAGACGTGATGGCATAATTCCAACTTAACAGAAATAACGACAGCAGCATCACTAACCTGTGGAGTCACACATTTATGTAGTAGAAGATGGGAGGAACAGTTTTCTGTATTGTGCACCTTTGCAGTAGATTTCACATTTGTTTCATTATTACAACAGCACTGTATATACCTGTCTCTAAGTAAAGGAAAAAAAAAAAAAAAGGACTTCAGTCCAAAGTTTGGACAGTAGATGGACTTCTCAGAACTTTGCAAACATAATCATTGTTCTAACCCTCTTTAAAAAAAAAAACAAACACAAAAAAACAAAAAACAGTCTTCAGAGATCTGTTGATGAAATTGCTATGTTAAAATTCTATTATCAGGAGTTCCTTATTTATCCTTAGCAGAGAGTATGAAACAATTTTCAAATGTGAACAATCTTAAATTTAGCTTGTCTTTCTGCTAAGCTGTTAAATGTATTTATAGTAATGGAAGAAAAAAAAAAAACCTGTCATTTCCTTATCAGTTTGTATAACATCCTCCTCTGGGTAACTTGACTGTAATTTAACATCTTTTCCTTTTGCACATCTTCATGAGTTGAATGTCCATGTGGAAGGGGGCCATGAATTGTGAAGGTCCCTGGTAAAAGTTTTGTTTACTGGAGTGAACATCTTTCCAGTAACCAGGTAGTCCTGGTACTCCTTTAGTTTTAAAATTAGGAGTAAAAGAGAAGAGGTGATAAACATAGTAGGGAAGGGAATTTTGGGTTCATGCATCCAGTTTATGGTGGATCCAAATCAATGTCTTGAATCCTTTGAAAACAGGTACTGGGACATCATAGGCTTCAGTACCTGACCAGTATTAGTTGCATCCATCATTGAACACACATACCAGAGATGTTTGAGAAATGTCAGAAAAACATCCTTTTGGACCATTTTGTAATAAGAAAGACAAACACTAAACAGTACAACCATGAGATTGATCACCAGGATTGTGAATCTAATTGGGAAGAGAGTTGAGCAAACAGCTTGGACTGTTTGGAGTTGTTGCCTTACTTTTTAATATGTATTTATAAAGTATTCCAGCAAAAGAGGATGTAGCCTCTGGGAAAAAACAAACATATTACAGTGTTTTTTGTAGATTCTCGTTCTATATCTCATCATAGCGCCAGCCCTGTTTTTAGCCAGAAAGGATTCAGGATAAACATTATTACGCATTCTGAATTGGATGCGTATTCCTAACTACTGTATTTGTTACCAAAAGTGGTTCTACAAATGCTACTGAAAAAAAAGAATCTGGAAATCCCTAATGTCCTGAGTATTAATAATAAAGTTTAAAAATGCTTTTATATCAAAGGTGCATTGTGACCAAATTGTTTAAGAAAAAAACAAAAACAAAATTTAGGGCTGTATTATAGATCTATACCTTATTGGCTCTCTGCTTTGTATTTAAGAGAGGAATCTTACTACATCTTGGGGAGATAAGATGCTGATGAAATTTGTGTCCAGTATGTACTTAACCTGATGCGGTTGCATTATTATGTACTGACAGATACGTGTTTTGGAATTTATTTTCAGGATGCTTTTGCTTGTTATGGACGTGGCAGCAGTGAGTTGATAATCCTAAACCTTCACCTCCAGCAGTATTCGTGGCATAGGGCTGATTCTGTGTTCATGTATTGAATTGTGATAGTAGCAAACATGAACATATGAAATGTTGTTGCTCTTAATAGAAATATAATATCAATATGGACTTGTATATTTTCTTCCTTCCACTTAAATATAAAGTAGAATATGCAGTTTTATCGTTTCCAAGAAAAAAGGAAAATAAAAGCCGCTGACCTTTCTCCCCTATTAAGTGTTTCAGGATTATCAGGTCACAGTTTGTGCGTAAAAAAAGTCTGCTAATTATGGATATTGTCATCTCAGTAACTTTGTAAAACAAAAACAAAACTTGGCTATGTTAATTCTGAAAAAGAAACAGCAGTAAAAGAGTCATATGCAACACCCAACACAACATGGTTTAATTGAATGAAGATTTTTTTTTTTTTTTAAAGAACATTAATGGGGATTCAATGTAAAGCTGGCAGAGGCTGCTGAAATGAAACAACTTACTTTAAAAGTGCTGGAGCAAAGGTGCAAGTTCAAACACTAAAGATAAAAAATAAATTTGTAACAAATCATCTCCTTTAGCTCTTTTGATTTGAGCCCCGTTAGTTTTGAGTCTGCATTACATTTGTTTTTGACAGTATAAACTTGTTTGCCATTAATTCATCTTTTTAGATAGAGGACGTTTAAAATCCCTGGTTCATGAACTCTCTGCCCATTACAACGAAATGCAGTCATTTGCGATGAGAAAAACGAGGATCCTGTCGTGCACCTCTCCCTGCCTCCGAGCAAAGGTGAGGACTGCACAGATACCCTTGATGTTAAATCTGGACGTTGACCATTCCAAACTGAGAAGAACAAAGCCGAATTTTAGACATATGTACAGAAGCAATTATAAATTTATGTCTAAAATGTATAGGGCAACTTCTGAGAAGAAACGCTGTCTTTCCTTTTTTAAACCGAAAGTGACAATGTGACGTCTGTCATGTTGTGTCCGGTGGCGCAGAGTAACCGAGGTGACCTGACTGTTGCACTCTGTGACATAGTCAAGGCCGTACTTGCTGCATTCACAGCAGCCCCCTCTCTCTGTCCTTTCCCACGTTTCTGCTGTTGTTGCAGCCTGACTTAATTGTGACAACTGCATCTTTGTGTTCTATTTTGTTGGCTTCATAATTTCCAGAACTATATATAGATATATTTTTTAAATAGCAAATATTGTAGTTAGTGAGTGACGATCACTCCAGCCTCATCCCTACCATATTGGTTTCAGGGATAGGATAAAGAGTGTCTTTGGAAGAAAAAAACAAAAAACAAAAAACGGAATCAAACCAAACCCTGTGGTTTTAGAATGATGCCGAGGTCTTAGGCTGTGGGCCTAGAACAACCATGTGAGTGAACTGACCCATCTCATACTTTGAATCAAGCATGCATTCCTTTTCTCGTTGTGCAAGTGGTCCCCAGTTGTTTCCCTCCCGTGTTGCGTTTTTGTTCCTTTACATTTTATTATATTTTGCTCTCCCTGACATCTGACTGTTTTTTATAAAAAATAAAATGAAATAAAAAATAAAAAAAGTAAGAAATAACTAATACCCTCGATGCCGCTGGATACTCACAAGCAGGGTTATGCTCCTTCATCTTGGGCTTGCTTGCCTAAATGGAAGGGTTTAATTTATTTTGTACCTCCTTCTATGTGTGGGACAGTCCAGGAAAGAGCCAGGAATTGCTTGTAATTGCACCTGCTATACAGAAATGTATAGCCCTAGGCTCAATCACACTATGGAAAGAAAAAAAAAAAGTATATTTAGAGCTTTAAAAGCTTTTTTATTTTTTTGTGGGGATCGGGGGGTGGGAAAGGGAAGATGTATGGATGTTACTGGCATTTTTAAGTCTTCAGAGTTTTTCTGTGTTTTTTTTTCCCCCTTCTGTTTTGTCCTTTGCCTTTAATTAGGTGCACTGAGCTGGCCCAGGAAGTGAAGAGATTCTCTCTTTTGATGCTATTACCAATGTTATCACAAAGTTGTGTCACCTGTAGCAAAAAGGTGGCACCAGACATGATCAGTGGTGTTTTATTTGCACATCAATATTTTTATTTTTATATTCTGGCTCAGCTGCTTCTCTGAGTGAAGTTAAGGAGTGACCCACAAAGGATTTTTGTAGTAGGCATATTGGCAATGTGTTTTATATTTCTCAGTATTTAATTTTGAAAATCTAAAAGGATTGTGCATCTTGAGAGAAAGTTGAGCAAATTTTGATCTAGTGGAATGTTAATTTGTGCTGCTTCCTGTGCACGATAGCAGCAGTAATCTCTCTCTTGGAAATAAACATCCCAGTTTATGATGTCTATGAATATAGGTTTCCTTTTCTTCCCTTCCTCCTTCCCACCCTTCCCCCGCCCCACCCTGCCTCCTTCCTGCCTTCCTTCCCTTCTACCTTCTCCGTTCCCTCCCTTCCTTCTCTTTCTTTACTTTTTTTTTTTTTTTTGAAATCACTTATTGTAAATAAGTTGTAATCCAGACCTCATGTATCAATGGGGAACTTTCAAATATAAATATTACCAATACATTTTCTGGTTGTTGTCTGATTTTTGATTGAGGTCTCGTGAGAATGACATATCCATTGGTTTTCGTTTGAAAATTTCGCTTTAGCCTCATCAATCTTTTGGTATTGTAGTATTCTATTGTTTTAGCAGGAGAGGGCAGCAAAAGTTTATGTTCCCTGTTAGAAATGCCGTGGTTCGTATTGGTTTTCAATTTAATTGTGTGTGCGTGTGTGTGTGTGTGTGTATGTGTGTGTATGTGTGTGTGTGTGTTTAAAACAGCATCTGTTTGTCGGCAGAGGTAAAAATGAAACATTTTTGATATGAAAAGTTGCATATGAAAATTATAGACTGGTTTAACCAGACAGTGAAGACTTCTGATCCACATCAAAGTTCAAATGCCACAAAACAATCTTTCAGCTCTGCCTAAAATATGCTACTTCCTTTTCAAACACAACAAAATGCAAGCTGAATCTGAAACACTTGGAATTTAAGATGTCTTTCTTTGAAAAATGATTTACTTTCTTCAAAGTGGTAACAGAAACAAAAATGAAGGTGCTCCCAAAGAGAAATGTAACCTTCCCCTTTCACAGCCATGTGAGAGGCTCTGTACTGTGGGTGCATCCTAATAAAGCAGCGAAGAGTTTTCAGGTGCCTGGCGGTGTGTGTGTGTTTGTTTCTGTCCTCCGTGGCCATTTGAACCATACAAATAACAGATTTGATCCGCTTAGTTATGAGGCAGTGGGGTTGGTATGTTCAGGCTTTCATCTTGAGATGATTAGGGGGATGTGATGTTGGGCAGTGGTCCAGCGTCTTTTGCTTTATGGGCAAACTACTCCAAAACTGAGTGGCATGGTCCAGCAGTTCATTGTTTCATTCACAAGTCTACAGTTTGGGTGAGCTTGGCAAGGACATCTTGTCTCTGCTCCTCAAGTGTTGACTTGGGTTTATCAAGTGGGGCAGGAGAATTCACTTCCAACATGGCTGGGACTCACATGGCTGGCAAGTTGGTGCTGGTTGTTGGCTTCGGGGTCAGCCAGAGGCCTCAGTTCTTCAAGACATGGGCCTTCTTGGGCTTCCTTATAGGGTGGCAACTGGGTTCTAAAAACGATTATTCTAAGAGACAGGAAATGTAAATTACCAATTCTTTGAGGCCTGTGCCCAAAGACTGTCATGGCATCACTTCTGATGTATTTTATTGGTCAAGGAGTCACAGGGTCTGCTCAGAATCAAGTGCAGGAGACATAGACCTCACTGTGATGTGACAAGAGGGGTGTCCTCTTTAATCAACCATGGTATACTTTGTAAAGCGTTTGATTTCGATGTGATCTGCTCTCTTGGCTAAGGAAATCAGATTTGGAACTATGTGGAGTTAGTTAATGTTTCATGTTCAGATTTGGGGAGGGAAAAATCCTTGTAAATTCAGCAATTTTATATTTCAAAACATAACCATTTGTAACATCCGAAGATCACCCTGTTGGTAAGTTACAAGGAAAAGAAACTGGTAACAAAGAATTTTAGGGTTCAAAGAAATCTAAGTTGATTTCAATGAAATATCTAATTCTTTGTATAATATTGCCTCCTGCCTGTAAATAAATATTTATAATAATGGAGGCAAAGCAATGTACAGTCCAATTCCTGTTTCACAGATCTTTATATAATAGTGTGTCCTGTTAGGGGTGCCTGGGTGGCTCAGTCGGTTAAGCATCCGACTTCGGCTCAGGTCATGATCTCGTGGTTCATGGGTTCGAGCTCTGTGTCGGGCTCTGTGCTGACAGCTCGGAGCCTGGAGCCTGCCTCGGAATCTGTGACTCCCCGCCTCTTTCTGTCCCCTACCCAGCTCATCCTCTGTCTCTATCTCTCAAAAAAATAGATAAATGTTAAAAAAAAGAAAATAGTGTGTCCTGTTGTTTCTATTAGATCAAGTTCACATTAGATTTGTTTTTAACAGGGACTAAACTATGGGATAGCTAGGGGAATTCAATTTTTTTTTCAATGATACGTGTTCATGATATAATTCCTTAAAAAGGCAGATTAAAAAAAAAAAGTTGCATAGCTGCTCCTCAAACCTAAAAGTCTGCTACAAGGTGTGCATTTGTAGATTGATTGGACCAGTGTTTTTTGACTGGCTCTGTTCATGGTCTTGCCCATACCCTGATGTTCATATTTTCTGTTTCTTCATTTTCTAATTTAGTTCACCTGTTTTGAAACCATAGTCTGAACTGGTCATATAGTTTGAGTCAAACTTTGCTGCCATTAGATGATCTAAGGCCTCAGAACCAGGATGGATGTCAGCCACAGCCCCCTTCATCCTTGCCAAATCTCTCAGGTAAGAGGTCTCTGGCTGGAGCACCCCACATGACAGCTGTGGACTTGGAAATCAGAGACCTTGGAATCGTTTGGCTTCTACTTTCAGCTGTGTGACTTTGGAAAGTTTCTTGATCTAAGCCTCAGTTTCATTTGTAAAGTGCAGGCAAAATGGTACTGTATAGTATTGTTGTATTTATTACATTAGATAATATGTATAAAGCAATTAGCACAAAGCTGGGCACATGGTAACCTGGGATTATTACCTGCAATAAATGCTTGTGTTATTTGCAGTAGTGACGTAACTATGAATGAATAACTACAATAGATATCATTTATCAAATGCTATATGTCTTGTATTATGCGAAGAATTTTATATTTATCGTTCGGTTTTCACAACAATCCTGGCGTAGAAGTCCCCATTTTGTGGATAAGGATAAGATAGCTAAGGCTTAGAGAAGTAGCCTTTCTGAGGTCACACAACTACCAAGGATTGAAGGAAGATTCTGACTCCCAAATTGCTCTAAACAGTGATTGCTGTCCAGTAGGATGACTGACTTATTCTGAGTACAAACACAACATTTTATGCCCCATAACTTAAAAGATTGAAATTTACTCCCTTGCAAGAAAGAACCATATTTCCTTTATCCTTGCATTTCCACTCACCATCCTGTCCGTTCTAGGAGCTACCCCAAACTTTTTTTTTTTTTTAATTTAAAAATTTTTTAATGTTTGTTGTTTTGTTTTTTTTAATTTTTTTTTCAACGTTTATTTATTTTTGGGGCAGAGAGAGACAGAGCATGAACGGGGGAGGGGCAGAGAGAGAGGGAGACACAGAATCGGAAACAGGCTCCAGGCTCTGAGCCATCAGCCCAGAGCCTGACGCGGGGCTCGAACTCACAGACCGCGAGATCGTGACCTGGCTGAAGTTGGATGCTTAACCGACTGCGCCACCCAGGCGCCCCAATGTTTGTTTTTTAAGAGAGAGAGAGAGACAGAGTATGGGCGGGGTTTGGGGCAGAAAGAGAGGGAGACACAGAATCTGAAGCAGGATCCAGGCTCTGAGCTGTCAGCACATGGACTGACTCGACATGGGACTCAAACTCATGTACCATGAGATCATGACCTGAGCCGAAGTCAGACACTTAACCCACTGAGCCACCCAGGCAGGGAACTACCCCAAATTTCCGTGCCACATTCTTCATGTTCTTCATCCCAACCCCACCCCCTTTAATGTCAGTAGAAAATAAGATTACCAGCTGCAAACTTCTTTTATACTGACAAACTTAGTTGTTTTAGCCACCCCCCCCCCCCCGCCCCCAGCCAAGGCTTCTGCCCAACACCCTAGGAAGACCTCCCTTCCAGTCTTGGCTCATACCCCCTTAGAGGGCCCCGCATCCCACTTTTGATTTTTTTGTTGCACTGTCAATTGTTTTCTCTTAAAATTACTGTTTGGGAAAATATTATATTCCCATGAAAATAATTCAAACATTATCTAACGTCTTTCCAGGCCTACATCCTTAGCCTCTCCCTTAATGTAGTCACTTTTCAAATTCTTTTTTTTTTGTTCTTTGGTTTGGGAAAACCCAACTTGAGTGAGATACAGTTCACATACCATAAAATTCACCCATTTCAAGCAAGTGAGTCCGTGTTTTTAGCATATTCACAGTTATGCAACCACCACCACTAATTTCATAAAACTTTTATCAACTGAAGACAAAAGCCCTCAAAGTCATGAGCAGACTCACTCTTCATTTCTACGTAGTCCCTCTCCCCCCAGCCTGAGGCAACCACTACTTATTGTCTCCATAGATTTGCCTTTTCTGGATTTTTCATACAGATGGGATCATACAACATGTGCTCTTCTGTGACTGGCTTCTTTAACCTGACATAATGTTTGCAAGGTTCATCCATGTAGCATGTTATCACTGCCTTATTTCTTTTTATTATGAAATGATACTCCATGTTGTGGATTTACCATATTTTGTTTTAAAGGTTTTTTTTTTTTTGTAGTCATCAAGAAAACTTTTAATGTATGTCTCAGCATAATTATACTCTTAAAAATCATAAAAATGTATGCTGATGGGATCACACACATTGTTCTGCCTTTGTTCCCCATTCCCCAGCTTTTATTATGAAAAACTTTAACCATTCAATGAAAGCAAAAGAGTCTTACGGTGAACACCATATATTCACCCTTAGCATTTTACCATGTTTGCATTTACTGCTTTTGTATCCATTTATCCTTTATCCGTCCATTGATCCATTTTATTTTAAAAATACATTTCAAGGTAAATTACAGACATAAGTAAACTTTCCTCCGAAATACTTCAACATGTATATCAAACAGAATTTAATATTTGTTTATAGTTGTATTCTTTTGGGGTATAATTTACATACAGTGAAATGAGTTATGACAAACGCATACACCTGTAAAATCCAAATTCTTACCAAGATAGAGAACGTTACCATCATCCCAGAAAGTCCCTTATGTGCCTTCCAGTTAATTCCCAAAGCTCCCTGATATGAGAGAACTATTGTGCCTTTTTCTCACCGTAGATTAGTTTTGCCTATTTAGAATGTTGTAAAAGTGGAATCATGAAGTGTGTATTCTTTTATGTGAGGCTTCTTTTACACATTGTATTTTTGAGATTAATCCACATTGATGCATGTGTCAGCTGTTTATTCCTTTATATTATAGAGTAGCATTCCATTATGTAAATACAGCACAGTTTGTTTATCTAGTCTCCTGTTAATCGACACATGGGCGCATGGGCTGTTTACAGTTTTTGGCTTCTGTGAATGAAGGTGCTATGAACATTCTTGTACAAGTTTTTTTTTGTGGATGTGCTGTTAGTTTTCTTGCAGATATATCTAAAATGGAATATGGGGGTCAGATAGTAGTGTATAAGACACTAGGACTCTGGAAGGAGGGCAGAGTAGGGAGCATCAGGAATCTGTTCCCCCCAACCCCCACCCCACCCACCTAGACAACAATTGCGTTGGCAAAACATGAGGTAACTATTTTGGAACTCTGGAGCCCATTGAAGGCTTCTTAATCCCAGAGGAGGTTGTGGAGGGAAAATTACAGTTAGTTCTGGTCAATTTCAGCTTTTAGTACAGTAGTAATTACTCATCCCCCACTCCCAGCCACGTGACAGGCAGCTGTGCACATTCCTGGAGTAGTGTGCACACAGTGTGGGAGCACTAGGGTGGGAAAAGGGGGCTCTGTCCTCCAAATGTTAGAGATCTGTATTCTGATTGCCAATTGCTGTTTCTGATCATGAAGTTGCAAAGAGACAGGCAGCCATCGTTTTTGCACACCTCCATTGTCCCTGCCCCCTCCCCCCCCCCCCCCCCCAGCTGAAGTGACTTCCAGAGGATTTGAAGGGCTGGATCCCTTTTTATTGCTCTTTTATGTTTCATTTTTCTCCCTTTCAGGAGCCAGCCATTAAAAGCTCAGACTTTTTTTTTGTTTATTTTTATTTTTATTTTCATTTATTGTGAGAGAGAGAGAGAGAGTATGAAAGCAGGGAGGGGCAGAGAGAGAAGGGAGAGAGAGAACCCTCAGCAGGCTCCACACTGTTAGTGCAGAGCCCCATGAGGGGCTCCATCTTTTTAAAAAAAAATTTTTTTTTTCAACGTTTTTATTTATTTTTGGGACAGAGAGAGACAGAGCATGAACGGGGGAGGGGCAGAGAGAGAGGGAGACACAGAATCGTAAACAGGCTCCAGGCTCTGAGCCATCAGCCCAGAGCCCGACGCGGGGCTCGAACTCACAGACCGCGAGATCGTGACCTGGCTGAAGTCGTACGCTCAACCAACTGCGCCACCCAGGCGCCCCGAGGGGCTCCATCTTACAAACCATGAGATCATGTCCTGAGCTGAAATCAAGAGTCGAACACCTGACTGACTGAGCCACCCAGGCACCGTATGTCATTATTTTTAAATGTCTTAGCCTTTGGGCTTGATTTCAGCTCAGGTCATGTTCTCATGATTCATGAGTTCAAGCCCTGCATTGGGCTCTGTGCTAACAGTGCGGAGCCTGTTTGGGATTCTCTTTTTCCCTCGCTCTCTTTCTGCCCCATCCTCCATTCTGTCGTCTGTCTGTCCCTCTCTCTCTCAAAAGTGAATAAGTAAACTTAAAAAAAAAAAAACCTAACAATAACAACAAAAGCCAATGGCATATATGGGAAAATAAGAAAGTGACCACAAATGCCCAAGAAAAGGCTCAGAAAAGATGTGAGAAGACATTAAGTTTCAAGCCAGGCTGATCCTCAGCATAGAAACAGCCTACAATAATTAAAATGACAACAACAGCAAACAAAAACTAATAAAATATAGTTAACCCTGGAGAAGGAGGAGAATCTGATTTCCAGTGTTACCACATCATTAGATACAAATGTCTATGTCCAACAAAAAAATTCCCAAAGCATACAAAGAAACGAAAATATGGCTCACTTAAAGGAAAAAAATATATCAACAAACCTCCCAAAAAAGACCTAACAGCAAGTATACCAGGTAAAGAGTTTAGGGATGCCTGGGTGGCTTAGTTGGTTAAGAGATCAACTCTGGATTTTGGCTCAAATCATGATCTCGTTTGTTCATGAGACTGAGTCCTGTATCGGGCTCTGCGCTAGCAACACAGAGCCTGCTTGGGATTGTCTCTCTCCCTCTCTCTGCCCCTCCTTTCCTCTCTCTCTCAAAATAAATAAACTTAAAAAAAAAAAAAGACTTTAAAACAACTGTCTTCAAGGTGCTCAAAGAAAAAGAAAGATGTGGAGAAATTCAGAAAAATGAACAAGCAAAATGGAAATAATCAATAAAGACATAGAAAACTAAAAAAAGAACAACCAAAAAGACATTGTGGAGCTGAGAGTTAAAATAACTGAAATGAAAAATTCACTAGAGAGATGCAAAAGTATTTTTGAGGAGGCAGAAGAAAGAATGAGCGTACTCGAGGATAGGACAATAGCAATTATTAAGGCCAAGGAACAGAAAGAAAAATGATTGAAGAAAAGTGACTAGAACCTAAGGCAACTGTGTGGGTCACCACTAAGTAGACCAACATATGCATCATGGGAGTTCCAGAAGAGAAGAGAAAAGGGCAGAGAATATTTGAGGAAATAATAGCTGAAAACTTCCCAAATTTAATGAGAGATGTGACTATAAATATCTAAGAACTTCAGTGGACTCCAAGTAAGATGAATTCAAAGGGATCTAGACTGAGACACATTATAATCAAACCATAAAAAGCAATAGAATCTTGAAAGAAAATATTGAAAGCAGCAAGAGAGAAGCAAGTCATCACATACAAAAGACCTTAACACAATTATCAGCAGATTTCTCATTGGAAACTTTGAAGGGCAGAAGACAGTGAGCCAACATATTCAAATGTTAAAAGAAAAAACCATCAACAAAGAATTCTGTATCCAGGAAAACTGTCCTTCCAAAGGGAGAGAGAAATTAAGACATTCCTGGATAAACGAAAGCTGAGGGGGTTTGTGACCATTATACCTTCCCTGCAAAAAAATGCTCAAGGGCATCCTGCAGGGTGAAATTATTGGTTTACGTTTGGGGTACACAATGTATGTAGCTAAAATTGTGTGTCATCAACAACTGAAAAGGGTGGGAACAGAGCTATAAGAGAGCAGTATTTTTATATTGTTGAAGTTAAGCTGGTATAATTTCAAATTAGAGTGTTATAACTTAAAGATGTTAAATGTAATCCCCATGATAACCACAAAGAAAATAGCTATAGTATATACACAAAATGAAATGAGAAAGAATATAAACAGTTCACTATAAAAAATCAACTGAACCCAAAAGAAGATAATGCAGGAAATGAGGGATAAGAATGCTATAGGGCATAGAGAAATAAATAGCACAATGACAGAAGTAAGTCCCTCCTTATCAGTAATTACTTTAAATATAAATGGATTAAATTCTCCCTATCAAAAGACAGAGATTGGCAGAATGGATAAAAACATATGACCCAACTATATGCTGTCTATAAGAGACTCACTTGGGAAACAAAGACACAAACAGGTTGAAAGTAAAAGGATGGAAAAAAGACATTTCATGCAAATAGTAACCAAAAGAGAGCAGGGATGGCTATAATATCAAAATAGGGTTTAAATTAAAAAAAACTTTACAAGAGTCAAAGAAAGACATTTTATATTAATGAAAGGTTCAATACAACAATAAGATGTAACAATTATAAACATATATGCATCTAATGATAGACCACAAAAAGATATGAAGCAAAAAACTGACAGAACTGAAGGGGAAAGTTTACACTTATGAATAATTTTATGGCAAAAAATTTAGATAACCTAGACAAATTTATAGAAACACAAAATTTATCAACACTAAATTACAAAAAATAGAAAACCTGAATAGACCTATAACTATTAAGGAGACCTACCAGTCATCAAAAATCTCCCAACAAAGAAAAGTTCTGGTCCTAATGGTTTCACTGGGAACTTCAAACAAACATTTAAAGAAGCATTAGTATTAATTCCAGAATTAAATAATTATTAATTAATTCTAGAATTAATACTAATTCTTCTTAATTACTTCCAAAAAATTGAAGAGGAAGGAGGATTTTCCAACTCATTTTATGGCCAGCATAATCCTGATATCAAAGCCAGGAAAAGATAACTACAAAAAGAGAAAACTATATATCAATATCCCTCATAGGCATTGATGTACAAATCCTTAAAAAAAATACTAGCAAACAGAATTCAGCAGTGTTTTAAAAGGATTATACACCATGACCATGTGGGATTTATTGCTGGAATACAAAGGTGATTAAACATGGGAATATCAATCAATATGCCAGATCAACAAAATGAAGGGAAAAAAACCACATGATCATCTTAATTCATGCAGAAAACTCATTTGACAAAATTTAACATCCTTCTTAATAAAAATACTCAACAAAATAGTAATAATAGGGAACAACCTCAACATAGTAAAACCACATATGAAAGACCCACAGCAAAGATGATACTCAATGGTGAAAGACTGAAAGTTGTTCCTCTAAGGTCAGGAACAAGGCAAGCATGCCCAGTTTCACCACTTGTATTCAACACAGTACTGGAAGTTCTAGCCAGAGCAATTAGGCAAGAAAAAGAAATAAACTGTATCCAAATTGAAAAGAAAGAAGTAAAATTATCTCTGTTTGCACGTAATACAATCTTATGTGCAGAAAACTCTAAAGACTCCATAAAAAATTTTTTAGAACTACTAAATAAATTAATACAAAGCAGAATACAAAGTCAACACACAAAAATCAGATGCATTTCTATACACAATGAACAATCTGAAAGGGAAATTATAAAACAATTCCACATACTGAATAACATCAACAAGAATAAAGTCCTTATGAATTAACTGAGGAGGTGAAAGATTTGTACAATGAAAACATAAAACATTGCTGAAAGAAATTAAAGAAGACATAAATAAATGGAAACATATACCGTGCTCATGGGTTGGAAGACTTGAATTTGTTAAAATGTCAATACTACCCAAAGTGGTCTATAGATTCAATGCTACTACTATCAAAATCCCAATGAAATTTTTTTTTTTTTTTTTAGAAACAGAAAAATTCTTTTAAAAATTCATGTGGAATCTCAAGGAATCCCGAATAGACCAATCTTGAAAAAGAACAAAGCTGGAGGACTCACACTTTCTGATTTTAAAACTTACTACAAAGCTACATATAGTATTGGCATAAGGACAAATATATAGACCAGTAGCACAGAATAGAGAGCCCAGAAATAAACCCTCACATATACGGTCAAATGATTTTGCCAAGGATGCCAAGACTATTAGATGGAGAAAGGACATTCTTTTTGACAAGTAGTGCTGGGAAAACTGAATACCCACATGCCAAAGAATGAAGTTGTGCCATTGCCTAACACCATATTAAAAAATTAACTCAAAATGGATCAAGATTCCAAATGTAAGACCTAAAACAAAACAACTCTTAGAAGGAAACTAGGACAAAATCTTCATGACATTGGATTTGGCAATGATTTATTGGAGATGATATCAAAGACACAGGTAACAAAAGAAAAAATAGACAAATTGGACTTAATGAAATTTCAAAAAAATTTGTGCATCCAAAGACACTATCCCCAGAGTAGAAAACCCACAGAAAGGGAAAAAATGTTTACACATTGTATATCTGATAAACAGTTGATAGCCAGAAAAGACAGAGAGCTTCTAAAACTCAATAACAAAACAGACAACCCGATTTAAAAATGGGCAAAAGACTTGAATTTCTCCAAAGAAGATACATGTATGGCCAATAAGCACATGAAAAGATGCTCAACATCAGTAATCATTAAGAAAATTAAGAAATGTAATCATTAAGAAAATTAAGCAATTAAGAAAATTGCTGTGGGTTTTTTATATATGGTTTTTATTATATTGAGGTCGGTTCCCTCTGTTCCTATTTTGTTGAGTATGTTTATCAAGAGAGTCCCAGGTCTTTCCTTATCTTTCATGACTGACACTTTTGAACAGTACCAGTCAGTTATTTTTTTAGGATGTCCCTCGATTTGGGTTTTCTGATATTTTCTCATGATGAGGTTGAAGTTATGCATTATTTGGAAGGATGCTTCAGACACGATGCTCCTCTCTTAGTGCATATATTATAGGTACGTGATGCCACTGTATGTTACTAGGCTGCAGAGAATATTCACATAGTCTTATTAATGTAATCCCTGATTACAGATGCAATTAAAATGGTGATATAACTATGTTAGGAGGATGGGAAGCATACATAGGTCAGGCAAAGTTAAGCTAAATCATTATTACTAGTAATGTGTATAGAGTCGCTAAATCAAGGAATAGTAGTATAAAGAATTGGAAATGTGGGAGCAACCATTGACAGTTTAAGGAGTTCAAGTTAACTAAAAGTAGTCAAAAAGGACGGGAGAGAGTTATCCTACAAAAGAAGCATGACTGTCTTTCACCAGAGTCTTAATGCCTGGGAAATAGGTCAAATAAATCGTGTGCATTCTTTTTTTCAAAAGCCTAGTAAGACAGACCGCGGACAGCCTCAGCAGCAGATTGAGACGTGCCTGTTGGTATAAAAGGGGCTCTCTCTCTGAGGCCAGAGTAATTACGATGTGGAAGGATAAAGCAGATCCAGGTCAAGCATTACGGAGTAACATGTTGAGCCCACATCCCCCTAAATACCTAACTTTTTTTTTTTTTTTCTGAGTTTTTAAGAAGGCAAGCGTCAGGGATTGACCTGTGCCACTGTTTACTGTATCCCAGATCAGAAAGAAAGCTGGCACGCAGAGCCTTCTAGCTTGCTTGAATGAGGAAATGTGAACATCAGATGGTGTTAATTAGTTAGGCATTTCCAGGCTATTTCACGGGCACAAAAAGGATATTATCACTGTTCCACACGGCACTGCGACACCTGGTGTGCTCAGACAATAGCGAATTCACATCCCAAGCCATGTGAAGTGTCAATGATTGTGATCAAACAGATCAAGCCCGTGGAATCTCGAAGGCAAGCCCTTGCCTTGTGGAAGCCCTGGGGTGGCTGCAGGAGGGTCTGAGAGGAGGCAGTTGGAAGATGGAGGGGAGCTTTCATTATCGCTTCCCCAGCCTCTAAATCTGAGGCCCCCAAAGGTCGCGAGGCATCTTTGTGGGGGTGTAGTCCTGCTCTCTTCTAATTGGCAATTTGGTGAGGAATTATCACAGAGGGAAACCTCTGGAGATTCATAAAACGCGGCATGAACAGATTAGCTAAATTACAGCAGTGAGAGAGGGAAGGGAATTGCTGGGCAAAAGCACTTTTAAAAGCTCATGAATAAAAAGCACATCAGTTTGGCAGGCTTTGTTTTCATTATGAAATTGCATGTCTGTTTTCATCTTTACTGCTTCCTATAGTATCACAGCTTTGCAGGAAAGTGTGCACGTCCCACGTGAACAGCTCACGGGGGTATTTACTGATCTCTTTTTAAAGATAAAAGTGAGAAACCAAAGTGAGAAGTAGAGGACAAGTTGGGAGAGACTGTATTCTGCTGTCACCATCCAGGGACCAGTGGCTCGATGCTCCGGGGTACACCAGGTGGCCAGGGGTGGCCACACCTCTCTGGAATTGTCTCCACTCCTTGAAGGGCCTCACGCATGAGCCCCTGTGGGGATGCCCGCAGCTGTCGTCCTGCTAACTTCATGCTGCAGCCAGCAACACCTCGGAAGGTAGTAAAAGTCTTCAGGTGCGGCCTGAACAAGAAATAGGACTACAAACTCTTAAAAACTGAGAACAAACTGAAGGTTGATGGGGGGGGGGGGGGGGGGGGAGGGGGGGGAGGGTGGTTGATGGGCATTGAGGAAGGCACCTTTTGGGATGAGCACTGGGTGTTGTATGGAAACCAATTTGACAATAAATTTCATATTAAGAAAGGAAGGACGGAAGGAAGGAAGGAAGGAAGGAAGGAAGGAAGGAAGAGAGAGAGAGAGAGAGAGAGAAAGGAAGGAAGAAAAGAAAGAAAGAAAGAAAGAAAGAAAGAAAGAAAGAAAGAAAGAAAGAAAGAAAGAGAAAAGAAAGAAAGGAAAGAAAGAAAGAAAGGAAGGAAGGAAGGAAGGAAGGAAGGAAGAAAGAGAAAAAAGAAAGAAAGAAAGAAAGAAAAAGAAAGAAAGAAAGAAAGAGAAAAAAGAAAGAAAGAAAGAAAGAAAGAAAGAAAGAAAGAAAGAAAGAAAGAAATAGGACAAGTGAGTAAAGGGATACATACAAAGGCCCTGCTGTGGTTTTCCCAAGAAACTCATGGTTTGTTTCCATCCCATGACTCATCACTGATTCAGTAAGTGAAAGAAAGCCTGCAGGAAAGCCAGTGGATTGTTCTGAATATCACTGTTCTGGGATCACAGGGAGCCATCTTTGAATCTGCTCACCACTGTCTGCCTCCTGGCTCCCAGTGGTTTACCCCCTTCTGCGTATCCCTCCCATACACAAAGTACATTCACCTCCTTCCAAGGGGAGCCAAGAGCCTCAACGTCCAGAATCTCATGATCTAAGTCAGGAACTATAGTCTTTGTGTGAAATTCCACTAGATTTATCAATTGTTTAAACCAGAGAGACAAGTTATCTGCCCCTTGCCTCTGTGACCTGCAATTATGGAATAGGCATAGATTAATACCTATGGACATTTCAGTTCAAAAGGCAGAAATGGGAGGTACAGAAGAGTGCTGGGAATAATTCTCCTTGGCTCTGCCCCCTGGGTTCTTGATTCCATCCTGTCTTTTTAAATGAAAGGAAGGACATATTTACAGTGTAATAATGCCATCAGTCTGCTTCCTGCAAGTGGGATTTTGTGAGTCCAAACGCCTCTTTTCTTGGTACTATTTCTATCCCTTTCAGCCCAACGTGGTAGTATTTTTGATGAAATAACTTTCTCAAAAACTTTAGGCATCTTCCATGGATTTCACTGGGGCTCGTTCCATTCAACAAGAACCACTTCTTACAGATATTTTTGAGATAAGCCCTTTTGAGATACGCCCTTCTCCACCATCTCCTGCTGGGATGGCTGTGGGACCAGGCTCCTAAGCTTCCCCCTGGCCCTTTGATTTGATTTAGAGGATCTGGGAGACATAGCCTTAATGTCTTGAGAGGACCCTTTACGTGACTCTGCTTTTCTGGTCTGTCTTGAGATTTTAACAAAAGGTTGTAAAGTCACACTCTTGGTTTTTTCTCCTTGCCGTATTTTCCTGACAGTGCAAGGAAGCCATTCCTTAATTTTAACATCATTTGCCATCTGAGAAGTCTAATACTTTTCAAAATTAAGTGCTGTTCTTTGTGTAACGGTTTCCCTCAATTTATCTGTCATCCTTGTGCATTTTATTATTATTATTATTATTATTATTATTATTATTATTATTATTTTTAATTTGAGAGAGAGACAGAGAACATAAGTGGGGAAGAGGGACAGAGGGTGTGAGAGGGAGAGAGAAGCAGGCTTCACGCTCAGTGCGGAGCCTCATGTGGGGTTCAATCCCACGACCCTGGGATCATGACCTGAGCTGAAATCAAGAGTCAGACACAACTGACTGAGCCACTCAGGTGTCCCTTCCTGTACATTTTAATATGAGCAGCAACAAGGAATCAGGTGATACCTTCTTCACTTTGCTTAGAAATCTCTTTAGCTAACTAATCAAGGTCATTCCTTACATGTTCTGCTTTCAGTTTAGCTGCAGGAGACAACTTTGCTGAGCTATCTGCCACTACGTGGTAAGCATTTCCCTTTCTCTGTTTTCCAATAACATGTTCCCTACTTCCTTCTAAGACTTCATCAGCAGTGTCCTCAGAATCCCTTCTACTAACAATCTATTGAAGCCAGTTTAGGTTTTGCCTCTCATATCCTTCAAAATTCTTCCACTCTCCACACAGTTCCAAAGTCACTCTTGTATTTTTATGTATTTGTTACAGCAGCGCCCCACCTTCACATACCAGTCCATATTGATAGGTTTTATGTACGTCTCCCAAGCTGAGTTAAGGGAAATTGAAGGTTGACGCACTCTGATTTATTTTATTTTATTTTTTATTTTTATTTTTAACATTTATTTATTTTTGAGAGACAGAGCATGAGCGGGGGAGGGCCAGAGAGAGAGGGAGACGCAGAGTCCGAAGCAGGCTCCAGGCTCTGAGCTGTCCACACAGAGCCCGACGCGGGGCTCGAACCCATGCACCGTGAGATCATGACCTGAGCCGAAGTCGGACGCTTAACTGGCTGAACCACCCAGGCGCCCCAACTCACTTTGATTTCTTAAGTGTTAAATGAAAGCTTAGCGAACTTCAGCAGCATGTTAGGTGTAAGAAAAACAATTTGATGGCAGTTACCTTTTTGCGAAATGTTGGCACTATTGTCCTGACTCTATTATTCCATCATAATAGATTTTTTTTCTCTGCACATTTATAGGCCTGTGGGGTTCAGTCTCTCTTCTGAGTGGGTAGGGAAAATTTCCTTGAAGCAAAGCCACCGGGTAAAGATTCTAGGCTTAGCATCAAGGACAATGCATAAGTGGCTTAGAGGGTATTAGGGATGGAACATTTGGTGCTGGGTTTGTGTTTTCTGATCTCCAACCCATTTCAAAACATGGATTCCCCAGTAGGCCATTGGGCCACTGCCCGCATGTTTCCTCCAGCACCCTGACCTTTGAGCAGGATGAGAGTTCCTATGATGGCTGTCCCCTGGGGTAGCAGCCAAGGTACCCAACCATCCTGACACATGATAAAGAAGCTTCAGGCTAGAAAGCACTCCTGGCAACCATGTTCTGCCTCTAATGAGTCAAGTTGGCAGTGAGATTCCATGACCTGCATCCACTTCTGGGAATACACCCAGAAGCCCTGGGATCCCACCTGGGGGCTTCCCACAGCTCAAGATACTGCTTGGTATTCATTCTTGGTCCCCACTAATCTGGAACATTTCCTGTAGCAAATACCAGGATGACAAATCTATAGACATCTGAATGCCCTAAGAATCATGCCTGTCTAACTTGGTCTGTATCACATGAGCTTAATTCAGCATGATCTCATGAGTGCCACGGGCACGTCCTTATAACTTAGTGTCCTTATATCTGAGTTGATTGAGTGAATCATTCTTCTGCATGGGAGATTGTTATTACACGTACGGCACCCATCTTTATAGATGTTTCCATTTCATCTAGGTCAATGTATTCCTCAGTTCTAACTAGGATCCTGTTCTCCACTCTCACATAAATATATTCTCTTTCTTCTTTGAAAGATTAATTTTTTACTTCTTATCTATTAGGGAAGCTCTCTCAGTCATGGGTGGCCCTGTCTTGTAATTACCTCCAGGAGTTTTCGTCCAACTTTCCAATCAGTTTTAATTAAACTCATTATCTGTTTTCCTTTTTAGGCGGATAGGAGGCAGAGTTCCCAGGAACAGGGTTGTATGGTAATAATCGTTTCAGTTGATGTGAGAAATAGGCAGTCTTAGAGTCCTTGCTAAGCAGAAAATGCCAATTCTTTTTTATTTTTTTTTATTTTTTTTTAAATTTTTTTTTTCAACGTTTATTTATTTTTGGGACAGAGAGAGACAGAGCATGAATGGGGGAGGGGCAGAGAGAGAGGGAGACACAGAATCGGAAACAGGCTCCAGGCTCCGAGCCATCAGGCCAGAGCCCGACACGGGGCTCGAACTCATGGACCGCGAGATCGTGACCCGGCTGAAGTCGGACGCTTAACCGACTGCGCCACCCAGGCGCCCCAGAAAATGCCAATTCTTTAAAAAGAAAAATACTTATAAAGGTAACTCTTGTTGTATTAATTATTTTAGAGTAGGTTCCTAGGCAAGTCAAGTTGAATCACATTATTTTTGATCAGTCCTGGAGTGTAAGTTGTTCACAGGCAAACAAAGGATAAGCTGGTTTGGTGGAGACAGGCATACCATTTCTTCATCTGTGCCTGTCTGCTCTCAAGAACAGATGGGCCCTTCTCTTTTCTCTTTGCCTAAGGTGTAGTGAGTTTAATGGTAGCCTCTAAAATATATGTTCAACCAGAACCTGTGAATGGGACCTTATTTGGAATGGGTCTTGGCTAATGTAATTATGTTAAGAATCTTAAGATGAAAAGAGTGCCTGGGTGGCTCAGTCAGCTAAGCTTTTGACTCCTGGTCTCAGCTCAGGTCTTGATCTCAGGGTCGTGAGTTCAGGCCCCACATTCGGCTCCACAGTGGGCATGGAGCCGACTTAAAAAAAAAAAGGATATTAAGATGCAATCATCCTGGGTTTGTAATAAGCTCTAAAATCAATGTCAGGTGTCTTTAGAAGAGAAAGGCAGAGGGAGACAGAGACACAGACACAAAAACATGAACACACAGAGAGGGTGATGTGAGGACAGAGGCAGAGATTGGAGATATGCAGCCAAGGAACACCAAGGGTTGCTGGCAGCCATGAGAATCTAGGAAGAGGTCAGGGAATGGATTCTCCCTCAGAGCTTCCAGAAAGAACCAATCCTGCCCACACCTAGGTTTTGAACTTCTGGCCTCCAGAATTATGGGAGAATAAATTACTGGTTTGTGCTAGTTTATTATTGCAGCCCTAAGAAACTAACACATATGGCATGTGGCAGGGATGTGGTGGATTACTATTTGCAGTATCTTTTGGTATCGTGGGATAGTCTGGGTTCCCTTCAAGAGAGAGATTTGGGGACCAGAAGGTTATTTGGAGCTGGTGGGTTCAGACTGGCTATTTCAAGGCCTTTGAAGTCAAAGGAGGCCAAGACAGGGGCTGGAGGTCTCCTGGCCCCATAACACCAGGCACTTGGCTGAAGGAGGATCAGAAAGGAGTCTACTTCTGTCATGTGAGACCAGTCCATGCTGTCTGGGTGGAAAACTAACACTTGCTGAGACAAGATTTATTTGGGCTTAGATAAGCATAAGGAGATTTCCACAGATTGTCCTCTCCTAGGCAGTACTGCAGGCCAGAAAAGAGGTAGCCAGACCCATTCTGGGTATATTTGAATCTTAAGAAACACTAGCCTACACTGTGGAAAACAGTATAGTGGTTTCCCAAAATATTAAAAATATTAGCATATGATCCAGCAATTCCACTTCTGGGTACATACTCAAAAGAATTGAAAGCAGGCTCTCAAAGAGATATTTGTACACCCATGTTCATAGCAACATTATTCACAATAGCCAGAATGTGAAAGCAACACAAGTGTCCATCCACAGATGAATGGATAAGGAAAATGTGGTATGTACATACAATAGAATATTGAGCCTTAAAAAGGAAGGAAATTCTGACATGTGACAATACAGATGAATTTTGAGGACATTATGTTAAGTGAAATAAGCCATTCATAAAAAGATAATACCTATATAATTCCACTTAGATGAAGTACTTAGAACTAGTCAAAATTATATTTGAGATTTTCCTTGCTTTTTGAGGTAGGCTGTATTGCTATAAATTTCCCTCTCAGAACCACTTTTGCTGTATCCCAAAGATTTTGGATCATTGTGTTTTCATTTCATTTGTTTTCATGTAATTTTTAACTTCTTGGTTGACCCATTCATTGTTTAATAGCCTGTTATTTAACCTCTATGTATTTGTGCTCTTTTCAGACTTTTTTCTTGTGGTTTATTTCTAGTTTTATAGTGTTGTGATTAGCAAAGGTGCATGGTATGACTTCGATTTTTTTGAGATTTGTCGTGTGGCCTAACATGTGGTCTATTCTGGAGAATGTTCCATGTGTATTTGAAAAGAATGTGTATTCTGCTGTTTTAAGATGGAATGTTCTGAATATGTCTGTTAAATCCATCTGGTCTAGTGTGTCATTCAAAACCACTGTTTCATTGTTGGTTTTCTGTTTGGACGATCTGTCCATCAATGCAAGTGGGCTGTTAAAGTCTCCGACTATTTTTGTCTTACTACCGATTATTTCTTTTATGTTTGTTATTAACTCCTTTACCTATTTTGGTGCTTTCATGCTGGGTGCATAAATATTTACAATTGTTATATCTTCTTGTTGGATTGTCCCCTTATTATATAGTGTCCTTCTTTGTCTGTTGTTACTAGACTAGTCAAAATTATAGAGACAGAAAATAAAATGGTGGTTGTCAGGGGCTGGGGAGAGGGAGGAACAGAGGAGTTAGTGTTTAATGGGTACAAAGTTTCAGTTTTACAAGAATGAAAAGATTTATGGATACAGATGATGGTGATGGTTGCCCAACATTATGAACATACTTAATATCATTGAACTGTATGCTTAAAAATGGTTAAGATGGTAAATTTTATATAATACATATTTCATCATAAGAGAATAATTGGAAAAAAAAAAGAAACACTGGACTAATGGACTAATGCCTTGGCAGAGTCCCCTGAGAGAGAAGTTGAGAGATAGTCTATTTGACATTTTATCAGTCAGGGCTCTCTACAAACACTGGCACATTTAGATCCCTACAGAGTAAAAAATAATTGGAAATAGCTAATCTTAATAGAGAAAGAGGAAAGAATGGCCACTCTCCCTTGCTGGTCACCTGCTATGGAGAATCTATAGACTTCCACTAGTGATGTCATCCTCAAAGCTGCCAGAGGGGCCAGAGGATCTGAGTTCTAACTGGGAGCAAGTTTGTGCAGGTACTGTCTTCACTGAGACAGAAAAAAGGGCTACACAGAGGGGAGAACAATTCACTCATGCCCATGAGACCTGGGTTCTAATTCTGGCTGTGCTGCTAATTTCCGCTTGGTATATATCCATTGGATTTTTGACTGCCAACATCTGAATCCCCTTCCTACCCATGGGAGAATCCACAGAGCTCATCTCCTGCCACTTTCCTGGGCTTTAGGATCTAGAAGATGCGTCCTTTTTTCATCCAGTGATGAGGGTCCACTGTGTGCATCCGGTGTCCAACGGAGAAGGTCCAAGCAGAGCTGGTCAATATTATGTGGTGGTGGTGGTGCCTGTGGTGGCTTGTGACTAGGTGGTCTCCCTGACCAGGTCATTCCTGCTTTGCTTGATACCTGAGCCTAGGCTCCAGCCTTTCTTCTCTTTTCTCTTAAGTCTATCAAAGTTGGTTTCTCCTGTTTGCACAATAATGTAATTTTGTATAAATTAAACTTGCTGGCATTCAGTTTCAAATTAAGCTCCTTGGAGTTCTAAGATGAAAGATTGGAGCTAAAGGGATCAAGTTTTTGGCCATGGGGTTAGAATACAAGCATGCTTATACCTTCCCCCGACCAGGAGGTGAAAGGCTGGGTTTAAGAAGCAGTCACGTATGTGTTCAGTTATTGATTACGGCATGGGCTGGGGTAGTAGAAGACTGGCGACCGTGAAGCAATAGGGTATTACATATGGAATGCACTATGGCACCAGAATACGCTAGAGCATACCATACAGTTAGTAATGAAGGATGAGGGAGATCTCTTAGAACTGATAAGAAGAGAGCTCCAAAATACATCAATGGGTGAAAAAAGCAGTATTAAAGAGTTTATACAGCATACTTACATTTTTTTGTAATAAAAAAAGAGGGAAAAATAAGATTTATTTTTATTTTTTTTTGTATTTGCCTAAAGAAATATTGGAAAGACAAGTAAGAAATTAATATAAATGGTTACCTGTAGGGGCAAGAGCAGAAAATGTGGGAGCAAGACTTTTAATATTGGTCTGCTTTTTTAAATGTTTGTTTGTTTGTTTATTTTTTTAAAGTTTATTTTGAGAGCTAGAGGGAGCCAGGGAAGGGCAGAGAGAGAGGGAGAGAGAGAATCCCAAACAGGCTCCACACTGACAGCATGGAGCTCTATGTGGGACCCAAGCTCATGAACTGTGAGATCATGATTTGAACCGAAACCAAGAGTCCAACGTTTAACTGATGGAGCCCCCTGGGTGTCCCTAATATTTATTTATTTTTGAGAGAGAGAGTGCGAGTGGGGAAGGGGCAGAAGCAGATTGGGGTGGAGGATCCAAAGGGGCTCTGCACTGACAGCAGACAGCCCAATGTGGGGCTTGAACTCAGAAACCATGAGATTATGACCTGAGCTGGAGTCTGACACTCAACTGACTGAGTCGCCCAGGCACCCCAATATTGGTTTGTTTTTTAATTAATAAAATATGTAACTTTTTCAACAAAGGGTATGGATTTATAAGATTTAGGCTTTTTCTTCAAATATAACATATATCATATATATATAAATAAAATCTATCTATCTCTATCTATCTTTCAACTAAAACAGCTTTTTTAAAATCTATAGAAGTTTGATTTTGAGATTCAAGAAGAAATCTCAATAATCAATGCCAGTCCATATACTACTGACTTCATAACCATTAGTGAAAGCTAGTTGAAACTGTGTTGTGATGTATTTATTTTTAGTTCCACCATGAATAAGTGTAGGTAAAAAATGACAATGAATTCTAGAAATAAATTAACCAAAAATCAAATTCCTCTCTCTCTTGCTTCCCTCCCTCTCCCTTCTAGTTTCAGTTTAGCCATCTTTTCTTGTAGGGTGGTGCTTCTCAAAGCATGATCTTTGATTCTGAGATCCTTTTGGTGTTTGCAAGGTAAAAATTATTTTCAGAATAGTATTAAGGTGTCACTTGCTCTTTTTTCACTGTATTGACATTTCCACTGAGAGTGTAGAATCAATGGAGATTAAAGTGCTGGCACCTGAGCATGAATTACGACAGTGGCACCAAACCATAATACAGTAGCAGTCATTGGCATTTTCACCCACGCATACTCTCAGTTTTAAAAAATGATGCCAGTTTCAATTAAGAATGTCTTTGGTAGAAAAAAAAGAAGGTCTTTGATAAAGCAGTATCAATGATTAATTTGACTAAATCTCAATCCTTGAATCATTTTAATATTTGTGTAATGACAATATGGGAAGTATACATAAAGCACTTTTGTTGCATATTGAAATATGATGTTGTTGAGGAACAGCGCTTGTATGATTGAGCTAAGAGTTGAGTAAGCGGATTGCTTTTCATGGGACACCATTTTTACTTGAAAGGATAACAGGCAAACTGGTGATTTAGAATTGGATATTTGGCAGATATTTTCTAGAAGATGAAACCAGTGATCTGTCACTTCAAGAAAAATAACTGGCAGTGTTGGTTGCCAGAATGAAATTTGAGACTTTAACGGAAAATGGGAATTTTGGAAAATTTGTATTCAGTACGGTGAGATTCTCAGCTTCCAAAAATGTAAAGACTTTTACAATAAGAGTATTGATGAAATTAATGAATGTGATTTTGTGATGTTGTATGATGAAATGTGCGAAAATTTGCAAGATGTGCACCATTTAGTGAGTTAATGGTCTCTAAATGATCAGTGCAGGATGTTACGATATCACGCATGGGTAAACAATCCATTCAAAGTGCAAGAGAGACCAATGGATTTTAATGTAACTCATTCTGAAAAGCTTATTCGTAGGGTTTCAAATTCTGCATTACAACCAACCTTTTAGAAACCACTACATGTTGACTTTTGGCTTAGTATCAAAGAATACACATTATCTGAAAAGGGTATTAAAATATTCCTCTCATTTCCAACTATGTATCCTTGTGAGGGTATATTTTCTTTATATACATCAACAAAAACAGCATATCACAACAGGCTGAGTATAAAAATATGTATGAGAATCCAGATGTTTTTATATGCCAGATAGTGAAGCAATTTGGAAATGTGTATAACAGAGCAGTTTGTCTCACTATTTTATTGGAAAAAAAAATATTTTCCACAAAATGTGTTATTTACGTTAATATGTAATAGGCAGGGAGCCTGGGTGGCTCAACTCGGTTCAGTGTCCAACTCTTGGTTTTGGCTCAGGTCACGATCTCATAGTTGGTGAGATTGAGCCCTGCATCGGGCTCTGTGATGACAGCATTGAGCCTGCTTGGGATTCTCTCTCCTTCTCTCTCTGCCCGTGTCTCTCTCTCTCTCTCTCTCTCTCTCTCTCTCTCTCTCTCTCAGTAAAATAATATAAACATTTAAAAATATGTAATAGGCTTATTGTTACTTAAAAATGAATTAATTGGTAGATATTTAAAACACATCCATGGTTTTAAATTCTGCTATGGTAAATATCCATGGATGAATAAAAGCTTTTGGGAGTCCTCAAAAAAAATTTTTTTTTTAGAGAGAGAGAGAGGATGCAAATGAACAAGGGGCAGAGAGAAGAGGGATGGACAGAGAGAAAGAGAAGTGAGGCTCACCCAGGGCTCCTGCTCACCTGATGTGAGACTCAAACTCACCAATGTGAGTGAAAATCAGATACTTAATGACTGAGCCACCCAGGGACCCAGGAGTTCTCAAAAAATTTTAAGAGAATAAAGGGATCCTTAGACCAAAGCATTTGAGAACTAGTGGTCTAGAAAAGATTTGTGTCCATTCATGTGCACATCCAATGCTATTCTTGTGCTCAGTGATTTCATGTGCTAGTCTTTCATTTCAAAAGTCTCAGTTGAAATGCAGCACAAACTAATATGCACCCAGGATAGATGATGAATGAGATTTTTAAGATTTTAGATATCACTCTTGGCAGTTTATTATTTTCTTTTCCTGTAAAATAAGGTTAACATCACCCATTTCATAGGGTCGTTGCTGGAATTAGATAATGCATGTACAAGCATGATGTGATTCTACTTGTCCCTTGATGGTCTTGATTATAGATGTACAACAATGCTTAAATATATTTACTTTATCTGGATCTTATATTCCTCTCTGATGGCTTTACTAGTACATTCCTGGGATATGGACAGTCCTATACCTCCCCGCCCCCCCCCCATTATCAAATGAAATTTCCATATTAAGAATATTTTAGCTATTTTTCTTGATGTCCCATAAGGAGAATGAATTCAAGGGGTAACCTCTAAGTAACGATTGTTGTTGCTTTTCTAAACAGAAAAAGTGATGAAGCCTGCCACAGAATATTCTTTATGGAACGCTGAAAAACCCGCTATGACACCAGAGTATCCTAAAGCTACTGGATATGTTAGTGATCTTGAGTTACAAGTTCCTAAGAGGAAAGATTACAGAACTCTGTGATGCTTTGAAAAATTCCTACTCACAACCTTTTCTCTTTTTCCTCCACCTGACAAGCTATTCTTAAAACCATTGTCATTGCTACTATTTTCTGTTTCTTCAGATTCACCTACAACCCCTCAAAAATCCTTGGCTGTGACATCTTGAGATTTTGGAACAATCTGGCTCATTATTGTGACTAGAAACCAGATAATGAATTTTGTGTTTGGCTTAATTACCAGGGAAAGGAGCATGGAGACATAAGCCACACATAGTCTTTCTAGTATCTTACTTTGATCAAATGTCAGGGTTATGAATAATAGAAATCCTGGTTTAGTTGGGGAGTTGACTAAATATCACAGAGTTACTATGCTATTCTAAAGTAAACAAACATGTCTTTTGTTGTCTTTGTCTTTTTTTTCTACAGATGTATTTTTAAAAGCTTTATATTTTAATAATGTGGATTCACTGCTATTGATGACATCTGATCAGTAGCTTACGAATATGAATTGGAAGATTAATTATCTAGGGGAAACTTTGGAAAGGGCTGGAGAATGTTTCATTAACAGGTAGGTATCCTTTCTGAAGGGAACTTTCCCAGTATCTAGTCATGGGAGAGGTGAGATAGAAACCCACTCAAAAGTATGCTAGAGAGAAATGGGATAATGGAATTGGAAGAAGTGGATGTAAAGTTGATTTTTCCATATTAGCTTTTTCTAAATTCTGAATAAGTTGGCTTTATTTGCCTAAGCCCTGACGAATTTATTCTAACGTTGGGTTGTTAGAGTCTCCTACTTTTCCGTCTTTTTTCTTTTACTTCGTGATATTTTTGTGTATTTTATTACTTACAAACATTTACAACCAAGGATGAAGGTTATCACAGAGAAGAAATTTATGGCAAGATGGAAGTCTGATGGCTACTTTCTGCTTGCCCTTCCTCATTTATAAAATAAGAATGATAATATTTCTTACTTTCTAAGGCTGTTATGAGGATTAAAAAAGATAATATGTGTAAAGCGCTCAACACAGTGGCCTGTACAAAGTAAGATCAACAAATAAGAATTGCAAACCAATTTCTGTGAATTAGTTTTGTTGATTGAGAGGAAAAAGGGGGTCAAATTATTGGGTGGCATGAGACTTAGATTTTATCTCCGTTTCCATCAGTCTCTCTTGAATTAGCTGGTTAGAAATGTTATCAACAATATATTCATGAACCCACTCAAGTAATGGTGCAACTTTCTAAACAATTTTTATTTATTTGTTTATTTTGAGAGAGAGAGAGAGAGAGCAAGCCAGAGAGCATGCGTGCAAGTTGGGGAGGGGCAGAGAGAGGAGAGAGAGAATCCCAAGCAGGCTCTGCACTCTCAGCTCTGAGCCCAAGTCATGAATGGTGAGATCATGCCCTGAGCCGAAATCAAGAGTCAGATGTTCAGTTGACTGAGCCACTCAGGTACCCCAGTAATGACGCTTCTGAACTGCCTGATCTAAATGCATGAATATTTCATTTAAGTGACTTCAGTGCTGGGGCCCCTGGGTGGCTCAGTCGGTTAAACAATCAACTTTAGTTCAGGTCATGATCTCACAGCTCGTGAGTTTGAGCCCCACATCGGGCTCTGTGCTGACAGCTCAGAGCCTGGAGCCTGCTTCAGATTCTGTGTCTCCTTTCTCTCTGCCCCTCCCCGTCTCACGTTCTGTCTCTCTCTCTCTCACACAAAAATAAATAAATGTTAAAAAAAAGTTTTAAGTGAATTCCGTTCTACCTCCTCACCACAACAGCCTTTGTTCTTGGTCTCATTGTACGTTGTTGGGTGGGATGGGGCTGCAACTAACAGAAACCTGACTAATAGTGGCTTAAATAGTGAACATATTTAAAAATTCACATAATTAGAAGTCTGAAGGTTGGTTAACTTAGTGGAACAATGAGACCCGGGGACTTCCATCTTCTCACTTGCTGTCTTCCTCACACTGGCTTTTGTTCTCAGGCTTGTCTCCTGATTGCTAGATGGCTGCCACAGCCTAAAGAATTAATCTTGTGCTTTCTACGGAAATGATGTGAAGCTACTGTTGACCCCATCACATGCTTAGGAAGGGATGATGGGAGAAAGTTCTCATGTCTCAGAACTAGGAATAGCTGTGATGCTTTTGAACGACTCGAAAAAAAATTTTTTTAATTGAGTATAGTCAACACACGTTATGTGTCAGGTGCACAGCATAGCAATTCAGCTTCTCTATATGCTATGCTCTGCTCCTCACAAATATGGCTACCATCTGGCACCATAAGATGTGATTACAGTATCGTTGACTAGATTCTCTTTTGAACAACTCTGTGTTGCATGTATCTGTGTATATCCTCATGGTTAGGTCCATGTATGTCCTTACGGGTATTTAGATCTTCACTAGATCTTTGCTTTGGATGAACAAAAAAACCTCAGAGCTGAATTTGTGTTTGACTATAGGACATGACCAGGAGTTTTACTGTTTGTATAGCAAGACACATCAGAAAGGACCTGGCTGCCTGGCTGAGGGAGAACTTTGCCACAGCAGGAGTAGTGTTGTAGCAGAAGGAACCCTGAGTAGGGAGCCATCATCCTAGAGTCTGCTTTTAGCTCTGTCCCTTGCTGGGTGCGTGCTCTGGGGTAACTTGTATCCACTTTCTTGGCTGTGAATGCAACGCCGTGCGTCTTCCTATCTTACACTTTTTCCTTTCGTTCATTGCCAAATTGGTGGATGTTCTTCAAGAAAGAGCTTATAAATGCCAGATAAGGTTGGGGCTAGTGTCTTGTGAGTTAACAGAAGCCCTTTTGAAGATGATACCCTTGCAGGACAATTAGAAAGAGCAGGAAAGTTATACTCAAAGTCTTGTCTTTTCTGCGTTAGAAACTAAAGGCTTGTCTTGGCTGTGCATTGTTTGCAGCCTCTTAGCATTGGGAGTGGGGGAAGGAGGCCAACTTGTAACGGTGTTATTGTATCTAATGTTGAGAAAATGGCATTTTCAAGTCACCCCCCAAATTTTTTCGTATAGTAAGCAACAACCCAACAGCTAATTAAAAAGACATGAATTATATGGGATTTAAAGCTTCTCAGTGAAGGAGTCACAGTGTAATAAAATGATCAAATATCTTTCAGGGGTGATATATTAGAAGTCAGTTTGTGCTTTTGCAGCAGGTGACATAGGATATTGTAATATTGATCAAAAGGACAGACAATACTTAAGATGATTTTCCATGTCTCCTTGTGGCTCTATTCCCTGGTAAATCACCCTGATGCAAAAGTTGTGCCCCGAGCAGTTTTTTAGTCAAACTATTTGTTTACCAGTTCAGGGTATCTGGCTGGTGATACGTTCTCAGTAATTCACAGGATTGCTCATTTTGCTGACAAAATATTTTCTCCTGTGCCGAATTGCTGTCTCTATTCACTTTGTCTGAATGTGAATTAAATGACCTTTAATTACTGTGGAAGAATATTGTATTTTTGTGTATGCTTCACGTTTTGATACCGATTTGCAAGAAATGCTCTCCCATGAAATGTGGTTTGCATTGCTGTTTCCATCTCCTTTTCCCTCCTACAAAAGGCATGTATTTGGTTCCCTTTCTCCCAGGGCTCAGGCTCTTCTGGGAGGAAAATTTTTGAGGCAGCTCCCTGATCTAAGAGGGGTATTTAGCTCAAGAAATATCCCAAGGAAACGATCATGTTTTAAGATCCCTAGAGGCCAGTTACTCTAGAGAGGGTTCCAGGGGCTTGAGGAGTTCCCTGAAGTCAGATATTGTCACACTCCCAGCTGGTTTTCTCTCTAGGACAAGCATTCATCCACTCCTTCCTCATTCCCATGGGAGGCAGTGGAGGCTGACTCAGCTCTTCTCCAGCAGCAGGTCCTAATTCACATGAGCCAAACTTGGAATTCGTGCCTTCTTTTCAGGGATTGGTTGTAATAAGGAGGCTCAATCAGACTGAAGGGAATGACTTTTATTCTCTGATAGGAGTGTGATGGTTAATTTTACGTGTCATCTTGAAAGAATTCTGACTAACACAGGGGGAGAGTCTTGTTTTCTCTCAAATGGACAGGAAAGAGAAAGCACATGGCTCCAGTTGCTAGAGCAGCCATCTTGTGACCCTGAGGGCAGCCTCCATATGAGGACAAAGATGACATTCAAAAAAGGGGAGAACCCAGAGAATTGCAGAGAAAGAGAGAGAAAGCCTTGGGCATCTAGCCTCGTGAGATAATAAATTCCTTAACTGTTTAAATCTGTACAAGTCAGAGCTTCTCTTGCTTTAGCAACACATTTAACGTATTTCTACGTAGCAGCTGTTAGGTGTGAGGTACTGTCCTAGGTATGGGCTGTGCAGCAGTGAACGATATGGTCAAAGTGCCTACCCTCATGAAATGTCCTTTCTGGTAGGAGAGAAAATACCACATGAATGTGTAATATGATGTCAGGTAGCCAAGCAGAGTATGAGATAAGGAGTATTGTTGGGCGGTCAGGTGTCTGTGAGGCATGCCATTTGGGCAGGGAAGTGAACAAAGTGAGGGAGCCAGCCATTAAAACATTTGAAGAAAGAACTTTCCAGGCAGGAGGAATAGCAACTTCCAAGTTCCCAAGGCAGGAAAGTGCTTGGTGTGCTTTAGAGAAAAACCTACAGCCGAGTGAGATGGAGCTTGGTGGTAAGAGGGAGGCAGTGGTGAGAACACTAGAGTGAGTTCCTAGAGGCTGTAGGAGGGACTTGGAGTCCCCTGTCTATGTGATGGGAAGCTATTGGAGAATACTGAGAATGGGGGTTATTTGCAGCTCAAGGCATCCTAACGGTTACAGAGTAAAGTAACTTGGACCCAAAGCTGCAATCTGCAAACACCAGGCCACTGTGGTACCAAGGCTTGCCTTTGAGCCTTGGAAAGGTGGTTACACTCACTTAGTCTTCAAGGAACTCATCAGATCAACTAACTGTTGCTGCATTTTTATAGTTCTGAATAACCAATAGCTATATATATAGGGGAATAACTATATACACATGGGAATATACATATGATATTGAGAAAGTACCTATTTTCCTATTTTACTAAGAATTTAAATACTACTTTAAATCAGGAATAATAGTGTTCATTTTATCACATGCTTTGGCAGCCTCCACCGAAATGATATGATGCATTTTTCCTCCTTTGACCTAATAATGTGGAGAGTTATATGAACAGACTTCCTGTTACTGAATCATCCTTGCATTTTGAGAATGGCAACTTGGCTGTAGTATATTATTTGTTTAATATATTGTTGGAGTCAATTTGTTAATATTTCATTTAACATTTTTACATTGGTGTTCGTAAGAGAAATAAGATTATAGCTTTCTTTTCTGGTGCTCTCTTGTTCTGGTTTTAGGATTAGTGCTTTTATAAAAAGAATTGGGGCATTTTTTTTTCCCCCTCTCTCTGGGATTGTTTAAATAGTGTCAGAATTTTCTCTCCTTGAAGATTTGAAATCATTCAGTTTTTACAATTGGCACAATCTACTCACCTCAATAAATTATTTGTATGATTATCCATTTTTTGTCCATAGGCTTGCATAACTGTTTAACAGATGTAGTTATGCCATATATTTTTGCATTCTGATTTTTTTCCATCAACCATATTTATAAATGCTTTTCTACATTCTACCGTATTTGTAATAACTTTAATTGATAAATCTCATTCCATTTTGTAATAATTTTAATTGACAAATATTATTCCATTGTGCAATAATTTTAACTGATAAATATCATTCCATTATGTGGATGGACCATATTTTAATACTTCCCTGTCCTGTGTGAGTAGAATATCTCTTGTTGCTATTTTTGTAAAATAATGCTGCAATAAATGCATATTTGATAAGTTTTATTCATATTTTAGAATTTTTTTTTCCTTAGGACAAATTCCCAGGAATAGGAGAGTAGAAAACTTTCAAAGACTTTGAGACATATGGACAAAGTGTTTTCCAAAGGTTTGAGCCATTTTATGTGGTCTCCAGAATCCATTTGCACAGCATTCTTATCAGTATTGGGTGTTTTATATATATACATATTTTTTTCTGCTATTAGGTATGAAATGGCATCATCAACTTCCCGATTCTGGTCTCAGAGGTGGGAGAGTGAGCGCACTTTCCATTAAAAGTTGACCCTCCTATTGAGATTCTGGAGTTGACTTAGTTGCTGAGGTTTCACGGTGCAGTGAGAGTTAGTCCTGAGCTTCTGAGTTTAGTCTGGGCCCCTCGTCTTGGCTCTTGGCTGCACTGTACTAACCGAAGCCAAAGCCAGAACTCGAACCTTGTCCCCTAACCTTGTCACCTTTTTGTTTTTATTTGTTTTGCTTTTTCGTTTACAATATGCCCAGCACAAAGTCTTAACTTGCATTTGCTTAGTTAGTTACCCAGCAGGACACAGCGGCTGAGGAACATGAAGACTTCTACAGGCAGATGGAGCAGGAACCTGCCACTGGTGGCCTCTTTTCGAAGACACAATGCCTTCTCTCTTTACTGTCTTTCAAACTTGCTAATTTAGTGACTGTAAACACAAATCATTATCTTCTAAATGGGCTGGCAACTGGCTCAGGGAGGGGGAAAAAATCTTGGCTCTTTGACACTGAACTTGTGGTTCTTCCCTGGTTAATCTGTATAAAACAAAACACTACTTGCCACCTCAGCAAAGAAGACCTCTTATTTTTGTGAAATCAAAGCACTTTGTAACCATGACGAATTTCCAGTGTCAGTAAACTGTCCCAGGGAGAGGTTCTGATTAAAAAGCCTCACGAACTTTACCTTGAGCTGGAATTGTTACACACAATTCCACGTAGTGTCTCCAGATCTAATCCTGCCCACTAGGGGCTCAGATGATGGTTAACTGCGAGCAGAAGCCAATCGGAATTATTTCTGTGGTTTTTAAATTTAGTTTAAAAATTTTTAATGTTTATTCATTTGTGAGAGACAGAGCGTGAGGGGCAGAGAGAGAGGGAGACACAGAATCCGAAGTAGGCTCCAGGCTCTGAGCTGTTGGCACAGGGCCTGATGCAGGGCTGAAACTCACGAACTGAGAGATCATGACTTGAGCTGAAGTTGGACACTTAACCAACTGAGTTACCTAGGCACCCCTAAATTTAGTTTTAAAAGTGAGCTCAGGGAAGCCAGAAAAAGGGTGAGGAAAGGAAGCAAATGGTAGAGAATAGAACCACATTTTTGTTCTGAAGTGGGTAAAGAGAATGAGGGGCAGAGAGTAGAGGTGTGTTCTTAGATTAAAATTCAGTTGGCTGGGACGCTTGGGTGGCTCAATAGGTTAAGCGTTTGACTTTGGCTCAGGTCATGATCTCGGGGTTCGTTGAGTTCGAGCCCCATGTCGGGCTCTGTGCTGACAGCTCAGAGCGTGGAACCTGCTTCAGATTCTGTCTCCCTCTATCTCTGCCCCTCCCCTTCTCACACTCTGTCTCTCTCTCAAAAATAAGTAAACATTAAAAAAAATCAGTTGGTTAAGTGGATCAGTCAGTTAAGCATCTGACTCTTGATTTTAGCTCAGGTTATGATATCATGGTTCGTGAGTTTGAGCCCCACATTGGGCTCTGCACTGACGGTGCAGAGCCTGCTTGGGATTCTGTCTCTGTCTCTGTCTGTCTCTCTGTGTCCCATGCATGTGTGCGTGTGCTCTCTCTTTCTTTATCTCAAAATACATAAATAATCTTTAAAAAAATTCATTTTGAATGACATGCTAAAGCCTCATGTTTTCCTGAATTTGAAGCATACCAGACTTCCTATTTTTTGTCTCTTCCATAAACTATATGGAACTATATACAATCATGTTTAATAAACATTTATTGAATATGTTGTTGTGTACTTAACCCTAGGGATTCTAAATCAAATAAGAGTTTGTCCCTACCTTCAAATTGATTGTACCTAATTCAGGGAAAAAAAGTATGTGGACATAAAAATGAAGGACTTTAGGTCAAGGTGCTATGGGAATCCTGAGGAGATAAGCACTTTGGTCCAAGTGAGCCACGAGCCTCCTTATTTGACTTCTTGTCCCTTTTCTTTACTGTCCCTTTTCTTTACACGTCTTTCCTGGGAGATCTCATTCATCCCCAAGGGCTTTCACCACCCCTGTGTGCAGATCACTCAAATGTTTTCTGTCTTGCCTAGACTTTTCTCTGGATGGCAGATCTCCGTGTTTACCTGTGAGTAGACATCTCTACTCAAAAGTCTGGGGGATATTTCAAAATCAAGACCAAGTGAATTCATGTGACCCCAAACCTCTGTGGGAACAGAGTCCCCTGCTGGCCAGTGGTACCACCACCTACTGACCCAGCAAAGTCAGACACTTGTGCCATCTGAGATGCCTCCCCTCCTTCATCCTTTATAAATAGATCTGGTTGGGTTAACCTCCCAAATAGATTTCAATTGCTCTCTCTTCTCTTTTATCCACACTTCCATGTCTTAGTCCACACTCTCAGGATATCCTCCCTCATTACCTCAATGGTCTCATGTCTTCTCAGGGTCTGCTTTCTCCAATCTCTCCCTCCTTCCCTTACACATACCCACTCAAGTTCTCTGGGTCAGCAAGATCTATTGGAAACTCCTATCTAATCACATCAATCCCCTGAACAAAATCCTCCAATGTCTGCCCAGCAGAACATATCCTTGCTCTTCTCTGAATGTGCCCTCCCTCTCCCATCACTCCTTCCTATGCCCAAATGACTTTTCATTCCCTGACTCTTCTGAGTCCTAACTTCTGAACTTTTTCATACTCTTTCCTCTACCCAGAGTGTCACTTTCCTTTCTCTCAACATGTTCACTCCTAAGTCCTTCACATGCTCACAAGCTCAAAGGATGCTTCATCCCAGGAAGGCCTTCCTTCCTCCTTGAGGATGCCTCAAGTGTCTTTCTTAACCCATAGTCTTCATGTCTACCAAAGCCCTTATCACTGATGAAATTATTGGATTAATTTTCAGGGTATTCCTTTAGACTAAGAGCTCCTCAATACAATAACTCTGACTATATTTTTCATTTCTATGCACCCATACCTAGAATGATGTTCAACAGATGATTGCAGGGTGAATGTTGTTGAAGAGGCGGCTGATACCCCACACATTCAAAAGTGTGGTCAAGTATTTAGGAACAAGTAAATAATATTCAAATCAGTCTTCTAGAGCTGACACTAGAACCATTGTTAGTTAACTTTTGGAAGCATGGATAGCATCAAGAGAGCCAAGAAATGGACAAATGTTGCCTAACTTAATAAAAAAAAAAAACCCAAACAGATGAATTATGGAATAAGACAGGTAAGATTGATAGGTATCAAATACTTAGGAAGTATTTGACAAATACCCACTTCGGGCTTGCACAGTCTTGCTGGCTCTCTCTTCCCCTTGCAGGGCGTTCTGTAAGCCACATCATGAAGATGGTGACATCAGCAGATGGGTTCTCTGCCCCTTCATGATTGAAGAACCCTGCCCTCTGCTTCTGCTGTGATATTGATTGATTGATTGATTGAAGTATAGTTAACCTACAACGTTATATTAGTTTCAGGTGTACAACGTAGTGATTCAATAGTTCTATCATTATTTAATGCTCACCGTGATGTAAGTATAGTCACCATCTGTCATCATACAATGTTATTATAGTACTATTGACTATGTTGCCTATGCTGTACTTCTCATTTCCAAGACTTACCTATTTATCTTTTTAACTTTTTTTTTTAACATTTATTTATTTTTGAGAGACAGAGCATGAGCTGGGGAAGGGCAGAGAGAGAGAGAGAGAGACAGAGAGAGAAAGGGAGACACAGAATCTGAAGCAGGCTCCAGGCTCAGAGCTGTCAGCACAGAGCCCGACGCGGGGCTTGAACCCACGAACTGTGAGATCATGACCTTGGTCGAAGTCGGATCCTTAACCGACTGAGCCACCCAGGCTTCCTGAGACTTATTTATTTTATACCTGGAAGTTTGTACCTCATTTTATCGTGAGTCATTGAGACTTGGGAGCTGTTGTAGTTGACCCTGGTTAATAAGTAAGTCATATGCCACTCTGATTCTAGTTCCTTCTTATGTGACTTGTTTTCCAATCTGTTTTTCTCTTTGGAAGATGAATGGGAAGTACACAGCAAGGGTATGACATTTCAAGATATTCCTGAAGGAAGAGTAGGAGTCTCCTGGACAGAAGGAGCCGTATAAGCTAGGTCAAGGTGGTATAATAGAGTGTGTTTGCAGAAGACTGAAAAGTCTGCCCAGGAAGTCATTCATTCATGCATGCGTTCTTTCAATATTTATGGTAGCATCTACTAGCTGTCAGATATAAAACTAGGGAATGAAGAGAAAATGGCTCTTATGTATTAGTGCAGAAATAGCAACGTAAACAAAAATTTAAAGAAATATTTAAATATGGTCAGAGAAATATAACAATGGTTAAGGGCATGGGCTCTGGACACAGGCTGCCTAAATTCAAATTCTGGCTCGACCACCTTCAGCTCTGTGACCTTGGGTACGCAGTTCATTCATATGTAAAATGAAGATGATCTAACAATAACAATATTCTTGTGGTAAGGGTTAAAAGAGACAACTAAATGTAAGGTGCTTTGTATATATTGAGCCGGAGTAAGACTTCTAAAATATTAGCTGTTGTTATTTGTATTGGGTATGTGTGGATGTAGAATGGTGATAGGCTGGAAAGGACCTTTTATAAAACTTGTCAGGGTTTTGGGGCTCTACCCTGTAGACATTAGAGGTTATTCTGATACAGAGATGAGGAGAGATCCATTTTTAGTGCCTTGTCATTCTGTTTGCCTTACGAGGCGCCCCTTTCAAAGGAGCAGTGATTTTCCTAAACTCTTGTAAACCCATTACGTGCAACTCTCAGTACCATGCCTGGGGCATGGTCACAAGTTCTTTTTATTATTAAACTGACACTGGCTTTAAAGTTCATCATTATTTACAAGTTTTCATTCCCTAAGGCTAATGTGAGTCAATGTGAGTCAAGTTTCTTCTTTTCATAATATTTCTTAGGCTACTTATGATTTAATTCACTGCTTGGAGACATCTAAATGCACAGGCTTAGAACCAGAGACTTTCAGGGCTGGAAGGGGCTTTGGAGATGCACTCATCTAACCCCCTTGCTTTCCAGATCAAGAAGCTGAGGTCCAAAGGGATGGTGGTGGTTGATTTTCCCAGAGTCAACAATGCTTCTGGCAGTCGCGTTAGGTTTTGGGGGTGATAAGTAACCATGACCCTCTCCTTGCTCTGAGCTTGGAACTAATAGAAAAATAAGACACAGGAATCTGACAGGAGGAGGTAAAAATATTGGCTTTCTTACTGAATGAATTTAAATTGGAGAATACAACTTGATATGTAGGCAAATGGCCTTAGCTCTGAATATCAATACATTTGACAGGCACTGGTGATGATTTCCGCTACAAATATTCCTCACTTTTCTCCTTTGCCAGCAGAGCTGGGTTTCCACGTAGATGCCGAAAGCACTTCCATTCCCAGACCTCCTTATAGCTATGATTATGTGTCCTGATTCTGGCCAATGTGATTAAAGAGGAAATCAGCAGGAAACTTCTGTAAGGCCTTTCCTCTCTTAAAAGAGAAATGCTGGGGCGCCTGGGTGGCACAGTTGGTTAAGCGTCCGACTTCAGCCAGGTCACGATCTCGCAGTCCGTGAGTTCGAGCCCCGCGTCAGGCCCTGGGCTGATGGCTCGGAGCCTGGAGTCTGTTTCCGATTCTGTGTCTCCCTCTCTCTCTGCCCCTCCCCCGTTCATGCTCTGTCTCTCTCTGTCCTAAAAATAAATAAACGTTGGAAAAAAAAAAAGAGAAATGCTTGTGACAGGTACTTTCCTCTCCTTATTTCCTTTATTTATTATTATTTTTTGTCTTTGGACACTGTTACCTAAGGGCACTCAGTTTGGAGCTGGAGCAGGTCATAAGGGGAGGCATGTCGACATGCTCAGATGGCAGATCAGAAAAATGCGAAACACCTGGGTCCTTGATGACATTGTTGGGCAGCCACACCAATCCCTTCCCCCTGATTCTGGACTTCTTCTTCCTTAAACTTAAGTATGTTTATGCCACCTTCAATGGTTTGTACTTGTTACTTGCAGCCCAAACCATCCTAACTGGTAAATCTACTGGAACTTGGAATGTCCATGGTGTTGAGTCACCATGTTTATTCCCCAGTCACACCAACTGATCAGATAAGAGATTCATGGCGGGAGTGTGGAGTAGAGAGAGGGAGCCTGAAGTGTTCTAGGCATACTCTTCTCTCTTGCCCACTATGGGAAAGTGGGAATGGGAGATGAGCACCCCCTCTCCCCAACAAACCCTGATCATAGCATTGGAAGAAAAAGATTAGACTAGAGTCCAAAAATAAAAAGGTTTTGTAATTCTTTAAGTTGAGGAATTAGATCCATAATTTTACGTGAGGAACAGAACTGAATTGGGTGTATGTGTGTATGTGTGTATGTGTGTATGTGTGTGTGGATTCTGACAGTACTTCTTAAAGCTTCACGCTTCTGGCTCAGTCTGCCTTAGGCCTCATCAACCTTCAAGGCAGTTCAGAAAGTGAAGCATTAACGACAGTGTTAGGCATGCCTGAAACATGCATCTTGTTTCCAGAGCGCTGGACATGAACAATGCCAAAAGGATGAATCTAGCGACTCCATCTTTGAGGCACAGTCATTTCATTGTGAAGTCTTTTTCTTTAATTTTGCCCAAAGAGGAGTGGATTATTAAAATTATGTCATTGCCCATCAGGCTGTCAGAAAAGCCTGAACTCCTTTTTTCAAAGAGAGCTATGGAAGAGCAGAAGTAGGGAAGCAGAGAGCTGGCTGCCCGTCAAATCTAGTTTCCATACTCCCCACATTTCTTTGATGAGATATTCCACGCTGCAGAAAGGGGAACTGTTTTTTCGCTTCCAAGTAATTGAAGTGAGTCATGAAACCCAACCAACCAGACCGAGGTGCCAAGAAGTGCCAAGAAGTGCCAAGAAGCATATGTATGCCCTGACTGACCACTCACATGGAGGAATCTATCAACATGGGAGCAGGTGGCAGGGGGTGGGGTGGGGGTGGAAGCCACCAGGGTTAGTGTCCTGGGATCAGAAAGAAGATGGTGGGGGAGATGTGCACTGACCCACTGCCTTCTTATTTACATATGGGAAGGCAACTCTTGTTGGATTGACTATTTGCTGTTCTGGAAATATTTGCCAAACTTTCATGGAGACTGGTAAAGTTTTGAGTTGGGGGAAAGTGGGAAGAAGTGGCATCTGTCATTTTCCACAATCATTCAGCCATTTATTCATTTACTTCAGTGTTTATTGCCTACTGTGTGCAATCGTTGCCGATGTAGGAGCGGACCTGAGAGTTAGAGTAGGTGCTTGTAGCTGAGCATCTAGTAAGGGTTGGAGGCAAGCTAACAGTACTGACAGAATCCTGTGGTTGTATGTGGTGGGGAGTGGCAGGGTTTGGGACAGGGAAGAGCCTCGAAAGAATCTCGAGGGGTTTCATTCCAGAGATGGAAAATGCCAGATGAAGAGTGGGAGGTGGAAAGAACCTGGAGAAAAAAACACCCAAACAACTTTGTTTGGGACATAATGAGGTTGGAGTGTTCGTTTCTGTGACATCCTGATAAAGAGGTCATGTAGATAGTGAGGAAACCAAGGAATAGTATTAAATGGTTATTAATATTCACTCCGTTTAAGCTTTATGCTCTGGGACTAGTTTGCTTTTTACCCATGACTTGTTAACTTAGAATCATGGGTTTGAGAGTTTTGCTTTGCTCAGCTCTTAAAAATCTGCTGATTACCTCCCCACCCAAACCTATTTATTATGAAATTCCTCTATCCCCTCGATCATATAAGTTTCCCTTCTCTGGACCTGATTACCCTTGTGGCTTCATCACTCAATAAATGTCAGGGCCATCTCTACTTAGGAGAGATATCTCTCTGTAATTTATTTTGATATAGGCTCTTCAGCGATGTTAGGTAAGAAAATACTGAGACTCTCAAATCATGTAATTAGGCCCAGCAGATCAGGAATCTGAAAAAAATAAGCATTTTGATAAATTTCACTCCCCCATCATCTTTTTTTTAATATACTATTTACTGCTTTAAGTTTTGAAATTTCACATGCATCAGCCACACAGGCTCAGCTGGTGAGAGTTCAGATATTTCTGGAAGATTGAGCTAAGGATCCCCTCACTGTAAGAAGGTTTCTCACTGGAACAGCATAACAATGTGGCTAAAGCAGCTGGATATAGTAAAACTCAGCTGAGTTTGAATCTTCAAAAAAATTTTTTTTAAGTTTATTTACTTTGAGAGAGAGTGAGCACAAGCCAGGGAGGAGCAAGAGAAGGAGAGACAGAATCCCAAGCAGACTCCGCGCCATCAGTGAACTGTGAGATCGTGACCTGAGCAGAGATCAAGGGTCAGACGCTTAACCGACAGTGCCACCCAGGTACCCCAGCGAACTTGAATCTTAGCTCCATCACTGAGCACCTGGAAGGCCATGGTCACTTTTTTTTTTTTTAACTTCTTTTGACCTCAGTTTGTTTCTCATAAAGAGTAGATAAAAATACTTCATAGCATTATCGTTGTCATGAGAAGTAATGGATGTGACACATGGAAAGAGTCTAAGAGTTCAGATAATTACTCCTTGCCACCGTGTAGCACGTCTGTGATTTAGACTTGTGCTGTCCAACATGGGAGCCACTACAGGAAGTTCTTGAGCACTTGAAATGTGACAGATGTGAACTGAGATGTGCAGCCAGTATGTATTAATACAAATCAGACTCCAAAGTCTTCGTATAAGAAAAAAAGGATGTAAAAAGAGCGTACAATATTCCATTAGTGATGGTTGATATTGATTACATGTTGAAATGTAGAAATTTTGGATATTGGGTTAAATACAATCTTATTTCTGGCACTTTAGTGGACACCCCCGCCTTGCATATAGGACTTAACCCAAAGGACTTCCAACATTTGAAGTTGTGAACAAAGTACTCACCTGGATCACCACAGCAGCCTCCCCAGCCAGTGTCTCAACTCCAGTCTATCTCTTCACTAAGCCCATGGGATCTTTCTAAAACACAGACTTGGCTCCTATTTGTTTTTAATTCTTTTTTAAATGTTTATTTTTGAGAGAGAGAGAGAGAGAGAGAGAGAGAGAGAGAGAGAGAGAAAGAGAGAGAGAGAGAGACAGCACGCAGGGGATGGGCAGAGAGAGAGGGAGACACAGAATCTGAAGCAGGCTCCAGGGTCTGAGCTGTGAGCACAAAGCCTGATGCCTGATGCGGGGCTCAAACTCAGGAACAGTGAGATCATGACCTGAGCCGAAGGCAGACACTTAACCGACTGAGCCACCCAGGTGCCCTTGCCTCTAGTTGTTTTAATTCAATTTCTTAACAGTAATACTTAAAAATGAACTTCTTTGTTTTGCTTTTCTTAATGCAGAGTAATTCTTTTTTTCATTAAAAAATTGATATATAATTGATATAGCATTGTATTAGTTTTAGGTATATAATATAATGATTTGATGTACGTATATATTATAAAATGATTACCACATTAAATTTTGTTAACATCCATCACCACACATAGTAACACATTTTTTTCTTGTGATGAGAACTTTTAAGGTCTACTCTGTTAGCAATTTTCAATGATACGATACAGTATTGTTAACTATAGTCACTATGCTGTTGAGTGCATCTCCAGGACTTATTTATCTTATACCTGGAAGTTTGTACCTGTTGACCACCTTCCCCCATTTTGCCTACCCCCTAAATGAAATGTTGATTTATTTGTATTTATTTAATTTATTTATTTTTCAATCAAACTTTTGGTTTTGAGATCATTGTAGATTCATATGCGGTTGTAAGACATGATACAGAGAAATACTGCGTGCCTTTTATTCAGTTTCCTGCAAGGTGTTTTATACTTAAAACTGGAGTACAATATCACAACCAGGGTACTGACATTGACATAGTCATCCACCTTATTTAGACTTAACCAGTTTTACTTGTGTTTGTGTATATGTGTATATTTCGTTCTCCGCAACTTTGTTATGTTTTGATCTTCTATCCACGACCACAGTCAAGAGATAGAACATTTCCATCATCAGAAAAATCCTACAATGTTGACCCTTTGTAACGACACGCACTTCCCCCCTTCCCTGAGTCTCCTGGAAACCATTAATCTCTTCCCCATTTCTATAATTTTGTGATTTCCAGAATGTTATGTAAATGGAATTATACAATATGGAAGTTTTTGGGATTGACTTCTTTTCGCTCAGCTTGATTTTCCAGAGATTCATGCAAGTTGTCATGTGTTTGTTCCCTTTAGTGTCGAGCGGTATCCTGTGGAATGGACGTGCCACAGTTCATTTAACTACTCACCGCTGAAGGACACCTGAGTTGTTTCCAGTTTGCAGATATCATGAAGAAAGTTGCTGCGAACATTTGTACAGATTTCTGTGTGAAGATAAATCTCCATTTCTCTGGGATAAATGCCCAAGAGAGCAATTTCTGGGTCATCTGTATGTTGGTTTATTTATCATTTTCACTGGAGTATTGACTCTTGAGGACAGGTTCTTAGCTCCATTTGGATTTGCATCACATATACTCAGCATTTGTGTGACATATGGTGATATTCAATAAAAAATATGGAAGGGCAGAAGAAAGGAAGAAAGAAAAGATAAAGAAAGGGAAGGAGGAGAGAAATCTATCCTTCCCTTAAGTTGTTAGCTATTCCACTTCCAGACCTCCCAACATCATTTTTTTTTTTAATGAGTCCGGTAGCTCCAGGGCTGGATAGTGCCCAGCACAGAGTAGTTGCTTACTAACTATGTGCTACATTATGCAATGAATATTCTAGAGAGTAGAGCAGCTCTTCTCTTCTCTGGCCCCATCCTCCCTTTGCCCTGCTCCGTCACTCAAGCCCAAGCATGGGCACACAAAGGCACACGCGCACACTCTGGGGCCATATCCTAGGGATCTTTTTCTGGAACCAAGCCAACAACTAACAAATGAGGTGCTGTTGCTTCGAAGCTGAGCTAACAACAGCCTTGGCCTTGTCTGTGCAACTGCCTAGGAAATTACAAATGCAGGATTTGGGGACCCAGCCGCTTTGTGGACTCGTTCCAATGAGAATACAGGATGCACTTGAAATAAAGAATGCTTCTTTGTGACTCATTAAGCTCTTCTCCGTTCCTCTCTATTAGGCATGTGTCTGCCATGCCAGGCAAAGCTATGACCTTCAAAAGTGGAAGAGTCAGGCGGAAATAAAAACATTCCACTTCAGCGCCTAAACCATGTGCCCCTTAATCTGAAATAAATCTGTGACAACTGACAGCTACTTCTTTCAGACAGTTGTGGAGAAAGGCTTGACTTGTCCTAGTGAATCAGACACAGGCTTCATTATTTTTAGTCTCGTTAAAAAAAAAAAGTTACCATAGCAACTGCACCATCATCTAGGGCAAATATTATCTAAGTCAATAAAAAGAGGAGCTGTCCCAAATACCCAGTACTTTGAAAGGAAGAAATATCTTTTCAATAAAATTAATTTCTTCCAAGACGTCACCATTTGTCTTCATTTATAAACCCAGATTTTCCCCCCTCTGAATAAGGGACATTAAAAGCAACATACAACTTTGTAAAATCTAAGGCTGACCTCTCTTGTATCTGTTTGCAGAAAATCATTAATTCTATTAATTCCTTGAAACACATAGCTTCATTTGTGGCTTTTTAATTCATCCACAGGAGGCATAATGCTAATCGATTTGACCCTTGGTTAGAGCATTGTGTATTCTGAGAGGACAATGAGGAAAAACGTATCAAAGCACGCACATCTCAACTCTTAAGAGATCATCGGAAGTTATACAGCCAACAACTCTGTGCCTGTTGGCCCTCACTGAGTAGCTGTGGAACAGAGTGGGTATTCAGTACATGTTGGATGACTTGGCTAATTTGACTCTGTTCCTGGTCAGAACTGAAATGGTTTGGGAGTCTTTATGAAGATTTATCCATATACTGAATTTTAGAAACATGGTAAAAAGAGTGTACCCCCAAAGTGTGAGATCTGGACCTTAAAAAACTAAATCTTACCCTGCAGACTTTTTTCCTACTGAAAAATGTGTTGTTAATTTTAGCGTCACATCAAAACACCATAGGCTGGCCGGGGAAGCAATTTTGGTGCCACCCCATTTCTCCTGGTTTCAGATGCTGGTGGGCTCTCATAGTCCCCAACGACTGCTTTTTCTATTCTCAGACTTACACTTTTTTCCTTTTTTCCACATTTAGTACCTTTGAGGTCAGGGTATGTGTAACACCGATTGGCGTCGTATAATTTCTTATTGGCAGCTTCTTATTTCTTAGAAGTACACACAATAATGACGGGAAAGAAAGAGAAGCAACATTTGTCGCCTGCTTATCATGTAAAAAGCACTGAGATGAGCAATTTATAGGTGTCATTTTGTAGAATCGTCACATGAAGCCTCTGAAGGAGGCATTTTCTGTTTTGTAGAGGGCTGAGACCCCGGGGGTGACGAGACTTGTCCAAGATCACAAGTTGGCAAGCGTCAGAGTCAAGATTTGTGCACAAATCTGGACTTTATTGTAATAGGACCCTTTGGGTTTTCCGTCTGACTTGCCCTCAGCTTGTTCTGTTCACAGAACACTTTAAATTAGTGTTAGGTGGGGGCGCCTGGGTGGCTTGGTCGGTTGAGTGTCCGACTTCGGCTCAGGTCATCATCTCACACTCCGTGAGTTCGAGCCCCGCGCCGGGCTCTGTGCGGACAGCTCAGAGTCTGGAGCCTGTTTCCGATTCTGTGTCTCCCTCTCTCTCTGCCCCTCCCCTGTTCATGCCCTGTCTCTCTCTGTCTCAAAAATAAATAAACGTTAAAAAAAAAATTAAAAAAAAAAATTAGGTGTTAGGTGTTACCTTGGCGTTAGGAAGGACCTTATGAGTCATAGGGTTCAACCCCATCATGTTACAGATGAGGGAATTAAGGCTGAGGGAAGGGACCTGCCCAAGCCAGCTAGGAAGCTGTACCACTGAGAGGCAGCATGCCTGAGCCAGGGAAGAGAGTCGCCAGGCTCTCGTAGTGTCTTCATCTCCTGCATACACTGCCCACCCCCAGACACTCCCCGTTTGGGGCTGTCTCCATGGGCCAGGCCTCGGTTGCTTAGTCTCCTCCTTGAGGCACTCAGCTCAGTCCTCCTCTGTTGTCCTGCCTCCCCAGACCTCAAGACGATTGCTCATCTACGCCCCTTCTCCCCTCTCCTTGTCCCCAGGGACGCTGTTTCTCGTCACTTATCCTCCAAGGTGACAATGAATCCATATGAAGTTGAAAATAAAGCAAGATAAGAAAAGGCTCTCCAGGGCCTGTGCCTGGAGACATCAAGTTACATCTTTGTTTGCTACCTCAAGAGAGTGACGTCAACGGTGTAAGCGTCAACAGAGGTAGAAGAGAAGGTGGCATATGCCCAGAGTATGGCACCAAGATAGTCTGTAGGTATTAGAGCCTTGCGTAGCCTTTAAAATCCCAGAGCAACCTCTCGCTCTGCTTGTAGAGAGGCAAGTGGTGTGGCCTAGTGCAAGGATTGCAAAAAAGTGGCATCCAGACGTCATTCCCCTTTCCCATAACCGTGATGAAGGTGATGAGCCTCTGCCCTCCGCACTGTGACCATTCGGATGTCTTCTTGACACAGTGTCCCAAGCAGCACCTTCTGACACTTGGTTGTAGAGATGAAACAAGCTTATTTACCATCCCCAGTGCTGTCGAAGGCTTTGGAGAGGAGCAGATGACAAAATAACTGAGCCTCTACTTCTCCCAAAGGAAAAGGGAGAAAAGAATCACTGATTTACGGAATTATTGTAAGGCTGAGAGATAACATATGTGAGAACACAGCAGATTCCAAGGATCCTGGTACACAGTAGAATAAGGTGTCATTCTTATTAGGCTGATGCTGATGGGGAGGTAGGTGGGATGCACAGCTCTATGCTATGAGGAAATTGGAGATTGTGAAAGAAAGGTGCTCTCGGTGTCTCTTTGTTGTCCTTCTCTTGTGACATTGCAGATGGAACTATGTATGTCTCAAGTCTAATCAATAAGGGTTGAAGAGTCCTCTTTGGAAACATGGCTCAGGATGGCAACTCACCATTGGCGAACTCTAGGCCAAGCAGGTTAAGAAGATCACACCCGGGGGCGCCCGGGTGGCTCAGTTGGTTGAGCGTCCGACTTCGACTCGGTTCATGATCGTGCAGCTCGTGAGTTCGAGCCCCGCGTTGGGCTCTGTGCTGACAGCTCAGAGCCTGGAGCCTGCTTCAGATGCTGTGTGTCCCTCTCTCTCTGCCCCTCCCCTGTTCACGCTCTGTCTCTCTCTCTCAAAAATAAATAAACATTAAAAAAAAAAAAAAAAGAAGATCGCACCGGGTAAGCAGTCTGTCCCACAGTACCCCAGTTCTGGTTGTGCTACTCACAGGCTGAAGCGCTGAAGAAAGTCCTTTATTCTGAGCCCAGTTCAATTTTCTATTAAACACATAATAATCTGACTCTAGAGACGGGTATATTGATGGTATAGTGATGGATTCACTGAGGTAGTTACGTGTTTTGAAAAAAAATCAGGCTCTGAATGAGTAGTTTGTATTTAAAGAACACTTTTCTTTGCAGAAAATAAGAATTCTTTTTTTTAAAAAAACTTCTTTATTTAGTATTATTTGTTTAATGTGCTTCTTATATGTCTCTGGCTATGTCATTATTTGCTGTGATATGTAAACTCCTAAGGGCAGGGATGATGTCTGCTTCATTTATTTTTTAGAGCACCCAGAATAATGCCATGACCAACGAGGTTTTTAATCCATTTGTATGCTACTGTTGTAGATTGGAACAGAAATTGTGTCCCATGCTCATAAAGAATACTCTTTCATTCTTAGACTTTCCAGAGCCAGAAATCTAATGAAATATGTCTATTAGGACACCATTCAATATCATTACATGCAGCACAAATGTATACTTATTGGTTTATTTTAATTCCTGAAGTATCAATATTAATTGATTTTCTGTTACAAAAGCTGCCCAATGTAGAAAATGCGAAACATGCTGAAAAACATATGAAAGAAATGAAAAATCATCTTTAATTCCCATGCCAGAAGGTAATCACATCAAACATTCAAACTTTTTTTTATATGACTCATTTTAAAGTGTTAATACTATCTAATACTTAACTGATTTTAAGACTTTCAAAAGGTTTCTTCCTTTTGGTTTCCACCCTTTCAGTTAGTGATCCTGTGTTCTTTCCAGGAAGAATTATCGTTTTGTTATTTTCAATGTATTGAAATGTTCGGTGAATTAAGGGAAAGCGTTTGCTGTCAGCTGCTAGTAACTGACTCCTGCTTCGAAGGAAAAGCTGTGGTGCCCGTGAAGGGAAATTAATCCATCTTGCCCCAGTGCATTTGTTCCCCTGAGAACCAGGTGAACTACTTTTGACTGTTTCCCTAGGATTATGTCACCCACCAAGGTAACTTTCTGTTTCAGCAGGTGATGTTAAGAAACAAAACAACACCCTGTAAGTTAATCAGTTTTGGAAAATAGAGACTGGCTTTCTATCCCAAGGCTTTGATGTGTTTAGTGGTTCCTGTAGGGATCTGCCTCTCTTTTGTTTTGATTGACAAGACCCTTCCTATATATTTGAGCAGTCAAGCAGCCCAGTGACAGAGGGTAGAGACATTTACCCAGAGCAATCTTCTATCACTCATCGTGATTTTCAGGAATCTTGGGTGCAAGTGTGAACCTTAAAAGGAGTTAGCTCCAGCAAGATCAGGTAAGTGCTTCTCCATATTTGTAACTTCATTCCACCAGAAGGGAAGTCTGAAGAACCCTGCTAAGGTGACAGATCAGAAGTGGATCGGTAGAAGTGCATCAGACCGAGAGATCAGATTTCAAAGTAAATAACTTTGCAGCAGTAATGAATGATTTTAAGCAACAACAAGTTGAGGATGTTCCACAAATGCAGTGTCCACTCGTATTTTAACATCCAGGTAGGCTCTGTCCAGGGGGCCAAACGTGAAGGGAATGATTCTGGCTCGTGGAAAAGCACAGAAAATGACCAAGACCCAGAAAGAATAGACCTGACAGTAAATTGGGATTATGTTTTAAACACTTCTAATGCTTTCCAATATGTAGGTTTAAACTGAATCACAACTGGGTGCCTATTACAGGGGAGGCATAGAGCGGAGGCAATTGGTAGCTAATACGATACATTTTTATGATGCCGCCAAGTCAGGTGCCAGGTTTCATAATATCTTGTGCGTACCCATGTTTTATGGTGGGTTGGGTTAGTAACCATACATCTGGGGCATACAGTGTTCATTTATCTACGCCCCTCCGATTTTCCAGCCACGACGCTGAGAGTGTAATTTTGTGTAGGCAGGTAACATGGCACCAAGTACCCTAGATCTGAGCGTAAATAATTTCATGTGTTATGTTAGGGTATGCATTACTTTTGGTGTGACTCATATTTTGAATTTATTTTGAAGAGACCATTGGAACAAACTTCTTGAACACATAAGTTAAGTCCAGCAGTTGGGTTGCAACAAGGAAAAGCCTGAGGATGCCCTGGGAGGGTTGGGTGTCTAATGAGCACAAGGAGTCCATGGAAACCATACTGGAGTCAGGGAGAAGAAAATTCGGGCACCTGTGTTGGAGTCTGTGGGCTTTTACACATACTTGGCTCATTTCTTCCGAAATGCTAAGAGCAAGGTGCCTTTGACAATGACCATCATATCATTGGTCGCCCCCTGGAAGGACGCTGGCTCTGTTAATAAACTCTCTTCCCTTTCCCTCTCTGAAGGAACGCCATGAAGCTGGCATACCTTTTCCTCGGCCCCATGGCCCTCTTCCTCCTAGCTGGCTGCAGCTGTGTTCTCAGCACGTCCAGTGGGAACCTGCTCACCTTTGTGGGCTGTGCCGTGAGGGAGTTTACTTTCCTGGCCAAAAAGCCTGGCTGCAGGGGCCTTCGGATCACTACGGATGCCTGCTGGGGCCGCTGTGAGACCTGGGAGGTGAGTCTCAAGACAAGCCCAGGTAGCAAAGCCTTCAGGGTCGGCCGCCCGGGTTGAATCCTAAGTGTTCACTTTTTAAATAAAATGAGGTAGAGTGGGGCATTTCTGTGGAATTTCTTTAAAATAACAATTATTTAGCATTCTCCAAAAGTAATCTGAAAGAAGCGTGATCTTGCCCCTGTAACAAAGCACTGATAAAATTAATATTTTTATTTTACACAGTGTCGTATATTTGGGAATCATCTTTAGGGGGTTATGATGTGCTATTATTCTATCCATTTTACAGATGGCAGGAGAAATTCAAGGAGTAAATGACTGCAAAGTTACATAGACAGTCAGTAGAAAGTTAGGGATAAATCCTTGGTTCAAGCATGTAACCCACACTTCTCTATGTTCCTCTACCTGTGATACGGCCAGCCAGTCACCAAGAGGCAGGCCTTGGACTATCTAGCAGGTGAGGGCAGGTCCTCAATTCTTCCCTCAGTGGCTCATGCACAGCCCCACCCTGCCCCAACTCCCCATTGCAATTCTTAGGGACCTCAGGGATTATCATCCACAGATCCACGAAGTCCCTTTGTATTCAATGATATCCAGCCTTTTAAGAGGCAGCGCATTAAAAATGAGGATACAAATCTTGGACAAAGTTCGAACCCTATTGGGCTGAGATGAGGAGATGTTTGCCAGGTGAGCAGAAAAGAGGCCCATTTAGCACCCTATCCCATCATACGGCAGAGTGACTGTTGACTCTTTCTACTGAGGCCTGGCTTGGTTACTAAGCACAAGCTCTGATTCAAAAACCATCACCCTGGCTCAGAAACCTTAGATGACTCCCCACTACTGCAAATTCCAAAACCAACTTCCGAGGTCTTCAGCAATATGAAGTCTGCCCGTTTTCCTGGGGTCTGTACATATTCCGAGCCCTGGTCTTGTCAGACTGAGTTTGAAAAGGTTTATTAAGCACCTCTCATGAAATCTCACTTTTGGTCTTTTTCTCATGTCCCTTCTCATGTCTATCTGTCATTATTAAATAAATTCTTTGATGTTTGCGTCCAGTGCCAACTCCTTCCCCAGAGGTTTTCTGAGTTGCTGGCCACCCCTGACTTGTGTTCACCTGTTGCCTTATTTTTTCCCCCACCACACAATGCTAGGTTTTAAGTTTTTTGAGAGTGGAGTTTCATTCCTTTGCCTTTGCCAGCCCTTGTTGCAGTGTCATGTATGAAAAAGACCTTCAATAAATATTTGTTGAATTATGTGGGATTGACCTCTATCTGGAGGCATACACTTTTTTTTTTTAAGTTTATTTATTTTCTTAAGTAATCTCTATACCAGACATGGGGCTTGAAGTCATGACCCTGAGATCAAGAGTTGGATACTCTTCCAACTGAGCCAGCCAGGTGCCCCTGGAGTCATACATCTTTTAACCTAATTGATGCCAACTTAGAAGTCTGTGAACACTATGAGAGGACACTGCCATTGGAAAAAACAGCCATCCATTCAGGGACTCAGAGAGCAACCTGCTGTCACTTAGATAAAATTATGGCCCCATAAACGGATTGGGTCCTGGTGACAAAATTTCCAAATTACATAAAACGACTCCACCTAATTAGCTTTATTTTTGCATCATCCAGGGGCTTGAGACTTAAGAGCCAAATAAAAATTCAATTACTAAGGATACTGTGGCTATGACTTGACATCAAACTTACTTGGGCGGGGGTCGGGGGTGGGGGGCGGTTGGGATCTTTTCATACTCAGGGCTCGGCCTGGCCATGCCTATCCCCACTCGAAGTTCATCTCTCTGGTCTTTGGAACTCTCTCTGGGCCTACATTTCAAACCTTGTTTCCTTCAACTCAGCTCGTTTTCGCTTCTGTTTAAAAATTGATGAATGTCTTTACTTGGATCCTCGTCACCCGCAGGAGGTCAGGGACTGTGTCCTCACTGGAGAAATAGAAGCACCAAGACCTTTAGACAACAAGATTCTCCTTAATGTTAGCCAGCTTTTATTTATGCCCTTAGTGTACTAGGTACCGGGAGGTTATGTATAGAGAATTTAAGATAAGAGGCCAAGATTTATTTTCCCAGTAATCTAAAAGTTTCTGAGATATAAAGTGCTTATTTTTGGTAACTTAACTGGAGAGCATGTCTGAAAATGAGGATGTCTGTGACAGCAAAGCAGCTGGATTTACTTCAAAGGTGGAACTATTGCTGAAAAGAGCCTTTGTTCACGGCCTGGGGTTAGGGTTGCCCGATTTATCAAAAACCAAGTCAAACCAAACCATGATTTCACTTAAATGTGAGTGTCACATAAACAGCAATTGTTTTTTGGGACCCAGCTGGTCCCAAATCGAGGCCTGGCAGGGAGGGAGGGGAGGGAAGAAAATACCCCAGTCTCACTGTGCTCTGTGCCCCGATCTTCTGCTGAAGCACATGGGAAGGAAGGGAGCACGGGAGCTCGTTGATTCGGTCCATAAATATTCAACCTGGGTAGGAGGTTGAGTAAGAGCGGAGAGTGGGTCTGAGGGGGCTGATGGGTGAAGTCCAGCATACCTATCTTGGGCTGCTTAGCCAAGATGCCACAGGCAGTATTGTTGGCTGTGAGAGTCATAAGGCATCTGTAGGCATCTTATTACCCATGCAATGAGTAGAGCCATACTTTATACTAAAAAAAAATTTTGTTGTTTACTTGACATTCAGATATTACTGAGTGTCTTAGATTTTACCTGGCACCCCTGCTTGAGATTCCAAATTACTGAGGGTAAGAGGACGTGCAGCAAACTGAGGAGGGTAAAATGCTACCTGAAAAGTAGGAGGAGGCAGTGATATCGGATGGAAGTCCTTGTCAAAGGCAGAGCCATTATTCCCGCGACAGTCATGTAAGAAGTTCATCCGGGGCCTCCGTTTAACATATTTTATTTACCCAATACAGGTGAAGGCGTTGGTTTTTGAAAGCTTGTAAGTTGTTATTTTTATTGTTACTTACTTATCCTTGCAACTACCCTGATAAGAACAATAGATTACATTTACTGAGCACTTACTTGGTGCTGGGCCTTGTACGGTGTGCATGTCATCCTACCGTATCTCCACAACACGGCTGTGAAGTAGAGATTTTGTTTCACAGAGGAGGAATCTGAGGCTTCCAGAAGTCAAGTGGACTTTCCAAGGTCTTCAGCAAGTGGAAGAACAGGGGCTCAAGGTCAAGGGTCTGACTGCAGTATTTGAGATTGTTTTTTTTTTTAACATGGTCTTTTGGTTATTTATTTATTTATCAACACTCATGGCCATGAATTCATAGGGAATGGGCCCCAGCAGCTCAGGCTCCTTCCCACTGGTTCTCACAAGGCGTGCTACTCTGGGCAGAGCAGGCTGGCACTTCAGCTGGACCCAAGGACCTTTCTCTTTGGCTTCCTTCTGTTTCTGATCATTTTCCTTCACGCACTTCAGGAAGCTGTCTCAGCAATTTGAGTGCTTAACATGCTCAATACGTACATTAATTTTCTTGGCGAGAATATTGCCCTTAACTTGTTTGCTTACAACAATGCCAAGAGTTTGCTGGGTGACACCGTAGATTCTGCCAGTCTTGGCATAGTTAACACTTGTGAGGCACTCTGTTTTGAATAGCGCCCATTCCCTTGATGTCCACAATATCACCTTTCTTGTAGGTTTGCATGCAGGTGGCCAAAGCAACTCCATGTCTCCTAAAAGGCCTAGAGAACACATAGTGGGTGCCTCTTCTCTTCCCCTTCGTGGTGGTCATATTGGTGAATTATTGGAAGACGGGGGTTCCGCTACAGGGTTTGGGATTTTAACTACTACTTTGTGCTGATTTCCTGATCTATATGCTCTTCGTGAAATTATCTTTGAATTCAAGATTTACGAGAGTTGAAGGCAGGAAGTGAATCCTTTGATTATCAGAACAGCGCACAGGGCATTCCAGAAGCTGCCTTGCTGTTTTCTGTCATTAAATCAACAAATAGTTATCGAGAACCTCCTGGGTGACAGGTACTACTCTGAGTAGTAGAGGCGCAGCAGTGAGTAAAATGGGAAAAAAATCCCTGTCGTGATGGAATTTGCTTTTTAGAGTGGGAAAAATACAACACAAATTAATAAAATAATGTAATATGTCCCGTGGTACTGACAGGTGCTATGCAGAAGAAAAAGCAGGAAGATGGTGGGAAGTGGCAGGGTGTGGAGGTGGGATGTTGTGATTATAAATAAGATGGTCAGGAAAGGATGTGCTGGGCACTGGGAATAGCAGGCCAAAGACTCTGGGGCGCTGCTGTTCTTGGTGGATCTGGGGGACAATCAGGAGATACTGTGGCTGGAGCAGAGTGAGGAAGCCAGCAAGACAGGGTGGCCGGAGACATAGCAGGGGGTACAGGGGTGGGGAAGATGATGGAGGGTCTTGAGGCTGAACGTCTTTGACTTTTACTCTGAGTGAGATGGGAAATCATTGGGGCTTTGAGCAGAGAAGAGAGAGGAATCTGACTTACATTTTGAAAGAATCACTTGGGGCTGCTGTGCTGTAAATTGACCATAGGGGGTGATGGTAGAAGAGAGACCAGTCAGAAGGCTTTTGCAATGATCAGGATAATTCATTTGCTAAATATTTATTGAGCACTTGCTATGTGCCATGGGCTCTTTGGGAGCTCAGGATATGGTACAGAAAGCAGGTTGCTGCTCTCAGGAATTTGCTTTCTGTTGGGAAGAGACAGATTCACAAGTAAACAAATGACTAACGAGTTAATTTCTGAAAGTGATTAATGGTACGGAGGACAAGAAACAAGATGGCATGTTCTAATGGGTTCCCTGTTTTCTACCCGTGAGGATAGAAGCCCATTCTGGAACCCCCCTACATTGAAGCCCATCATCGAGTCTGTACCTACAATGAGACCAGACAGGTGACGGTCAAGCTGCCCAATTGCGCCCCTGGAGTGGACCCCTTCTACACCTACCCCGTGGCTGTCCGCTGCGACTGCGGGGCCTGTTCCACTGCCACCACGGAGTGCGAGACCATCTGAAGCTGGCGTGGCCTACAGAACACAGCTGGCAGCTTTGAGCTTCACGGACCCAGGTGCACGGGCAACCTGAGCAGCTATACCCCCTGGATTCAAGGACTGTTTAATTCTGACCACCTGTGGAGGAGGTTATCCGTCTCCCTTAGGCCCAACTCCGGCCTAAGGCCCAGAGGCAGCATACTGATGCTAAAAATCCAAAACAACATTTGTGTTTTCGCTGAAATAATTTCTCTGGTTCACACACTTGCAAATTAATTTATCTTTGCCTTGAATCTCAGAACATAATTTGTATATACCACAATCCTCCTCCAATCTGGATTTATAATACGCCAATAGTTTAAGGGCAGTGGGAGTAATTAGGAAATGGGTCTAGAAAGTCTTTAAATTCCCATCTCTTATTTAACAATTGGTCTTCAACTAGATTTAGGATCAAAGGGCCAGATATTAATAAAACCAAGGCTTTGTCCTCAAGCCCCCAAAGAAAATCCAATTGCAAGCTTCCTTAGAGAAAATACTCCCTCCGTCTTTGAGCACTTATCTCAGGTTAAAAAGTGCTCAGATTAAAAAGAGGAGGGCGATAGTAGCTCAAATTGAAACGTGTTTGGTTCTGGGTGATTCTTTTCCAGAGCAAAATTCTTGAAGCTCCTCCTTAATGAAGAGGCCCCTTTGTGATAAAAACAAAAACAAAAACAAAAATGAAACAACACTCAGGAGAAAATGTGAACTGGATCCATCACTTAGGTTTAAAAATGTACAGAACTAAACTCTGGTTTTAGACTCATGGGATGCTCTCCCAAAGCTATGGCCAAAATGATTAATCACGAATATTCTTTCCCATTTAGCATATTTTAAATTTAAGTTGTAATTTTTTAAATTTGGAAATTTTGCATGTTTATAGGGGTAAAACTGCATTGCTAGCTTGGGGGAAAGTCCGTGATCATCTAGGCCTTGTGCTAAAATCTTACAGCAGCTGATTCTCTGTGACTTTTTTTTTTTTTTTTAACTCTGGTATTGTGCAAGTGTCTTTAATTCCGACATTTTGAGGGTTGAAATGAACTCTGTTCCTTTTTTCACAACACGCCAGGAAAATCTGTGTTAATGCCAATAAAGCATGTTCTTTGTCTTTTGGATTCATGAAAACTTTCAAAAAAGTCTTTTTAGTCTTTAACAGACTTGGAATAGCAATAGCAAGCACATTCAAAACGAATTTAGAATGTCACGTTTAGTAAGAGACACAGACAAATGACTGGATATGGTAAGTCCCAAGGTGGCTCCATCTGGACTCACATCCTTGGCATATCCCAGCTGGGAGCCAGGAGCCCCCCTTGAGAGAGGAATTGGAAAAGTCCTCATGAAAACAGAAATGTGACTGTTGGGGTTCACGGTCAAGGACTGGGATGCTGAGGTGAACACCTGGGAACAAAGAACAGGAGCAAAGTCCACCCCAGTCCTTAGTGCAGATCTGTTGTTAGGCAAAACACTCTAACACAAAAAGTAGTGGGGAGCCTGGGATCTCGGCCGGACAGTAGGTGGCGATTGGGAGTAACCCTGGGTGACACCTCACAAGTGTTTTCAACCCATCCTCACAAGTGTTTTCAACCCATCCCTAAGAACTTCCCTCAGAATTTTTCTGACAGAAACGGCGGCTTCTTTTTTTTTTTTTTTTTAATTTTTTTTCAACGTTTTTAATTTATTTTTGGGACAGAGAGAGACAGAGCATGAACGGGCGAGGGGGGCGAGGGGCAGAGAGAGAGGGAGACACAGAATCTGAAACAGGCTCCAGGCTCCGAGCCATCAGCCCAGAGCCTGACGCGGGGCTCGAACCCACGGACCGCGAGATCGTGACCTGGCTGAAGTCGGACGCTTAACCGACTGCGCCACCCAGGCGCCCCAGAAGCGGCGGCTTCTTAAAGAAACTTAGGGAAAAAGGGCAGAAGCAGTAAGGGTTTGCCACAATTTGAGAAGTGACTACAGCGTGAGTAAGGGGCCAGGCAGGAAACGAGGGATACACTGTAGCCAGACACTGAGGACAAGTGAATGGAGTCGCTATTTATAAATGTGCTGGCAGAGATAAGGAAACCAACAAGGGGTGATAAAACACTCTGAATGCTTGTTTAGAAGCAATGAACATCCCTAGGCTGAAGGAGAAGAAGAGGAAGTGACCATCAGACCCCAGAGAGAGCTGTGACCTTCCTTTCTTAGGACCCAGCTGGTCCGGAATCAAGGCCTGGTAGGGAGGGAGGTGGGGGAGAAGATACCCAGTCTCACTCTGCTCTGTGCCCTGATCTTCTGCTGAAGTACATGGGAAGGAGGAGAGCACGGGAGCTCGTTGATTCGGTCCATAAATATTCAGCCTGGGTAGGAAGTTGAATAAGAGCAGAGAGTGGGTCTGAGGGGGCTGATGGGTGAAGTCCAGCATAGCTATCTTCTGGGGTGCTTAGCCAAGATGCCACAGGCAGTATTGTTGGCTGTGAGAGTCATAAGGCATCTGTTGCATCACAGTTACTAAGAATCCTTGTGATGAATTGGGACGGGATACATATGGAAAGGTATGTACTGGCTAATCAATATCTTTAACATTGGAGAGATGTGGGAACAATGATAATTGTCAGGACTGTGGGATTAGTTAGTTGTTAAGTACAATCGAAGCACTCAGGGGATGGTGTAAAAGCCACATTTGAAGCCACTCTCTTCTCCTGGAGCTGAAGGAAAGACTGTGCTGAACAGCAGGCCTCAGACCTAAGCCGGAGAGCAGCTGAATTATTAAAAAGGCTTGGGGCATGGGGGCGGCTTAGTTGGTCGAGCATCTGACTCTTGATTTCAGCTCAGTCATGATTCCAGGGGCGTGGAATGGAGCCCCACGTGAGGCTCTGTGCTGAGGGTGGAGATTCTCTCTCTGTCTCTCCCTCTGCCCTTCCCCTCTGCTTCCTTTCTCGATCTCTAAAAATGAATAAATAAAGAAAATAAAAAAGAAAAGTCTGGATCCCCAGCCGTCTTCTATCCTTAAGTCAAGGTCCTCCTAGGGAAGGAGTGGGACAGGAAGACCTGGAATGGGGACAATTAGTGGATGAGCTTGAGGTTCCCTTACAGAAGGGGCCCACTCCTCCTTGCGAGAGATCAGCCTCCCCTTGCTGAGACCCGGCTGAGTCTCCATCCACAGAAGATGTTTTATATGATAATACCTGCCTTCCTCAAATACTGCCCATGACCTCTCATGGATAATTAAGGTCAAGTCTAAGGATGACTCCACTGGGGAAGGACTCTCTGTATGATGGGAGAACAAGATCTTCCATTGAAGCTTCCTGAGGACCTGATGAACGTAAACAGAGATGGGGTAGAACACAGTGAGGATGGACCTGGAGGGCGTCAAACTTTCTTATCTCAATGGATGAGGGGGAGGGTGGCAGAATATAAGACAGGACAAGAGCTTATTTATTTATTTTTTTTTTTCAACGTTTATTTATTTTTGGGACAGAGAGAGACAGAGCATGAACGGGGGAGGGGCAGAGAGAGAGGGAGACACAGAACCGGAAACAGGCTCCAGGCTCTGAGCCATCAGCCCAGAGCCTGACGCGGGGCTCGAACTCACGGACCACGAGATTGTGACCTGGCTGAAGTCGGACGCTCAACCGACTGCGCCACCCAGGCGCCCCAACAAGAGCTTTTTAATGGGGACGTCGACCCATGAATCAGCATTTAACATCTTTACCAGGGCACATGGATCTGGTCCCAGTGCGCTATTGGGATGGCTCTTTAAAGTTTGGGGGAAATGTGGCTTATATTAATGGATAGAAGATGCCAGAACTGTCCTGGAAGGATATTTGAGGATAAAAGGCTCAAGGAAGTGGGCCTGCTAGAATGGATTTATTACATAAGACCCGAGAACTCACCAGTGGCTATGTTCATCTGGAGGTTCAATGGACTCCCTTCGCTAAAGTGCTAAGGAATGCACCTGTGAAGCTCCATGGCGGTTGTCCTTTGCAGACTGGGGTGGAAGGCGGGAGAAGCCGCCATGGAACCAGGCTTTCTGGTCTTGGCAGAGATGAGTGGGTCTGGAGTAGCAGAGACCCAGCAATGACATGTAGCTCTAAGGGGCAAGGTAAACGTAATTGCTGTAACAGGCATCACAAGCACAACAGCAATCAGAAGACTCTCATCCGCAGGCCCTGTGGTGCTGGGTAGTATTCCACGATGTTCCTGGTCCTTGGTATTAAAAGACCTTCTACAATAAATATATATTAGAACTAAAAAAGCTATTAATGAAAAAGAGTGGCTCAGTCGGTTGAGCGTCCGACTTCAGCTCAGGTCATGATCTCACGGTTCAGGAGTTCGAGCCCCCCATCAGGCTCTGTGCCAACAGCCTAGAGCCTGGCGCCTGCTTCAGATTCTGCGTCTCCCTCTCTCTCTGTCCCTCCCCACTCACACTCTGTGTCTCTCTCTCAAAAAATGAATAAACATTAAAAAAAATTAAAAAATAAAAGAAAAAGAGTGAAATACCTCTCTCAATGCTAACCTTGAACCTTTTTTCAAAGCTCTTTTTCCCTCTCCCTTTCCCTCCCCATCTCTCTTCCCCATCCCTCACTTCCACAAATATTTTTTTTCCCCACAAATACTCATTACCCCTAATTTTGTGCAAGGCACTGTTTGGGAAATAAAGATATAAATATTATTACCATTTACGGACTTTTTTCACTCTGAGCAGGATCCTCTCTGTTAATTCTTCTGAATTCTTGCGTCGCCTATGCTCCTAGTCACTGGAATGGCCATGTTACCATTACCACCTTACACCTGATGAAAGCGAAGCTCAGAGAAGTCAAGTGACTTGCCCAGGATCCGACTGCTGATAGGCAGCCTGTGCAGGTTTCACTGCACACTCTTAACACTAGAGCATGATGCCTTTTTGGAGTGCTCCTTCCTAGTCGTTACTGCTTGGGGAAGTCTTTGAAGTCATTGATGTTAGACTATCTCTTGCCATTGGTTAGCGTGTTGGCAGCCCCTCCTGGAGGTGGCTCAGTGCAAGCTTGGGTTGTTTTATGGAGATGGCAATTTTTTTCTAATTTCCTGTATAACCTTTAGGAAGATCATGCTTTGCGGTAGCCCAAATCAAAGCTTACAACAGGAGAGCTGAGGGAGAAAAGGATTGGAGCCTCGAAGGGAAATTCAAAGACACAGCTGTGGAAGTGAAGGCTATGTGCTCTCAACTGATTTCACAGGCACTGGGAGCACTGGGTGCAGAGTGATGATGGTTCAGTGCCTTTAGGCGAGCTCTAGATAAATGCTCAGAAACTCCTTACTCTTGGAAATATGTTTATTTTGCAATAACAAAAGGTGAGGAGAAGGGGGATTTCCTGAAATTTTTTTTTTCTATGGGAACGCTTTGAATGAAAACTATAAATTCTCACAGCTCATTCTACTTCTGGGTTTATTAGCTCCATTGATTGAACCAGTAGGTCATGCTTCTCTTCTTTCATTGATTGGGAAGTGAAAGGGCCACCCGGAGAGTACCAACTTTTGCTGCAGTGACCCAGTGAACACTTCAAGCTATTTAGGTTTTAAATGTAATAAAAAGCATTTCTGAGATAATAAATGAAGTATATATCTAATTGAAAACAATGCGGCATTAATTAATAATTGTTATTTCACAAAGTTTGCCAGAGGACTACTTGTATTCTTCATCCAGGAGATGCTTCCTATAAAATAATGTACGCCTTATCTTTTTAGTTTTCTACAAAACATTAAAGCAAATTATTAAGAAGCACCTTTGAAACCATTCTTTTGCAAATTCTGCAAATTTTATTTTCTGTGCAAAATTTCTACTAGTGAAAGTTTACTGGAGTAGAAGAATTTTGGTCGTTATTTGCTAGATGAACCTTCTGGCATTTCTTTTACAATGAGTTTCCTTTGTTTTAATGAATGGGATTGTTTGGAATTGTGTACAGGGAGATCCAGAAGGCTTAGTGCCTTGTTGTTGTGATCCCAGAGTATCTGAAAGGACGCTGAAGACCTCTGAAGAGGTGATGTCTAATAGCTCAAAAAAGAAACAGAGAAAGGATGAGAAAAGAAGGAGCAGGTGCAAAGCACTGTAACTGATAGTGTATGGCAGAGACTTGTCTCTAGTGTTAAGGAATTTAGAGGGATTATTCTCTCCTCTGTCTCCTCTGTTCCTGGTCCTCATTATCAGAAGTAAAGTAAACATTTCCTAGGCTCTTTGGCTTTATAATTGACTCTAAGTTCCCCCAACTGTACAATTTCTTTAGCATACTGAATAATTGAGGTGTTTTTTTTTTTTTTCAACATTTATTTATTTTTGGGACAGAGAGAGACAGAGCATGAACGGGGGAGGGGCAGAGAGAGAGGGAGACACAGAATTGGAAACAGGCTCCAGGCTCTGAGCCATCAGCCCAGAGCCCGATGCGGGGCTCGAACTCACGGAGCGCGAGATCGTGACCTGGCTGAAGTCGGACGCTTAACCGACTGCGCCACCCAGGCGCCCCGAGGTGTTTTTTTTTTAAAGGCTTCCCAATATACAGGATCAGTTATATGCTTCAACCTTGATTGTGGACCATTGGGGCTTCTGGAAAGTCATTCAAACCCCAAATACAATCATTCCCCAACAAACAAACAAACAAATAAACATTCCCCAAAAGAGAAGAAATTTTGCTTTAGCAGCAAGATGAGAATGGTAATATTCTTTTGGTGACGTGGAAGATATGATTACCAGCAAGAAATAAATATAGCTATCCCTGAGTCATAAATAATATGCAACATGAAGTTACTTAAAAGAGTATTTATTCACTTAAACTTAAAATATACATACACAAAAAAGGTTATGATGAATTATTAATTGCCATTAATGGCAATTATCTTGAGGAAGCATACATGCAGAGCTATGCACTTAAAATAGAAATTTAATCCTGTGACTTTGTAGGTTCTTTCTACAGGAAATGTATGAACTGATCATGCTTTCTTGGCCTCACTGTGTTGCTCATGCAGAGATTCCCAAGGCTCTACACTACAGTGAGGTACACCGTCTAAGGAAGATGATCCAAGCTTCCAGGCTGTTTTGAACCTCCATCTTCTTTTTTTTAAAAATTTTTTTATGGTTATTTATTTTTGAGAGAGAGACAGAGCACAAGCAGGGGAGGGGCAGACACACACACACACACACACACACACACAGAATCCGAAGCAGGCTCCAGGCTCTGAGCTGTCAGCACAGAGCCCCATGAGGGACTCGAACTCACAAACCATGAGATCATGACCTGAGCCAAAGTTGGACGCTCAACTGACTGAGTCACCCAGGTGCCCATGTTTTGAACCTCCATCTTCTGTCTCCCTCTTGAAATTTGCGTATCAAAATTAAAACATTGGTGAGGCGGGGAGCCAATTTTACTGAGTGGAATTAAGACATCATCAGCACTTACAAATACGTTGGAAATGCTTCGAAGAGGAAGATTTTGTTCAGCTTTTAGCTCCTGCTTGAGCAAGCTCGGGAAGCTAGTGCTGAAACATTTCCCTATTGAAACATAAACATCAGTTAATGAGAATAAAGTCCAGTTGAAATGGGCTGCAAATTTCAGCATTAACAAAACCTGAGCCAACTTCAGGACAGAGCCCAAAGGAACTAACGTGCCATTGATCTGCTCATGCCAATCTCTACGGCATAAACCGTAGACAAGCGGAGGAGTAGAAGCAGGCGGCCTCTGAGTAGGGGACTCTCTTCTTCAGCACTTGATCATTTCAATGTGCTTAATTTAGTAGAAATGTTTTTATTCCAACAGGGGGAGGCTTTCAGATATCTCAGACTGGTATTTTCCATTAGCTTTGCCGTGAAGGGACTGGAAATCAAACATTCAAAAATGATGAGTAAATGGATTCTTGACGAGAGATTGGTTGTTGATGCCAGTTTTCTTCCTCTATTAGTTTTTTATGAAGAAGAGAAAATAGGCTTTACTTTGTGGCCTGGTGAAGGAAGTGAAGGGTGGGTGTGCAGGGCTGTGGTGGTCCCTGGTGTAAGAAGCACTTTTTGGCAGCTTATACCAGTGGTTATGAGCAAGAAATCAGGAATACATTTACAATAATGAAAACAATCTTTGGTAGTATTCTGTTTTGGGATTTGACTAGACGCCTCCAAGAATGCTAACCACTTTGGTAGCCAAACTACTCCCACGTGTAAAAGCTGTCCTAGTTAAAATATCTTTTCAGTGTTGGGGCGCCTGGGTGGCTCAGTCAGTTAAGTGTCCAACTTTGGCTCAGGTCGTGATCTCGTGGTTTGTGGGTTCAAGTTCCGTGTTGGGCTGTGCTGACAGCTTGGAGCCTGCTTCGGATTCTGTCTCCGTCTCTCTCTCTCTGTCCCTCCCCCACTTGTGCACATGCTCTCTCTCCCTCTTTCTCTCTCTCACTCTCTCAAAAATAAATAAATCGACCTAAAAAAAAGCGTTTTCAGTTTAAAAGTATCTTGGGACACAAATGGGTTCCTGCAGCCTAGAGCGTGAAGAGGGACCCCTGATTTTGAGCACCAAAGTCAGAACTCTGTCAACAGTGGAAGCAGGAGGTGGTCCTTTGCAGAGGTGGCGGTCCCTGAGTGACTCTGTTTGCACAATGGCATCAAGTCCTTATTCTGGGATGGAATCGCTGATGCCCTAGTCGGAAAATTAATAAGCCATTTGCAGGTATAATTTGCCTTCAGGACCTCTTCAGCAACAATGGGATTTGAATATGATACATTTCAGTGTGTGTGTGTGTGTGTGTGTGTGTGTGCATGTACATGCAATTTTTTAAAATGTTTTTTACTTTGTGAGAGAGAGAGCGTGTGTGAGTGGGGGAGGGGCAGAGAGAGAGGGCAGAGAGAGAATCCCAAGCAGGCTCTGTGCTGGAGCACGCAATCCCGTGCTGGGCTCCAGCTCATGAACCATGAGATCATGACCTGAACCAAAATCCAGTGGGATGCTTAACCGACTGAGCCACCCAGGCGCCCCCTGTGTGTACAATTTTTAAAGAGCTCTTATACACTGGGGGTGTGTGGGGGGGGAAAAAAGAGTGGTCCACGGTGATGTTCAGTAAAAATACATTGAATAAATGAATGCAAGTCTGTCTGTGCTTAGGACTGAGGATATAAATCTGTGGAATGCCCTGTTTATTTTATTTATTTATTTTTTTAAATTTTTTTTCAACGTTTTTTTATTTATTTTTGGGACAGAGAGAGACAGAGCATGAACGGGGGAGGGGCAGAGAGAGAGGGAGACACAGAATCGGAAGCAGGCTCCAGGCTCCGAGCCATCAGCCCAGAGCCTGACGCGGGGCTCGAACTCACGGACCGTGAGATCGTGACCTGGCTGAAGTCGGACGCTTAACCGACTGCGCCACCCAAGCGCCCCTGGAATGCTCTGTTTAGAGGACACGTCTGTCGTCCATCCTTATTGTGGTATCTACCATGCTCCCATCTTAAGCAATGCAGACAGAAGCTTCACCAAGAGTTTATGCTTCAGAAATTTGTTTTAGCTTCATTTTTATAACTTCCTGTGATATGAGTTTTTCTCATTTCTTTCTGGAAAACAGTTTTGGAGGGCATTTTTTTCTCTCTCTTATAAACACCAAAAAAAAAAAAAAAAACCCTTTAAGAACAGAAGCACTTCAGATCTTTCAAACCAGATGCTCTGAATTTCTGCTTTGAATTTCAAAATATGCTTATTCCTTTAGTGCAGCTGGGCAGCACATGACGAGAAAAAGAAAGGACTTCGGGAAAGCCTTTTTTATTCATCCAATAAACATGAACAACTCAAATATTAGCTTAAGGAGTAGCCAAAGGGTAGTATCACAGAGACAAGCAAAGCTGATGGTTTCTTCATCAGGCAGCTACATGCATGGATGTAAAAACAGAGGGTAAACTTGGTCATCTCATAGATCAGTACCTCTCAAATTTTAATGTGCACACAGATTGCCCATGGGTCTTATTAAAATGCAGATTTGGGGGCACCCGCGTGGCTAAGTTGGTTGAGCGGTCGACTTTGGCTCAGGTCATGATCTCACAGTTCGTGAGTTGGAGCCCCACATGGGGCTCATTACTGTTGGAGCAGAGCCTGCTTCGGATCCTCTGTCCCCCTCTCTCTGCCCCTCCCCTGCTTGTGCTCTCTCTCTCAAAAATAAATAAAACGTGAAAAAAAATGCAGATTCGGATTCGTTAGATCTGGAGTGGGCCCAAGTTTCTGTAGTGCTAACTATCTCCACAGGAATGCTGCCAGTTGGATCCTGGGACACACCTTTCAGTAGCAAAGGGCTAGACAAGTTCATTCTAACCGAGGCCTTTCTCAAGTGGCTGACGAAGACACCCTCAGATCACTCAGAAATGAGAGTAAGGGAAAAAAAGACTATTTAATGACGTAAAAGTCAGAACATGGCATAAAACAAAGTGCAAGGTTAAAGAGTACATGAAGTAATATTCCATTAATTACAAAAGCGTACATAGAACAGCCATTCTATAAGAAGCAGGTTGTAAGAAAGCCAAAGTTATTTCCCTTGTCTATCATTTCCCCTGTAGCGATCACATGGGGAGGCACATGGACTCTTTTCAGTTGGGATAAAATTCTGCTGAGATGGACTGAGCCAGTAATTACTGTTTACTCAGAGCAAAAAACAATTTAAGCCAGGCAATGAGAAGAATGCAGAATTCATTAACCTTCTTCTTGCCCATGGTTCCTCTAGGAGAACAAAATCCGATTGCTTTCAAAAACTTGCTTCAAAACATGGCAGGTGGTGGTAATTTTAGGTGTGTGTTTGCAAAGCTGCCCCAAACATACCATCATGCCATGAAAGTATTACTGTTTTCTCCTGCAAAGAATTAACATAAAGTCTGAAGAAGACTGGTGTGTGCGGGGTTATTGGGAAGCTCAGGGAGCTAATATGGCTTGTGGGTGAGACTCAGTTGTGGGCCTTGGGGACCATCTCCTCATATTGCCCCAAACCTCCTGTCCCCTAAAACACTGGTCAGACCGTGTTCACCAAAGATAACTGCATACACCGAGAGGCTTGGAGAACACGGCTGAAAATACAACAAAATCACTCTGCCTATAGCAGCATGAAGCTCAAGGACACAACGAAATTACCGGGGTAGAACATATTTAAAGCACAAATGCACAAAACAACTTCAGATTTTGACATAATATTCCCTGGGGAGAAAAAAAAAATAGATTGTGACCAAAATTAATCATGTAGCTTTTATTTTAATCTCCTGTCATGGAAGTTAAAAGCCAAGAACTAGGGGTGCCTGGGTGGCTTAGTTGGCTAAGCATCTGACTTCAGCTCAGGTCATGATCTTGAGGTTTGTGCATTCGAGCCCCTGCATCAGGCTCTTTGCCGTCAGAATGGAACCCCCTTGGATCCTCTGTCCTCCTCTCTCTGCCCCTCCCTCGCTTGTGCTATTTCTCTCTCTCTCTCTCAAAAATAACTAAACATTTAAGAAAACAAAGCCAAGAACTGTTGCTGAACTTGCATCCCCGAATTCACAGATGAGCCAAACCCTCCTTGACCTATTCCTCCCCTAACCCACATGGATCTGCAGTGAACACCACCCAGCCTCTGATGCCTGAAGTACCTCTGTCTAGAGCTCGGCATTTCATCTCATTTCTCGGCTTTGTTGACCACGGAGGCACCATGAATTGTTGCTTATCTCATGTGTTTGTGTTCCGTTATTGTCATTTTGCATGTCAAATGCCATTGTTCCATTCGGAGATATTCCACTGAAGATGAATAAATGGCATTCCTACCAGTAACTGTCTTTCCAGATATCATTAAGTCACCCTTTTCAGGTTTTACGTCATGTTAGTGCTTCAGAAACTTTCAAGATAATTTCTTCACTCGTATTCCTCGGCAAGTTTCCCTTGACTGTCTGCTTGTGGATGGGCAACCGTGATGACCTGCCCGCATTCCTACTGAGGACCCAAAGAGCATTGGCCAGAATTTCATCATTTTTCATGAATGGTGAGGTGGAATTATCTAGAATTATCATATGATTAACCCTGTTGGCTGACTCTGGAACGCTCTTCACACGAACAGGCTTCCTTTCTTCCCTAGGCCTCTGGAGGCCCCGGGCAGAAGTTTTCCACTCTCTGGGAGAATCGTCAGGTTGTGTGTCTTTGCCTTGTGTTTACTTTTAGTTTTCTCTCCATTCTCTAAATGTTTCCTTTTTAAAAGGACCTAACTTCCTTTGTAAGAAACTCAGTTTCCCCATCTTCTTTTTCCTTTTCTGTTTCTAACAGTTGTGGAAATGAAAATATTTTGTTGAGTTTCCTTATGTGTACTTGGGCAGCCTATTCAATGACTCTTAAGAGAATATCTGGTGACCTGTGGCCCTCACCTTTGAGAGAGAATGCACATTTTGCATTCTGGCATCTGATCATAGGGGCTGAAGACATAAATGGCTAGGTAATCATCTCCAGCATGGCGTCCATTTAAACATTCCTTTAAAGCAAAACCTCAATTTCTAATTTTCCATCACTTTGGTCTCCAGGATGAGTTTGCCTTTGTGAATGCAATACTGCATCTTTATAATGCTAATTTATTTTGAGGAGGGGAGGTGAGAGAACTCTTCAGAGAGAGAGAGAGGGAAGAGAGAGAACTGACTGAGCCACCCAGGTGCCCCAATACTGCATCTTTAAAGGTTTACCTCTAGTCCGATATTGTTTTTCTGAAGACTCTCTACTTTGTGAGGTTATTGCTCACAAGAATCTATACTCTAAATAATAACATTTTTGTTGGCCTCAAGTTTTGGGTTTAACTTTCTTTAATTTCTCCTAAAATTGTGAGCATGGTTGTGATTACTTCTTTACTACCATTTAAATATTATTTCCTTGGGGCGCCTGGGTGGCTCAGTCAGTTAAGCGGCCGACTTCAGCTCAGGTCACGATCTTGCGGTCCGTGAGTTCGAGCCCCGCGTCGGGCTCTGTGCTGACAGCTCGGAGCCTGGAGCCTGCTTCCGATTCTGTGTCTCCTTCTCTCTGACCCTCCCCCGTTCATGCTCTGTCTCTCTCTGTCTCAAAAATAAATAAAAACATTAAAAAAAAATAAAAAAAATATTATTTCCTTATTGATGGTTCTATGGCAATTGCGTATGGTTATATCCACTTTACCTGGCATTTCTCTTACAGACTAGAGATCTTCCAAGTGGTTCTTTGCACATCATGATCAGACATATTGTTATTGGAGTCTCAGGACCAAAATTTCCTTCCTGTCATATGTATATGAGTTATTTTTTGGATTTCCCAGTTTAGAGTTTCCTGGTTTAGGGTTGCTGTAGTTATTGCATTCAGTAATTCTTCTTTGAGTATAACTTTTCTTGGCAGAAATCAGCCCAGATTACTTACCGTGACATGCCTTTGACTTGCGTGTATCCTGTGTGTTTCCAAAATAGCCCAAGGAGTCCATTAATTCTACCAAGACACCAACCATCTGATTGAAAAAAATATCTACCAAACTAGCTACTTGGTTAAGCCATTAGATTGAGATTACATTGTTGTATACTGTGCAGTTAAATTGGGATACGGTATATTGTATACTGTGGATTCCGAGCATACTGTAGATCAAACTCTAGTCTCTAGGTTATTACTAGTGTGACAGATTATCTAATTTATAGGGCCTAAGTTATGCATTTGACATGTGGCTAACGTCTATAGAGTAAACAGATGCAACTCTGGTAATACACCTGCAAAACTACAACTTAACATCTGTGATTATGAATCAACTGTAGTGTGAGGTAAGCATACTCACCTGGGAAGCAGAATAGCTGAGGTCTGTTCCAGCTCTGCCATAACACACCTCTTTTGACCCATCTGGACTTGAGTTTCCTCATCTGTACAATGAGGGGGTTGGACTATATTTTCTGGGGTCTCTTTTAGTCTGAAAAGCTAAGACTTTACCCTCCAATGGAGATCGGCTGCCCCTTCTTGACTTTGGAAGATTGTGTAGACCGTTAAAGGATCCTTCTTCAGATCCTTCTTTCAGATGTCTTCTTATCTTTGGCATCAGGATATAGTTTTGTTTAATCTTAAGGCACAAAACACTTTTCAGTGAACTACCTTTTGCCTTGAAACAGGGAATACATGGTTAATTTGGTGGAATGACATTAACTCATTTAGGTTGCTTTGTTCTTTGTTATTTTATTTAATAATTAGCTCCTAAGCACCTAAGGGCTGGAGCCTCTCCACCCAGACACTAACAGTCTCTCTCCGGGTTCTTGTTCTAGAGGAGAGAATGGTCTTCCCACTGTGGACAAGTTAATCTCTGTGTTCCAGTAGGGAGATGATGGCTTGGGCAACCATTTGCCTGTTGAATGCACACATCTGGAAAATCCTCCTTGGTGGAGCAAATATACAGCATTGGATTTTTCATCCACATCAATGAGAAGTGAGGAGTGGCCCCTTAGCAAGATGTAACTATGCAATCATGCAACAAAAGTGGCTAACGGCACTTCATTTATTACAGGACTAAATGCTCATTGTTGTTTGTAAAGAATGAATCCATAACCTCTGCAGGGTTATAGTTTATGCACAGTTGGTTTTCATTTACAGAGGCAGAAAGTCCTTGTCTTCTCTGTCAAGCTTTGACTTACAAAACTCCCGTTTTCTTTCAGTTTGGGGTGTGTGTGTGTGTGTGTGTGTTTAAGAAAACGTTTAGCAACTAGATGGGAGGGAAGAGAAATAGAACTTGCAATGTGGAAGAAGGGAAACACATTTCAGAAATTCTAAACAAACAAACAAACAAAACCTAAACAACTGAGGGGGTGTCATGGAAAGTCCTAACGGAAAAGACCTACATCATATGCTTCTTTTTTATGTGCTTCCTCCAAGAGCAGAAGGGACTAGAAAGACTGGATTTTTCCAACAGAAGGAGTGTGAATGCAAAGATTCTTCTGCTGAAATTGGTGTCATTTGATGTTGCAAAGAGGCACTTGGCTTATGCAATTGAAATAAAAAGTAAAGTGCCTACCTGGGTGTTTCCAGGGTAATTGTAAGCAAATAAGACTAATTAGGAGACTTTATAGTCTCTAATTAAAAGCTAGGAAAAAACTCACTCGGTGAAACAAGAATCCCAGGATGTTTGGAAGAAGCATATAGAAAGGGCACATAATTACTTTCTGGGGGCTTTTACTTCCCAAGACCGAAATTCCTGTTCTACAGAGCACATCATTTTGGAAGCAGGGGATAAACAGATCCAGAGCTGAGTATACACAGATCCATCCCCTAAATATACATTTGGGATAATGAGTGTAGGAACTAGGGAGAGGCAATATTTTAGTACCAGCTGTACTTGGAAAATGTCGTTTAAATAGAACTGGGAGCGTGCATGGGGTAAGCTGAGAAGCACTTCGGGTTGATGCAAGTGAAAAAATTGAGGCACTTTGCTTAACCTTTGGAGACTTTTAAACATTTGCTTTTTCGTGCCCTGTGGCCAGGTCTTTCTTTTAGATCAGGTTATCATTGGGCATGGGAGTAAGTGTGAATTCAAGGGAGGGAACAGGTCTGCCATGGGGAAGGGAGGGAGCAGGAAAGTTCACTTTGCTGAATAAAGAATATTTTAAAAGATTTTTAAAAGGTCTGTATATTCTCACCGGGTCAGTTTGATTGAAAAGCAGAGAAACTACTTTCTTAAACACAGTTCATTTGTAGCTTGCCACAATATAAATATGGAAAAAAAAAATAACGCTACCCATCAGCGAAAGCATTTCCAGGGTGAATCTTTGGCAAAAATGTGGACCCACAACAATTCAACCGGGTTCAAAAATCTTGGCTTTGTAAATTTCCAAAAGTTTAAACATTTTCTTGTTTTCTTCTTACAGTCAGGCAGGCATTCAGAGGTACATATTGGTTCTAATAGCTTTGGTAGAAACAGGCTGAATATGGAAATGCGTATAAAATACATTGTCTTTAGGCTAACTTGGTATGGATTTGTAAGGCCTGAGTAAATTGGTATATTAGTAAACTTCTTAGAACAATACAAATAAATGCAAGACACATAGGGGGAACAACAGATTCAGGAGGAAGGGTTAGTATGGTATTCCCGTGTTTTGTAGAAGACACTGGGTAAGGCCACTAATATAGGAACCAAGTTCCTTTTTTTTTTTTTTTTTTTTGTTGATTTTTTTCCATCAGCTTCCCGTTCATGGGGGGGGGGGGGGGGGGATGCAAAATGCAACATGGTCTTTGCCTTTGTTTTCAGCATGGTCAGCAGCGGCACTGGCTGAAATCCGGGCTCCGCATTCTCCGATTTGGATGCTTCTGGCTGGTAGAGAGGACGGGCAGGTGGCTGACGAGTGTGCTGCTGTGCTCCTGGAGGGCGGTGTGTGTGTGTGGGGGGGTCTTCCTGGCGTGCAAGGGCAAGCCTTCGTGCTTGCGAAGGGACTTCCTCTCTGGTCGTGCCCTCCTTCGTGGTTTGAGCTTGGTCTCACCCTTGGATGCGGGTGGAGGCCGGTCCCCAGCAGCCTCAGAGAACTGCACAGCAGCTGTGACACTCGCAGCAGCGTTTCTTCTTTTTCTTGGGGTGGAAAATGGTGAGGATTGCTTCATCAAAAACGGCTTTGAGACCTTTCTGAGTTAGGGCCGAGCACTCCAGGTAGCACTGCGCTCCAATCTTAAACACAAAAAGAGAGAAAGGCGTGAGGGGGACAGGAGAGACAACAGCAGAGTGGTTTCAGCCCCCTGCCCTGCCAAGTGCTACCGCTCCTGGTCCCACAGACGGCCGGGGTTGGGTTGGATTTTTTTTTTTTTCCTTTTTTACATTTCCAGTTGCATCGGCTATTCTAATTTTTGTATTTTTCACTTTCTGGTATTAGCAATAAATGGCCATGGATTGCCTTTGGTAAGCAGCAAGTTCTGAAAGTGATCCGTAACCACTCATCCCGAATGTAAGAATACAACAAATGTACAAATTGAGAGAGGATTCAAAGCCAGTGATATGGTTTAAATATACTTTGTGAACAACAGGGCTACATGATGTTGTTTTTAGCACCCTTTCGTATGCATGCAGAATGTGTAAATCTGGTACAAGTGAAATGTATCTCCTTCTGTATGTGAGAAGGCAGTGTCAGCTTGGTTGGTAAAGCACATAGGAAGAGTGGGGGATGAGGTTTGCTAGGTCATTCTTCACTAACACGCACTGCCGATGAGGTCTCTCTCAGCAAGGTAATATCCAATTGATATTATTATTTGGTTTTAACATACTCATTTTTAAAATTTTTATTTATTTTTGAGAGAGACACACAGAACACAAGCCGGGGAGGGTCAGACAGAGAGGGAGACACAGAATCCGAAGCAGGCTCCAGGCTCTGAGCTGTGAGCACAGAGTCTGACACGTGGCTCAAACCCACAAACCATGAGATCACGACCTAAGCTGAAGTCGGACGCTCAACCGACTGAGCCACCCAGGAGCCCCAGGTTTAACATACTCTAAAGGCATACTTTAAGGAGCTGAAAAACCCAAAACATGTACAAATAAAAATCATAAAATACATTTACTGACAAAGACACCCTCCTAGTTGGTATACATTCTATGTGTATTTAAGTGATTAAATATTTTGTTCTTGCTTAGGGCTTTATTTCAAAGCTGTTGATGATTTCATACTGTGGTGTATTTGGCAATCACAAAATCTCTTTGAGAAATACAGAAATTCAGTCCAGAACTATAGCTTCTTATTTAAAAAATAGCACGCCAGAGGGAGGCCTGCTTGGCTCAGTTGGTTAAATGTCCAACTCCTGATATAGGTTCAGGTCGTGATCTCCCCAGATGGGGCTCTGTGCTGAGTGCGGAGAACTGCTTGGGGTTCTCTCTCTCCCTCTTTCTCTCTGCCCCTCTCCTGCCTGCTCTCTCTGTCTCTCAAAATAAATAAATAAACTTAAAAAAAAAAAAGAGAAAAACCGAAGAATTAAAGCAGATGCGGAAGAGGATAGTTGGATGATGGTGAGCCCCTGGAAACCATAGCAGATACGTGACTAAATCAGGATAGCAAAATTACATGCCTATTCCAGTAGCTTATGTTAATAAGGGAGGCAGGGCTGGTGCCAGACCATAGGGAGAGGTGAGGAATGCAGTGAGCTGTGAAGCACACACCCCCTCTAGAGCTGGCAGTCTTACTCAGTTTTAGACCACTGTTGCCACGGTTCACTCACTGGTGCCCATCTTTGTATTTTTCAAGATGAGATGGACTTTTGAAAAAAAATTCTTTTTAATCTTTATTTATTTTTGAGATAGAGAGACAGAGTGTGAGCAGGGGAAGGGCAGAGAGGGGAGGGAGACACAGAATCCGAAGCAGGCTCCAGGCTCTGAGCTGTCAGCACAGAGCCCGACGTGGGGCTTGAATCCACGAAAGTGAGTTCGCGACCTGAGTCGAAGTTGCACGCTTAACCGACGGAACCACCCAGGTGCCCAAGATGAGTCGGACTTTTGGATTTTTAGTTAATAATTACCAACTTAAAAAATGCTCTGTGGGCCAACCAAGGCAGGAATGTGGGATTTCTTTGTCAGCGACCAGTCGTCTTGCAACTTGTGGAATAAAGGAATTTGTGGTTTAGCTTAGGATAGAGTGGGAACAGCCCCAGAAGGTAAAATGAACTGTTTAAGGGCACCCAGCCAGAAAGCGGAAGAACTGGACTAGAATCTGGGTCTCTTGGTGTGTGTTCTTTTCTTTGTTCTGCGATGATCATCCTTATCCCTCAACTCTGCAGGAAGTTGCTCAAGTCGACGATTAGCCCACATACATGAAAACCACACATGAAGTAAAGTTTTTCTGGCTGTGTCCGGATATAATGCACTTTTTCCCCCCTATAAAGAATAGATACTGTATGAGCTAAAGGAAAATATCCAAAGAAAAGATGTTGGCTATTAAAAACCTATTTTGTGGGTTCATTTTAAGGTTTGCCCTTTGGATTAAAGAATGGCTTTTGGAATCATTAAAACTAGTTAGATGCAAAAGAGGGATGAAAAGTAGAGAACATTTTGTTAATAATGTCATGAAATATCTTACATTTTGGGATTGTGGCCAGTGCTTGATATGAACATGTGAAATGCACCTTACTCTAGTGAAGATGTCAACTGAATGGCTGCTTGCAACGTGCTAGTCCTTCTCTGTCATCCTGAAAAAATACGCAGAGCGTGTTGTGGGGCCGTCCTACCTGGAATACCTCCTCGCTAAGATCACGAGCCTCACTTGATCCTGGAAATCATGGGAGACCTGGGCTCAGCTCACACATGGGGTTCTGGGCCCTCTGATCCTGCAAGATGGGCAGGGGCATTCCATCCCCCTCCCTCACCTCCCAGAGTGCAGCTGACAGCATGGCAGGGCTTGCCTTTTGAAGGTGGAGGAAGAGCCCACACTTGTCTGTCCTAGTTCAGATATTTTGGAAGATAGTGAAACAGTAGATCAAGACATTATTGGGTAGCCGTGTTAATACAACATGGTTTTGGACTGATAGTCCCAGGAAAAGTAGCAAACAGGGTGTGATTTGGGAAGAATGTGTGAGAAACAGAACTTAGGTAAGAGGTGAGTGTTTTGTGGGGCGCCTGGGTGGCTCAGTAAGTTCAGCGTCCCACTCTTGGTTTCAGTTCAGGTCACGATCTCATAGTTTCGTGGGTTTGAGCCCCGTGTCTGGTTCTGCGGTGGCAGCACGGAGTTTGCTTGGGATTCTCTCTCCTCTCTCTCTGCTTCTCCCCAGCTCACGGTGTCTCTCTCTCTCAAATAAATGAATAAACTTAAAGAAAAAAGAGGTGAGTTTTTGTTAACCATGTATCAGTGGTCTGAGGGTCAAAGAACTCGCAGAAGAAGGTACAGCCATGTTAGAGAAATTGCTAAAGAGAAACCACCTCATTTATGACCTCAACAATGTGAAATGGAAAACTGTCCCAAAGAAGCATGACTTCCCTTACAGTTTCATCTACCCCTTGGAACAAAGTGACCTACACAGCCAAATATTTAGAACAATCTGTAAGAACGCAGGATTTGTGGATCCTTGTTTAGATCCACATGTTATCTGTGACGTGCTTTGCCAAAACGATTTATTTTCCGGAAAAAAAATAGAGACTGAGGAATGTAAACTGAGAGAACACTTTCCTAATAGCTTTATAATAGCTCAAATTTATCATCCCAAGGCTGGGAAATTTATCAGATGTGCACAGAACATACAAGAGTCCGACAAGAAGAAATTAAACAAACCAACAGACAAACAAAACCCACGGTGACCAATCAAGTGAAAGAAAACCAACTACTTCTTCCAGGTTGTCTTTGTGGAGGTGGGACATGTTACAGAGTAAGATAGAGCATACCCTGAAAAAGACCATGAAGTCTTCCCGGCTGTAGACGCACCTGAGAGGCACACAAATTTAACAACAATTAGAGTTTCCTGAGCAAACCTCAGGTGTCACTGGGTCACTAAATCGTTGTAAGAACTTTGCAAGGTAGGTCTGTCACCTCGTTTGCAGCTCAGAAGAGTGATGCTAGAGACGATAAGTTACTTCCGTAAGGTCATGCAACTGAAGAAGTGTCAGAGGTTTGAATCTGTCTGTCCCCTGAGCCAGAGTCTTAACACTCTGTGGGGATGACGCTAGCAAAAAAAAAAAGAAATGTGTCCGAAAGAGTAAAACTAATGAACAAAAGAGACGTTGTTTTGGAGGCAGTGAAGGTGATAAGAGAGGAAAGAAAGAAAAGGTAAGCCATTTCCCTCTAAATGGAGAGGGGAGCAAATACTAATGGAATAAACACAGTAAGGTGGTATCTAAAGAACCAGCTAATAACAGAGAAGTTCTCTATTTCTTACTTAAGAATTAGGAGAGGTACAGGCAACACGAAAGCCAAGAAAAAAAAAAGGAACCTAGTGACTTGTGAGAGAAATTTTATCGTAACAAGTTGCTGAAAGAGGCAAACGTTTCTAGGCTGGATGGATTTGCAGCTGACTTTTTTAAAAGACTATAAGGCAGAGATTGCCAACTCAAGGGTGGATAGATAATGTAGTGCACCGCTTCAGTGAAGGTTAGTATGGAGGGGTGGGGATTGTGAAAAACTGAAGGATACATCCCTTGTCTGAAAGACTGTTTAAACGTTGCAGTTGATGAGGAAATGCTAGCCTTGTGTTGCCAGAGCTTTTGGGGTGTGTGTGTGTGTGTGTGTAAGAAGTCAGAAATGTGTATCTTTATGTAAAGTGTCCATTGTTCAGTGTTACCCTCTAAATCACATTAAAAACACACATGTGTGGGAATGCAAGCTGGTGCAGCCACTCTGGAAAACAGTATGGAGGTTCCTCAAAAAACTAAAAATAGAACTACCCTATGACCCAGCAATTGCACTAGTAGGTATTTACCCAAGGGATACAGGTATGCTGTTTCTAAGGGGCACATACACCCCAATGTTTATAGCAGCACTATCGACAATAGCCAAAGTATGGAAAGAGCCCAAATGTCCATCGATGGATGAATGGGTAAAGAAGATGGGGTATATATATATATATATATATACACACACAATGGAGTATTACTCGGCAATCAAAAAGAATTAGATTTTGCCATTTGCAACTACGTGGATGGAACTGGAGGGTATTATGCTAAGTGAAATTAGTTAGAGAAAGACAAAAATCATATGACTTCACTCATATGAGGACTTTAAGAGACAAAACAGATGAACATAAGGGAAGGGAAACAAAAATAATCTAAAAACAGGGAGGGGAACAAAACAGAAGAGACTCATAAATATGGAGAACAAACTGAGGGTTACGGGAGGGGTTGTGGGAGGTGGGATGGGCTAAATGGGTAAGGGGCATTAAGGAATCTACTCCTGAAATCATTGTTGCACTAGATGCTAACTAATTTGGATATAAATTAAAAATAAAATAAAAATAAAATAAAAAAAAACTACACATGTGGACTGATCAAAGCATTTGTGGGTGACATTTGGTTCATCACTTGCCAATGTAGTCCCTATGCTTCTTAAAAAAAAGTTTATTTATATTGAGAGAGAGAGACAGAGCGAGAGAGCGAGCATGGGAGGGACAGAGAGACAGGGAGAGAGAGAATCCCAAGTAGGCTCCATGCTTCCAGTGCAGAGTCTAAGGCGGGGCTTGATCCCATGAACAGTGAGATCATGACCTGAGCTGAAATCAAGAGTTGGATGCTTAACTGACTGAGCCACCCAGGTGCCCCTGTACTCCCTATGCTTTAAAGGACACCTTTTTCAGGCACTAATTTCTCTATTTGGAAGTTTTTCCTCCCTTGTCCCTAAGTTTGTCCCCCTGATAAACTTGCCTTTATCCCTCATACTTGGCTCAGATGTCAATTGCTTCAAGAAATTGTCTCTGAGTCCTCCTTCCCCGAATGTGTCCATCACTCCCTGCTCTCTGCTACCTCAGTACTAAAAGCATTCTTGGGGCGCCTGGGTGGCTCAGTCAGTTAAGCATCTGACTTCGGCTCAGGTCATGATCTCACGGTCCGTGAGTTCGAGCCCCGCGTCGGGCTCTGTGCTGATGGCTCAGAGCCTGGAGCCTGTTTCAGATTCTGTGTCTCCCTCTCTCTGTGACCCTCCCCTGTTCATGCGCTGTGTCTCTCTGTCTCAAAAATAAATAAACGTTAAAAAAAAAAAATTAAAAGTATTCATTCAGGTGACGTGCCGTTGTCTGCAGTCACCCTCTTCTTCTGGCCTATGGGCCCCTTGAGGCAAGGAGCTATCTCTCCTTCATTTCTGTGACCCAGAGCCCAGTTGTGGAGTGACCAAGTTTCAAAGACCGTGAGAGAAGGAAGAAACGGCCAGCATACAAAACAAGGAGGGTAACGGTGACTTTTGCAGTCTGTAGGCAGGAATGCAAGACTCCAGTTGATTAAGACGACTGAACATTGGGGCACCTGGGTGGCTCAGTCGGTTAAACTTCTGACTTCAGCTCAGGCCTTGATCTCACAGTTTGTGAGTTCAAGCCTCACATCGGGCTCTGTGCTGACAGCTTGGAGCCTGGAAACTGCTTCAGATTCTGTGTCTCCCTTTCTCTCTGACCCTCCCCAACTCACGCTCTGTTTGTCTCTGTAAAGTACATAGACATTTTTTTTAAAGGATGACTAAACATTGATTCCAGGATTTCTACAGTGATTTGGCTGCTTTAAAAAAATTTTTTAATGTTTATTTATTTATTTTTTATTTATTTTTAATGTTTATTTATTTTTGAGAGAGAAAGAGAGAGAGACAAAGACAGAGACAGAGTATGAGCGGGGAAGGGGCAGAGAGAGAGGGAGACACAGGATCTGAAGCAGGCTCCAGGTTCAGCACAGAGCCTGACACGGGGCTCGAACTCACTGACCGCAAGATCATGACCTGAACCAGAGTCGGATGCTTAACCGACTGAGCCATCCAGGCACCCCAGCAACTTTGCCGCTTTAAACCCACTGGTGCATACATGTTACAAAACCAGCAGGAAACGGGTACCAAGACAAAGAGTGAGAACAATCATAAGGAAGGCGCGGGGTGAAGTAGATAGCAGAAGAAGGCGAAAAAGAGGCCAAAGGCTGAAAAAAGGGAGAATGGCAAAGCGTTTTGTCAAGACGTACCTTAGGAAGTCTGAACTTAGAAAATCATGGTCAGGTTGAATCAGATGGAATTGGGAAAGCAAACGCCCAGTGAATTATAATCTTAGAGCTCCAGTGCAGCGGGGTGGCTGGCGCATGTGAGGTGTTCAGTGAGTTATTGACAAGTGCGGCCAGTAGTAGTGTGGACATGCGCCCATGAGGAAGCTGGCTGGGGATGAACAAATGCAATAACGACAAGGAGAGGGAGGATAAAACAAGCAGAGGCGTAACGATGAATATTTATTACCAATGGATGCAAAAATATTCATGTAAATGTGGTAGACTTTTGACAAGTGTAAAGAATGGTAACTATGTATGGTATGAAAGTGGCCTTTGAAAATAAAACGCCCTTTGCGGCCAAAGAGAGGTGATAGAAGAAAAATGCTCTGGAAATGGAAAGGTACTGACCCCAAAGGAGTTGAATATGAAAGACCTGAACTTGCAAAGCACTTGAACTACGGGGAGAAGATGCACATTAAAGTACAGGGCTTCAGTGTATAGAAAAGAAGCCCCAAGACTCCAGGTTTCTTTACAGACTACAGGAGGGAGCAGGGGAACATGTGGGTTAAAGCAGCGTCATACCCCAGCTCTGCTGCTTTCTAGCGGTGTGACCTCAGCCTCTCTGAGCCTCAGTTTCCTCTAGGAAAGTGAAAATAATAATAGACACACCTCGGGGGGTTGCTGTGAGAATTAATTAAGACATGGCATGTGAAGCGCTTGGCAGAAAGCCTGGCACACTGCAAACACTCCGTAAATGCTTGCTGTTATTATCAACTACTTGACAGGAAAGTCAGGGAGCAGAGAGACTTAAAGCATCTCTATAATTACATGAATTGTGATGAAACAAGTTAAACTCTTGCTTGGATTTCTTCTAAATTGGGTTTCATAAGCTAAACACGATTCTCTCCGTATCCGAGAGCAGTTGCTAGGAGAAACTGGCAAAAGACACTAAAGTGGTGAACTCAGCCATTGTTCCTAAAATAAGTATGAGACGAGATGGGAGGCTTTGGAGTGACTTCTTTTCAGAGGGAGAAACAATTTCCTAAATGAGAAGTCAGGCTAGGACACTGACAACATGATGGTGGAGATAGGACAGAAGCAGGGGAAGCGGAAACCAAGTTCATGCAGAAAGCTGGTGCTGAGCCTCTGGGACCTGCTCGTGAAAAACAGATAGCTGGGAATCACATACGATTGTTTTCGTGGCTTGATGTTTATGTACCTTTAGTGAGAGAAGTTAAGCTGAATGTTTGAGGAATAGGTAGAAGAACCTCCAGACATGCACCCATTTTACAGAAGGCAAGATAAATGGTTGGAGGAGACAGTTTACATCATGGTCAGGTACACAGCGGTGACATCCACAGATCTGGATTAGAGTTGCTTGTGTCATTATCAGCTGTGTGAATCCAACATTTTCATCTCCCTAAGACTCTGTTTCCTTGCCTGTGCGATGAGACAAACACTGTCTACTTCAGCGGGTTACCATGAGGCTGAAATGAGACAGAGCCTGTAAAGGGCTTAGTATCCCAAGAACTCGATGAATGGCTCATACTAGTAGTTGTAAAATGACATTCACAGAAGTAGGAAGTGTTGTCTCAAGTACTTGTGAAATATCCTCATGTATTGTGTCCATATAAACATAATTCATTTCTATTCGAGTGTATCCCTTAGTTTTGGTGCCTATAAGAAAATTTCCAGAAGAGAAACACACACATTTTTATTTATGAAGAATTTGTATGTAATATTTTTCTTGGCCAGTTTAAAAGGGTGACTCCTATTCTGCCCAGGGCACGCAGTTTTGCAGGGTTAGTTACTTTAGGAAGTAAAAGAGGGGCGCCTGGGTGGCTCAGTCCGTTAAGAGTCCGACTTCGGCTCAGGTCATGATCTCACAGTTTGTGAATCGAGCCTGATGCTGGGCTCTGGGCTCACAGTGTGGAGCCTGCTTTGGATTCTTGCCGTCTCCTCTCTCTCTATCCCTCCCCTGCTTGCACTTTTGCTCTCTCTCAGAAACAAATAAAAGAAACAAACAAAAAATAATACTGGTTTAAAAAAAAAAGAAAGTAGAAGCAATTTCTGAAACTTCTAGTCTGGGTCTATGGGTTTGTGACTCTATCAATGAGGAAGTGACTCAGGTTATGGAAATATGATTTAAAAGCCTCCTCTTGCATAAAACACCTCCTCTAGTGTCCATTTTAGTGTCTGTTTTTGCACACATCTTGGTGGTCATTGGGAGACAAAGATTTGGTCTAAAAAAATTCCCCATCAAAATCACCATTCCTGTTAAGCTCTCAAGAATGCAGAAAGGTCTGTGATGACAGTTTCAGCTGTGAGTTAGTTGCTATTATCTGTCCTTAGCCACTTGGATTCTCCAACTAGTTATCTTCTTTCTGGTCCACGTGAGTGCTCTAGATGCTGTTTCTGAGATAATCCGGCTGCTCTAAGTGGCTATTCGTTATATGGTGAGAAATATTGAACAAATATAACCCTGCCAGATGCTAATCTAAGTTTTCCCCAAGAAAATCACTAAATACCTTTTATGGGGTCATTTAAATAAATTACATTGATAATAAGTAGTGAGATGAGTCCCTTTATTCACACTAAATACAGAACTGGATATTCTAAATGTTGCTAAATCAAATGACAAGTGCTTCAGGAGTTGAAATTCACCAAGTTTTTTTCTAAAAGAAGAACAGACAATGGTGGCTGGGAAGACGCCAACCAAACGGTCCCTTCCAGTGTCACTAGAACAGAGGGGACAGTATGAAGCAGACAGAGGATCCTTGAACACACTGCGCTTTAAAGCAAAAGTCCACGTAGCTCACTCATTCCAAACCATGCACCAAATTCTTCCGTCAGCATATATTTCAAATTAAATCCAAATCTGACTGTACCGCTTTCGCAAGCTTCACACCGTGCTCGTAAGTGAGAGGTTTCTCTTTCATATACAGCAAACGGGCCAAGGTTTTGGGGTCATCGCGGAGATCAATCTGGCAAAACAAACAAACAAACAAACAAACAAAAAACCAAAAAAAAAAAAAAAAACCCCATGAGTGATAAGCTTACTTATTTTTTTAGGCTAAGTAGATATTTTAAACCGTGATATGGTAGAGATTCTCCCCACCACCACTTTACATCTATGAAGTTGCCGACTGACTTTTCTTTAAGGAGGTGCATACATACACATGCCCATATTACATCGAAAAAATAAAGGGATTTCTTTGTAAATGTCAACATCAGGTTTTCCATGTGCTTTCTTCTCCAAAAGCAATTCCCCCGGGGGCTAGACTCACTCTAATAATTCTGTGGTTGTTTCAGGCGTTTTTGAAATTTCCTACTTATTTTTAGATCCCACTTACAGGATATTACAATGATTGATCAGTCTTATTACCTTGCAGTGATGCCTCATTTGATCCCAAATTATATTACTCATTTCTTAATAGTCTATTTCCTGGCTGTGAATACATCTTTGTCTTCACCCTCATAGGGATAAAGATTTGTCTCCTATGAGGATATTTTAAGGAATGTTGATGCAGACTTGGAAGGCATATCCTAAAGAGGAATTTCCAAAGGTCTACCTAAGGAATGAGCATTAATCTTTTCAAAGGTAGAACTACTTTGAAAATAGCCTGTATGTTGGGATTAGTTTTCATAATTTAAATAAATATTTTAGTTGCTTTACAATCTCACTGTGTTGGGGTGTCGGGTGGCTCGGTTGGCTAAGCATGTGACTTTGGCTCAGGTTGTGATCTCACGGTTTCTGAGTTCGAGCCCCACCTCGGGCTCTGCACTGACAGTGTGGAACCTGCTTGGGATTCTCTCTCTGCTCCTCCCCCACTCCCTCTCTGTCTCTCTCTGTCTCAAAATAAATAAATAAATAAATAAATAAATAAACTTAAAAAGATCTCAATGTGTATGTGAACCTATGCACACATGAATGGGTGTAAATGTGACTTTTAAAGAAAAACCGAAATATTTATACATTAGAGTACCATTTATAAGCACATTGCTCTGCTTTAGCGATCTGCGGGTTTTTTCTTTTTGGTCTATTTATTTATTTAAAAAAATTTTTTTAAATTTATTTTGAGAGAGAGTACATGCTCGTGGGGAAGGGGTAGAGAGGGGCAGAGAGAGAGGGAATCCCCATCAGGCTCCGTGCTGTCAGCACAGAGCCCTGTGTGGGGCTCGATCTGACCACGACCTGAGCCAAAACCAAGAGTTGGATGCTAAACCAACTGAGCCACCCTCGTGCCCCTCTTTTTTGGTCTTGATTGTCCAATGTAGTGCCACCAGTTATAAAAGAGGCGCAAATCGCACAGAGAGGTTTATGTCCTGTCACATATTTTGGCAGCAGGGATCTGGGCTCTGTCAGTATGGTCAAACATCATCATCTGGAATTAGGGTAAAAGCCTGCTTTTAAGCAATTCTCTTTCAGAGTAGAAGCATTAACTATACTCTGATTTTTGGATGTGTTCATCTTCTGTCCAGATCTTCTCTAGGAAATGCTTTTACTATTTTTAAAAATTTCTCTTTTCGGTCAGAATATAAAAGGAAAAATAGAAAACAGGAACCTATGAAACAGATAATAATAAAACCCTTCCATATTATTACATTTCTGTGGCTTTGGATAGTAATTTAGCAAAGAACAAAATCCTTTCAAAATTATAAGAAGGAGGAACAATCTTGAACACATTTGTGCAATTGGCTTCCTGTTGGTAATTCAAATTATAGAACTTTATTAGCTTTCAAAACATTTTAAGGCCCTTTACAGCCACAGGTTTGTTTATCTAATACATCTGTTTTTAACTTCTTTCCTAAGATCCAAAAGACCAAGAGGTTTAAAGGGAACAGAGAAGAGTGAATTTCTGTCTTTCTCCAGTGGCGTTATGGAGCTCCTGGAGTAATGTGCCCATTTGGACTTTTGGGGTCACTTTGACATCCATACCTATTCTGTGACTTTCAAACAATTGTAGATTTCAGATATAAAAAAAAAAAAGATTAGGTAATTAGCGCGATCGACGTCCGCACCTCGTTCCTCTGGCTCAGGACTGGAGAAGGGTGTCTACTTCAAAAAGTACTTTGTTACTTAAAAATAAAGAGCAGAGGGATTAATTTTTAAAGATCACATCAAAACCTCCTCTTCGTGTAAATAGCTCTATTGTTCTTTCGACCACGAGCTAAATAATCATGCAGATCTTAGGCACGGCTACTTCTGGGGTTGATACCTCAGACACACTCTTCCCTAGTGTTGGTGAAATAGGCTGTTCAAGAGAAGCCTGGTCTTTCCTTTTTTGCTGCCCTCCTGCCCTGCCCACCACACCTTGCCATCACCCGCCTCTAACCTGGGTCCCTATGAGGACGTAAGGCACGTGAGGCATGCAGTCCTTCAGCTCCGGGACCCATTCCTCCTGGACGTTGTGGTAAGAGGCAGGATTTACGACAGAGAAGCAGATCAAAAACACATCTGTGTTGGGGTAGGAGAGCGGCCTCAGCTGGTTGTAGTCCTCCTGCAGGTAGAGCAAAGAGTTTGTACAGACTCGGGAAGGCGGGCCCTACGTGCTTGAGTGTTCAGGGCAAGATTCCACCACAGCTCCCCGTGACCTGCTCCTGCTCCCGCCCTGGGATCTGGTGGTTCCCTATAGGCATTGCTAGAAATAAAGGAGCCATCAGTCAGAAAAACACCTTTTTGCTGTGTATAGAGGTTGTAAATAGCAGCCCCCCCCCCCCACAGTTTCAAAATTAAAATTTATTTATTTATTTTGTGAGAGAGAGAATGCACACGCTCATGTGCGTGTGCACCAGCGGGGGATGAGAGAAGGATAGAGAGAGAGAAGGAGAGAGAGAATCCCAAGCAGGCTCCATGCTGTCAGGACAGAGCCTGACACGGGCTCAAACTCACAAACTGTGAGATCATGACCTGAGCCAAATCAAGAGTTAGATGCTTAACTGACTGAGCCACTCAGGTGTCCCGTAAATATCTTCCATTTAGGAAAAACTTAGGAAGCAATTTTTTAAGGAGCTTTAGTGAGATAATTTACATACTATAAAGTTCACCCATTTAATGTGTATAATTCAATAAGGATTATTACAGTTCCCCGTTGCATTGTGCTGTATTGAATGGAGTTGTGTTGTATTGAATGTGGATTTAAATTAGTGTGCAATCGGCTAAGGCACAGCAGTTCTCTTCTTACACAATTTTTAAAAATTCCATGCAAATTTAATTTAGCATAAGCTAGCTGTAAATGTAAAGCAAAGAGTTGCTGCCAAATCAGACGGCACAATTTTGTAGAAATATATTGGGTGAGGGTTGGGAGTTCAGAATTCGGGGTTTCCTGTGAAGTCTACCTAGAGGCCACAGTGTGGCCTAAATAATAAAATACCAGATTGATTCTTCTTTCCCCAGGTTTCAAACCAGAATGTGTTCTGGTTGGAGAGTTCTGGCTTACGTAGGTTGTTTATGTATATGCTGTCAGAGCAGAAGAAGATAAAGACAAAGTAAAACATTGGAACATCTCACCTTTGGGAAAGTGTCAGCAAGTAACTTTCACCGTATGTGAAATGTTCTAGGAGGTTCCGAGGTAAATCCGCTATTTCAATATAACGTTTATATTTTCGTAGAATTTAGTAACACATAAGCCAAAAGTAATTTTATGTGTGTGTATACTCGATATTACATAAATATACACTATGTATACATACATATCTGCACACACCACAATATGACATACTTGTCATACACACCATGGATCGTTCATATATATATGCACACTACGTACATACATAGGGCAACCAAATCTGTATGTTCACACTTACCACATACACATAGGCATATGCAACATAGCTATTCATTTACTAGGGTCCTGACTCCTCTTCTTAACATGAAAAAACATTATTAGACTCATATATGCTCGTTGCAATTCAAATATGTAATCTCTAATAGTTTTTCCTCTCTTCCTAGAGGAAGCCATGGTTTAACCGTATCCTTTTGAATATTTTATATTTATTTACATATGTAACAGACATGTGTTCATTTTAAAAAAGATAAATTGATTACATAGTTCATATTGTTGTATCCTTTGATTATATGTGTGTGTATACATATATATATATATATATAAATATAAAATGTTTATTTATTTTTGAGGGAGAGTGAGAAAGAGAGTGTGAGCAGGGGAGGGGCAGAGAGAGAGAGGGAGACACAGAATCTGAAGCAGGCTCCAGGCTCTGAGCTGTCAGCAGAGCCCGACACAGGACTCGAATCCACAAACCATGAGATCATGACTTGATCATGGTTCTGAGCCACCTGGGCGCCCCTTGTGTCCCTTGATTTTTTTAACCTTAATAGGTCATGGATATTTAAAAATATCAACCTTGCTATCTTTCTACTGAGTCTCATGATGTCTTTATAAAAAGGGAGTACGCATATATATGTATACGTGTGACTAGAAGGAAGTCCTTTAGTGGGTTATGTGGCATCTCTGGTCAATGAGCATGTGCTGATCTCTGATTCTGTTTAGATACTCCAAGTACCCAGCCCACAGGGAATCAGTACACATGGCCGCAGCCATCACTCTTGCTAACACTACTAAAACCTAAGCAGAGGTGTTTATTTACTTATTTATTTTTAATGTTTATTTATTTTTGAGAGAGAGACAGAGTGCAAATGGGGGAGAGGCAGAGAGGGAGACCCAGAATCTGAAGCAGGCTCCAGGCTCTGAGCTGTCAGCACAGAGCCCGATGTGGGGCTCGAACTCACGAACCGCGAGATCCTAATGTGAACTGAAGTCGGACGCTTAACCGATTGAGCCACCCCGCCGCTCCTAAGCAAAGATTTTTAGTTACCCCCCAAAAAAAAATGCAGCATAAGATGGCAAGGATGCTGAAAAATCCAAGTCCTAGAAAATAAACTAAAAGAATATAAAAAAATCACGGATCGTGGCTCATTTATCACTTTTCTATTAAAGCAAGTAAGTAGGAGCTGGGTGCATTGCTGAATAAACACTGGTCACAGTGGACAGCTGGGCCCGGCCTACTGGCTGCATAGCAGCTGAATTGTGCCCGTGCGTGTGTGTGCGTGTATGTGGTGGTGGTGATGGTGGCGGGGGGGGGGGGGGGCGATGACAGGGCAGTGGGAAAGTGGACAGCTCATTTCTTGTCACTCTCCCCTTCTCTTTACCCAACGAGCCCTGTAACCAAAACTTCTTGCCCCTGGTCTCTGCACTGCTTTCCTTACTCTCTGGGGGTTTCTGTTAGAGGGGAGCTGTGAGGCTGACAAGCTAAGAACTCTCCTTCCCAGGCCACAATCTACAGCTGCTCATGATACCCCACCTGCCCTTTCCCACTTCATCTTCCCATCTGGATTGTGATAAATGGAGCAGGGACCATCCTGGCTTTTGTTTTGGTTTTTTTTTTTTTCCTCATGCCCTGCTTCTACTCTGTCCACAGCGAACATTCCATAAATGCCATTGACTGATTGGATGACACCAGGTTCTCCGCAGTGAATTGCCTATGAACACATGGCTTTTCTGTGGGGCATTTATTGCAGGGTTTTCTTTAGAATCACCTGGGGAGCTTTAAGACCATCCTGACCCCCTGCTGCCTCTCTCCCCACACTCCAGGACCAATTAAATCACGATTTGTGGAGAGTGGGCCTGGGTAGCTGGGCATTCTGATATAATTGGTTGGAACTGGCATGGAGTTGAGAACAAATGATTTGCATTATCTTTATCTTCGTCACTGAGGATGGATCAAGGGCTTATTACGAAGGGCCAGGCATTGTTTCAGGCACTTACGTGTCTTGAATCCTTACTAGCACTGGAGACATGGCAGCATCAACATTCATATTTCAGAGAAGAGGAACGTAAGTTCAGAGAAGTTCAGTAGTGAACAAATGTCTCAGAGCTATTAAATACTGGGATGGGCTCTTTAGCCCGAATCCAGCTCCAGCTTTTCATTGTGACCCCATTATTTGTTTCAGCTCAGAATTTTAAGCAGCAGATTAAGCATTTTTTTTTTGAAAATTCAGTTATCTGGATACCTTAATACGGATATATATCTTGACCTAGGAATCTAAGAAATGTTGGACCTTCAGATCTAGGATCTATTTCATGGCCTGCACTTGCTAGAAATTACCAGCAGATGGCAGCAGACACTGTATATTTAAACCCTCAACGCCAACCAACAAAATTGCGTGTTCAGAAGGGTTACTACTGGATCAGGTAGGAACAAATAACTGGTGGTCTGAAAGGATCATGTTTATCTGATTTTTTTACCCAGAAGCCATCAAAGGAATTCTGCTTACATTCTGGAAAAGTTAGGAAGACCAGGGTTTGCCTGTGGGACTGTGGGTGGGCATGGGAGAAGAGTTTGGGTGTTTTTGATCATTTACCCTCCTGGCAGGGTAGCCAAGGCTCTCAGCTGAGTGACTTCTGACCTTCGCCTTTAGTGGGCTCTATCTTGCTCTGTGTTCTGGATATCTCTCCTGTGGAAAGCTTAGTCCAGCTGTGTAACTCTGGGGTGCCAGGGTGGCTTAGTTGGTTGAGCATCGACTTTGGCTCAGGTCATGATCTCACCGGTCATGAGTTGGAGCCCTTTGAAGGAGGTTCACACCTGGACCGGCAGGACTCCCGTCGGCCCCCATTTGCCACAGGCTGTGGCGATGAAATGTGGCTGAGCGTTCAGCATTAATAAAGGCAAGTGTCCTCGTGAGATGGAGGGCTGGGTGCTGGGAGGCTGGGGGATTTGAATTTGTATCAGCTGATGAGTTTTTCTCAACAGGGCACATTCTGAGCCTGGGTTGGATGACCTCATGTTGGGATGATGGGAAGGGGCTCTGGGAAATGGATCGATGGTCTAGCTGGTATTTCACGCACCCCATTCTCATGTCAAAGCTGAGAATGGAAGACCAGTCTTGAAGGCTTCTTGAAGAGACAAGGTGTTACTCTAAACTTGTGACTTGCGTGGGGCTCTGGAGGGCTAAAATGGGCAAGGAGGCTGGCTGGCTGGGGGTCTCAGGGGATAGGGAAGGATTTGGGGCAAGGTGGGCTCTTGGGTACTTTCCACCAACTTTACCCCAAAGGCAGGAGACTGGTTTGAAGGCAGATCTGGTGCTCTTGGATTGGGCAACTATTAAGAAACTACAGCTCAGGGACAGCCTCATCAGATGGCCAAACACCCTCCACATGTGTCTGGAAGAGCCACGGCATGATGGCCCAGGTGGGGAGCAAAGTGAAATTATTTGACCAGTCCTCCTCAGACCTTAGGCACACTCGAGTCGTGTTAATGTGCAGCTTCTCATGCAGCAGCAGGTCTGGGGCGAAGGCCACCGATTTATTTCTGACAAGCTTCCGGGTGACGCCGATGTCGCTGGTCCAGGGACCACATGTTGAGGGACAGGAGAGTTGCACTGAGTCTCCCCTAACCCCACCGCAGCCCACACCCACATTAAATTGGATGTAGAATTCGGCTTCAAAGTCCTCCTGGGCTTAGTGACATTTATCCCAGATTTTAGCACATGTCTCATTTTTGGATTCTCCCATCAAGTACACTCCTATCTGTCAGGCTTGGTTTGGGAAATGTGGGTAACATCCAGAGGGTGGGAGTGTAGCATAGTACTTAGGAGCATGGGCTAGGGGGACGCATTCTTTGGGTTCCAATCCCAGTACTGCCTGTGACTACTCTGTGACGCTGGGTAAGTTCTCTCTGCCTCAGTTTCTTCGCCTGTAAAATGAGGTCACCTGTAAAATGAGGTGCTTGCCCCATAGGGCTGTTTGAGAATAAAACGTGTTAGTATGTGTAGACCGCTTACAGCAGCGTCTTGGATGTATTAAGTTCTTTGGTGGTCAAGAGTCCGTCTTGTCAACAACGGCTGTAGTGTCCCTACCCTCATTGGCTCCTGGGGCTGAACCCGAAATTAACTTTTTCTAAACTGAGTAGTAAAGAGACCCAAGTGCTTGCATACTCCGATTGCACCTCTGAATCGATGTCTCTACGGCTCTATTTTTTTTTTTATAATTTGAGAAGAAATAAGTTTGTGTCCTAAGGTTACTTTTACCAATAACTTGTCACGTGAGCAAACTTCTTTCACATCCTCCAAATTGCACACTTCTAAAACCACGTTAAGATGCATGTGAGCAAGAAGGTTGCGTTGCTTATTGAGGAAAAACATTTGTGTTGAGGCTTTAGGCAAAGCCTAGAGTTTGTTTTAGGCAAGCTTTCCATGGAGGATCCATGGAGGATGCCAGGTTCTGTGCTCTTGATGGCCCCATTGGGTCAGCCGATAGCAAAAGGGAAGGCTCGTGTCCTTCCAAGTGGACCCTGGGTTGCCATTAATGGACCCCAGCTGTACTTGCCTCCCTGCCTGGCCACTTGCCTCTTTAAGCCCTTGGGGGCCGAGGGGCTTCAGAAATCTGGGCAGGTGAAGACAAGCAGTGTGTAGTCTCAGCTGAGGGAGGGGTGTGGCTGATGGCCTTTCTGTTCCCACACTCCCACGGTCACGGGTGACAGCTGAGCTGCTGGGGGCTGTGGTTTCTCCGCGTCATCCTGTGCTTGCTGACAAATAGCACTGCATCGTGGGGGGACTGTGTGCAGAGAACCTGGGGGTTCACCCTGCTGAGAAACGGGGCTCCCGACACCAGGAGATCCTCATTCCTCCCTGGAAGTGCTGCCTTTGAGATATGTCTATCCTGGAGTTGGGTCTGAGAGGCCACAATCTGAGCAGACCTTCACCCACATGGCTCGTGTGCCCACCGAGAGCGGGAGGCAAGATGCCTCACTGCGGTGGCTGGTTCCACTCTATGTGGCCGGCAGCAGGGTGGGAAGACGCCTGGCTCTGAGCCATGACCCGGGACACACCGGTTCGGCATTCCTCAGCTGGCAAATGCCCAGGCTTTGCCGCGGCGTCCCCACGCCGGCACCCTCGTCGTCCCCTTAGTCTCTAATGACGCACTCTAAATGGACTGGCCTGCAAGTACGTCATGGAAAAGTTGGCTCTGGGATTCTTTGTAGCTGAGCCAAAGATCTGAGCCAAAGATGGGCCGTGCAGCACGACCTGGCGAGACCTAGATAGGTTTGGCTTTATGGGCCTGGCCTTCTTGCCTCTCCAGCGTCAGCTAGGGGGTAACCTGCAGAGTCAGCCTGCGAACAATCCCTCACGTTGCCTCACTTCGCGTTTGGGATTCCACCTAATAGAGGAACTCTTTGTTTTCAAAGGATTCCACTTGAAGTCCCAATATTTGTTTGCTTCAGGGATTCGGGGCGGGAGCTATTTTAATAGCAGCCGCCATGTGCTGGCCGTGTATGCACGTGGCTTCATTATAGACCGTCTGTGGCGAATGCTTGGCAGGCTCGTGAAGGGCCAGGAGCACATCCGAGGAGGGCCTGGTGGGGCTGCAGTGGTGTCCGGGGCAGACTGGACATAGCAATGTGGACGGAGCCGGGTGCGACTGTTTTTGTCTTGGGCTGACTCTGAAGGCAGAAGTACTGAGTTCCTATCACTTTTCCGTTCAGAACCTGTGCCTCTTGAGGTTGTTTTCATCAACGCTGACCCACAGTGAGCTCAAGGCACAGAGGAGGGACACTAACTCCTTGGTTTACTCATGTAGGAAAATCGAATGATTCACAGCAAGACAGAACTCTATAGTTGGTTTCAGAGACTTATCTCCTTTTGTGCGGTTCGGGAATGAATCAGTTGGTTGTGAGATCACCTCTCTTTCTTCTTAGTAACTCTGGCCATATGAGTATGTTTGAATTAGTTAAATGTTCCTTGAGCATGTGACCTCAGCGACATTTGCTAGAATATAACTCAGGATGATGGATTATCCTGCCTGAGGCTGGGAATGGAAATTTGGGGATCATGCTTGTAAGTTAAAGCTGTTACAAAGCCTTATTGGCAGAGTTGTAGGACCATGGGAATCCACTCAGGTTAGGGTTGTTTTCTGCTGCAGCCTCTGAAGGGTGAGGAGCCATGCTTCGACCACCAAAGACTTCCAGAGTCGTGTTTCTCAAATTTTTATTGCATACGGATCATGTGGGGATCTTCTTAAGATGAATTTTCAGATTCAGTAGGCTGGGGGGTGGGGCCTGAGAATCTGCATTTCTAACAAGCTTCCTGGTGATGCCGATGCTGCCGGTGGGTGGGCCGCACTTTGAATGGCAAGGTTCCGGAACAGTGATTCTGACAATACGGTGTTCCGACCAGCAGCAGCAGCACCAGGAAATCTGTTAGACGTGCAAATTCTTGGGTCCCATTCCAGACCCGTAGAATCAGAAATTCTGAAAGTGGGGCTCAGGGGCTGGGTTTTAACAGGGTTCACAGGTGATTCTGATGTCTGCTCAAGTTTGAAAACCACCATTATCCTGCAAAATGAATTGCATGTCACCCTTTAGTGTAACATACTCCAATATTTAACACTGCTTTACTGCTGGGAGGTCTCCCTTGAGTCTAGCCTCCCATCATTTAGCTTAATTACTCCAGATCTTTTAGGCCTTCTTGAAGTCGTCTATTAAAAGTCCTAATCATAGAATTTTAGGGCCTAGAAGGAACTTTAAGATGTGTCCTGACTCCTTTTCCCCATGCTGCATGCTCCCCTGTGAACCTTGTCCACCTTTTGAGCTTTCAAAGGAGCTGATGGAAAGCATTAGAGTCAAAGTTAAGTTGAAGAAGTATCTACAACCCACTTGTTGTGATATTTTATCAGTGCCCATCACTTCACCTCTGTCGGAGGTTTGGATCATTCTACTTCCTTCAATTTGGAGTTTAAAGATATTTCTATACTGCCTTAGAGCTTCAACTCCTATACTCGTGTTATTTAAAATTTTTTTCTAAAAAGGACAGCAGTGGGAAAGAATAATTAAACTCTATAGGCGCTTTTAAACAGTTTTATTGGATTTGAAATTAAACAGAGGCCTGGGGAGGTTGCTCCGGGGACAGTGAATGCACAGAAGCTAACAATTGTCAGGGGTTGCTATAGAAGAGGGGAGCGTGGGGACACAGGGAGCTTTTCAGAAGGCAAGAGGCTTCAGACTCAGGCAATAATCCTTGCCGCACGGAACTTTTCAAACTAGATTATATTCATGAACTCTGACTACGGGAGTGAAGGGTGTAAACTCCTCTCTCTATCAGGCTGTGAGTTTCTGATGAATGGGGACAGCCTAATGACTCTAAGACTGAACAAAAGTAGGCAAATCCAGTCCAAACAGCAGTGTACCTCTATTGCCAGGAGGCTTTCTAGTGGAGGCACAATTAAGCAGGAGGTGCCTGGAGACCCTTGTACTTTGACTAGAGGAGCCAAACCAATTTTCCCATTTGGGCATTTGGAGCATCCTTTCTTAGTTGAGTGTCTTGATATTGAGGTGAGAAGTCTCTTTCCCCACCCAGTTCCTGAGAGTAGCTGGCTACAACAGCCATCTGCAAACAAAGGGAAACTGGACACTCTTAGGAGTCTTGAGTCTGGTGCAAGATTTTCCAGTTCCCCACTGCCCGGGCCTGCCCAGCATCAGCCTCTGGTGTCCCACAGACATTTATACGTGGTCCTTGCAAATGCACACAGAAATCCCAAAGAGAATTCCATTTATTCTTAGTTTTCCTAGTGGAGAGTTTTCAGGTTGAGCAAAAAGACATATCTCCAGATAATTGTGGGAAAAAGGCCCAGACAAATGCATAACTACAAAGAACAATTAGCAGGAAACTCACAGTGGGAAAGAGCCTGGTGAACGTTCGCTCCAAAGGACTTAAGATGTATGAATTTGGACAGACTGAACAACCCGCTGATTTTGACCTAAATAAATGACCCAATGGTAACAAGAGCTCTATGAAAGAAATTGGGCCATGGCCATCAATTGCTTAACCACTTTGCCTCCACCCCATGAATTTATAACATTAGAAGCCTTTCAGAGTGGAGTGTAGGGTGTGAGGAAAGAAAGGTAAGGTGGCATTTTCATCTAAGTAGGGCATGTGCTGACTGAATCAGTGTTGAGGGTTCTTTCTAGTCTATGTCCTTACGTAATTGGTTGGTTACATTCTCCAACCTGAAGGCATCTCTGACAGAGTGAAAATATTTCAAGAATCTCAAGAGAATTTAGAGTCAACCTCCAGTTGTACAGGGGTTGACCCTCACTTCTGGAAACCATTCGGGATCCTGGTTTTTCTTCTTTCCAGCACTTAATCCCTCTCCCGTGCTCCCCCCCCCAACCCGCCCACCCCCCATCTCTTTTTGGACCTTTCCACAGCTCGTTAGGCAATTCAAATAACGGCTGTGCAAAGAGTATAGCACGAAAAAAAATGAGTGAAACTAATATGTATAAAATTGACTCATTAATCCTGAATCTGGCATCGGTATGGACAGGAAGAAATTGAGACTCTTGGCAAATGTGTTATTTTGGTTACTGATAACTGTCCATCAATGAATTGTTACTTGCCTATCAACACCTCGAGTAACGTTTCTTTGAGTTTTTTTGTGATTATAAATGTTTTTACGATATGAAGAATGTGCCTTTAGTTTCACTTAGACAGACCATAAATTTGCCCCGAATGATCAGAAAATGTAATATCTGTACTGCTAGTCCCCCTGTGCCTAGCCAAATGGATCATTCTCCCCACTCCCAAACCCTTGATGAATCAAAACAGCAAAAACGTACCTGTCCTGCCGTGTCATACAGTCCGAGCAAATGTTGCTTGCCTCCCACTGTCACAGTCACTAGGGGAGAAGAGAAGAGGAGAGTCCATAAATGCGAGCTTCCATCAGGAGGCTTCACATGTCTCCATGCCAACATCTTCCTGGGAGGCAAGGATAAGCATATGCCTCACCCATGTATATTCTAAACCAAGCCGACAGCATGATTTGCAAGTGAAAGGCAACCTTGGCCTGCAGTGAGAGCAGATGAGCTCAGCCAAGTCCAAATTTCTCAACTGAGATGAATATCACTTGTGCCACTAGGACGCTCTGTAGGCTACTCATCGATCCCCATTAGGCCCTGGAATATCAAGATCCTGAAGCAAAAGGATGCTGGACCCTTTCTTGGTTAGGGTATTTTTTCCTTTTCCTTTTTTTTTTTTTTTTTTTGTTGGAGCCACCTTTCAGGATACAGAATCGTGTAAGCAACTTCTCCGTTTGAACTCTCTCTGCTTCTGTCTGTCCCTGAAATATTGATTAAGCCACAAAAGCACAGAATAGTAGCCCACTGACATAGTTTAGAGTCTATAAGGCAAAGCTAATAATGAAACGAGAAGGGCTTCACCTTCATTTTAAAAAGGTTATTTTGGTTTGTTTTTTTTTTTATTTAAAAAAAAATTTTTTTTAATGTTTATTTTGGGGACAGAGAGAGACAGAGCATGAATGGGGGAGGGGCAGAGAGAGAGGGAGACACAGAATCAGAAGCAGGCTCCAGGCTCTGAGCCATCAGCCCAGAGCCTGACGCGGGGCTTGAACTCACGGACCGCGAGATCGTGACCTGAGCTGAAGTCGGAGGCTTAACCCACTGAGCCACCCAGGCGCCCCTGGTTTGTTTTGTTTTTAAATTGAATAGTCCAGTGCGTTAGCCCAACTGATTTATTACGATTTTGAACCTCAGTTGCCAGAGGAGATGTTGCACGGGTTCGCTTTCACATACCTAAAGGGTGCATATAGAGGGAGAAGTGGGCAGTTTGATTTACCCAGCAGGTTCACTGCCTTGCCAAGCAATTGTGGCCAAAAGTGAGAAGTGATATAGGGACACCCACTACTCTGTACATGTCTGGAAATGAAATAAAGTCTCATCTTGAAACTCAACTCAGATTGAACACATGCAATGCAAAAGCAATACAATTCTCATGATGAATGAAAAGAGCCAATTTAAATTCCAGCCCCTCCCCCCGCCCCCCCCCCCCCGTTTAATCTCTTTTTAGAAAAAGAAAGTAAAGTATGTGGGAGAATGTGATTTTTTTCCCCCTACTTGATCAAAAAATGTGCAAATGCAGGGAAAGATGATTTTTGGCTCCTTCTACCCTTCGCTGTATAGGAAAGACAGACAGACGGCATAGCAACCTTTATCACTGTATCTCCTACAGAGGCTGGCCAGATTCTCCAGTCTGCTCAGAGTTGCTGATTCTGTTATGCTGTTACCTTTATTTGTTTTCAGGTTCCCGGACTACATGTATGCTAAGTACTTCTCAATGGCTCATTCTTTGAAAAGCACTTGTTTAAAAGCGCTGCCTCCCTAGACCCCAGGAACGATTTTTCTAATCTACTCAGATCAACATGGGTTCAGCTTGATAACATGGCTGTAGCCACTGCGACGAGCTTTCAAATTGTGTTTTTAAGCAGTGAACCCCGTTCCATGCATCCCTGGTGCCGATGCTGACAGAAGAGGGGGCATTCAAACATTTTTATTTCCTTTCATATTTCCAGAGCTTTGTTCTGTTATATTTTCCTCTTCCTGCATGCGTGGAGCCCAGTCAGATGTTCCTGAAATCTGCCTACATGGTTTCTTTAATGACCAAGTCACTACCTAGTCATGGATCAGGAATGAATGGAACAAATCCAGCCATTACAACATGGAATTTCCTGCCTCTGGTGAGCCCAGTACATGCAGGTCAGGGCCAGCTGTTCTGGAGACCCTCTCGGAGCCTCCCACGACCTCCAAGCCCAGAGCCATCTGTGGAGTGAGGCCCAGATGCCTAGTTATCCTCATGGCCTCTTTGGGCCCTGCATATATTCCCAAGCAATGGCACTGACCTTTGTCATGGGGGCGCTCTTGGGGTTTCCCTCCAGGCTGCTTTCCCTCAGGCCCCACCCTTCTCTCTCTGGGTACCTTTGACTGCAGGGACTTGTACCAGGCCTGTGTGAGTGCCAGCCCAGTGAGTTTGGACTGTGGAATGAGAGTCTGGGCATAGTTTTCCCTTCTGTCTGTCCTTCTCTCACTCAAGGGTTGATCGGGTTCCTAGACCATGCTCAGTGTTTGGTGTGGAAAGACCAGATACAGTTCCTCCTGTCATGGGGCCTGGGGAGGAGGGGTTTAGTGGCAAAGCCTGGGCACCACGCAATGTAGTAAATGCTATGTCGTAGCATGGAAGGGTGTGGGAGCACACAGCAGGGGTATTACTGTATCACTATGCATGTGTGCATGTGTGTGGGTGCTGGTGGCGTGTGGGAACATGCAGGGGGCCCTACTGCATGTGTGTGCATGTGTGTGATGTGTGCGTGCACACACCCCCACGCACCTTCTCTGCTGGAGCTTCATCAGAGAAGGCTTTCTGGAGGACATGTCTAAGCTGAGTCCCACGAATGGCCAAGAGTTGCCCAGGGTGCACTGGGGAGGGGCAAGGGGTGGTTCACCTGCTACCCAGGGTGCACTGGGGGAGATGGAGCCCCATAGGTGAGCATGGAGGGCTGTCCTGACTCACTAATTTAGACATTTTTGCTGAAGGCTTTGTTAAGCTATGAAATCCAGAGCTCTTTTCTCCAGAGAAAATGAAAGAGAAGGAACTGAAATAATTTCCTTGTGTTAAGGCAAAGTGGTGGGAGGAGAGAGGGTGGCATTTTTTGGGCAGAAGCCGTGTTGGCTTTCAGCTTTGCTGTGTAGGGACTGTCTAGTCTGTGTGTTTGGTCAGCCCTGGTAGAAAGAATCCTAAAGAAAGGGGCAGAGCCCCTGGAAGGCGCTGTTATTCTCTCTTTTCTGCCCTCCTATTCTCCTATTCTATTGGAAGGAAGATGAGGGGCGCCTGGGTGGCGCAGTCGGTTAAGCGTCCGACTTCAGCCAGGTCACGATCTCGCAGTCCGTGGGTTCGAGCCCCGCATCAGGCTCTGGGCTAATGGCTCAGAGCCTGGAGCCTGTTTCCGATTCTGTGTCTCCCTCTCTCTGTGCCCCTCCCCCGTTCATGCTCTGTCTCTCTCTGTCCCAAAAATAAATAAACGTTGGAAGGAAGATGAGTGGATCACACAGATGATTCTAAGGAAGACCGAGGGACAGATCCGAGCATTAATCACGCCTTGTGGAGATTGCAAATGGCTTTGTGAGTCCGTATCTCAACGTAGTAGTGGATGCCTTATTGCTTGCTATCTTGTATCCTACAAAGTTCCTTGATTTGGAAACAAATCAGTCACAACAGCACAGAAGGAAGACATGCCCCAAAATGCTAATAGTAAATGTAGTGAGGTTGAAAGAGCAGGATCTTTTAAGTCAGATGGTTCTGTGTTCGACACCTGTCTCTGCCATTCACTATCTGAGTGACCTTCGGAAAGCTACCTAACATCTCTGAGCCTCTCCTTTCTCATTTGTTAAAAATGGGAATAACATCACTTCCCAAAGAGAGCAAATTAAATGAGAAAATGCCTGGTACAGAGGCTGGCCCATAGTGAGTGCTCCACAATTGTTACCTTCCCTCCTCGACAGATCTTTCCTGAACCTTTAGTAACGACAAGAGCCAGTCTGCGCTGCTCCACTGTATATGCAGTGCATATTAACTGGCACAAAATTTCATGATATTTGTGAATTACTGGTCACTTTCTACCCCAGATGATAGCTGTTTAGATCTGTGTCTTGTATCTCCTACTGGATCGGAATACCCTTGAGGACAGACTCTCCATGCTTCACATCCTGCAGAACACACAGCACAGTTGCTGGTATATGCAACAGATGCTTAACACACAGTATAGGAATGGAGCACCAGAGGTGACTCAGGCAAAAGAAAGTCCTTCCAAATGTGCAGAGCCGCGCGCGGCTAGAAGCTCTCTGGCAAGACACTAATGCTGGGAAGCGCCTGCAGCCAGCAAATCTGCCTGGCAGACAACGTCAGGCTAAAATCCCAGACCACCTTCTATTCTTGGAGCTATTAGAGTTGTTTACTGAGCTTAGAGAGGCTTTCAAGAGAATGGGTCAAAGGACCTGCTAAGGGCTCAGATGGTTCTCTCAGTAGAGTGTGAAAAGTTGTCAGTGACCTGTTAAGTATGTAAAATGAAGGCTGTCTTCTCCAAATCCATTAAACTCTTTGCTTCCTTGTGTTCCTCTGTGCAGATCGGAGTGGTTAATTTTGTGAGCTGGAAGAGGTGCTAATAAAGTCTAAGTCAGGGGTTTGCTCTCTGGAGGGTCGGCTAGCTTCACCCAGGCAGGCTCTGAGCCTTCTCCTCTTGACATTTAGTCACCTCCTGGCACCGAGTGGATGAGGAAGTGTTGGCCATTCCCTGTAAACCAGCTCAAACCGCCAGCCCAGCCCAGCACTAGGAATCTGATCCAACGTCCCTCCCCCTGCTATGTGGTGGACTGGAAGGTCTCATCTGCCAAGAGCAGTCTTTTGAAGTCAATGTGATGAATATATGATGAATCCAAAGGACTGGAATCGTGAAAATTCCAGGTCAGGAGGGAGCTTCCGTTCCTTTCCCAGCACATGCCCTGCTCTCTGCATCGCTCATGTTGAGCGTGCTCTCTTGGAGGAGGTAGGATGAGGCAGATTTGAAGAGGTGTGTGGATGTGATACCTTAAAGGTGCTGTTTCAGAGGAAGAAACACTAGAGGATATACATGGCAGGAAACAGAATTTTAGGCAAGTTAAAAACATGGCTCTCAGCTAAATATAGGATGAAGATATGTCAAAGTTTTATTAACTCATTGATGAGAGAACTAGTAAGATGATAAATCTTGCACAAGGAGCGTTTTGAAGAGCTGACATTTATAGGTACTTAAAAAGCAAAATGTTGACATGAGGTGACTAGCTTCACTAGGAGACTGAATGTTGTCCTATGGAAAAGATAACCTGGGGTGTTCTCTTTTCTACTGAACAGGAATTATTTGCATGTCTACCTGACAAGATTTACAAGTTAACATGCACCTTCAGACCATCTCAACTTTTAGTTAATAGCAGGATCAAACAAAGGTACATTCCCCTGGATTATTAATGCCTGGGGGGAGGGTGCTAACCACTGTCCTGGCATGACAGCAGAAGGACAGTTTCATGCTCTTGGCCTTATATCCAAGCTTCAGAGGAGTTCTGCTCATGTCTGAGTTCAAGTTCATACTTTGTGACTCATTTGGTGAGATATGGGGCAAGCCAGTAGGTCTCTATCACCTGGAAATGAACAAATTGCGTTTACCCTAAAGGGGTATAAAAACTCTTTCTTGGGAATGCATGCTGGTGCAGCCACTCTGGAAAACAGTATGGAGGTTCTTCAAAAAACTAAAAATAGATCTACCCTACAACCCAGCAATTGCACTACTAGGCATTTATCCACGGGATACAAGTGTGCTGTTTCGAAGGGACACATGCACCCCCATGTTGATAGCAGCACTATCATCAATAGCCAAAGCATGGAAAGAGCCCAAATGTCCATCAATGGATGAATGGGTAAAGAAGATGGGGTGTATGTGTATATATATGTGTGCATCCGCACATATATATATACACATACATACATACCTACAATGGAGTATTACTCGGCAATCAAAAAGAATGAAATCTTGCCATTTGCAACTACGTGGATGGAACTGGAGGGTATTATGCTAAGTGAAATTAGTCAGTTAGAGAAAGACAAAAATCATATGACTTCACTCGTATGAGGACTTTAAGAGACAAAACAGATGAACATAAGGGAAGGGAAACAAAAATAATCTAAAAACAGGGAGGGGGACAAAACAGAAGAGACTCATAAATATGGAGAACAAACTGAGGGTTATGGGAGGGATTGTGGGAGGGGGGACAGGCTAAATGGGTAAGGGGCACTAAGGAATCTACTCCTGAAATCATTGTTGCACTAGATGCTAACTAATTAGGATGTAAAATAAAAAAACAAAACAAAACAAAACAAAACTCTTTCTAAGCTGTTCATAGCTAGGGGTAGTCATTACAATGGCTTGTCTTGTGTCCAGGGGGCTGCAAGAAACGGAGATTTAAATGAAAACTCTCGATTCTGACTCTCATCATGCTTGCTGACTGGACACCTTCAGCATCAGCCACTGACCTTTTCCCACTCTGAACTTTTCTGACCCTCATCCCCTGCTCTTCTTCTTTTCTGGAAGAATGTGTCTGGGACAGTGATTTACCTAGCTCCACTGGTTGCTCTCAGGCACTGCTTACGTGCATTTGTGACCTGGTTGAAGCCTCAAAGTGTGCATGTTCATTTTTTAAGGGACCAACTCAGAAGCATCTGAGATTTCCTTCAAGTTAAAATAAGTTAGAAAACTGTATGAAACTAGAAATAATACATTTTCCTAAATATGAGTTGGTTGTGAATTCCTTCCTGGTGGGTTGCAAACTTCCGTTGTATATATTTCTCTTCATGTGGCTTGAAACCTTTCTCACCCATCTACGCTGGCCTATCCCAGCCAGCTCTACCCCCTTCTTTGCAAGGAATGCTTCTTGTTTGCTGAGTTGCAGACTCTCCCCACCCTCATTCCCTCCCATCCCCCCTGAAATAAAAGTTGCCTGGGGAAGTCTCTTACTTGATGCGTAAGCCTGAGGTGTTGTTCCTGCAGAATATAGACTGTGCAGAAAACCAAACAGCCTTCCCGAGAATCTGTTAGGACTCTGAACTGAGGGCTCTTTTGGGGGTTAGGTCTGCAGGTATGTCCTACAATAATGAGAGTTCCATTGGAACAGGGTAACACATATCCGCTATACGTCTCCCATCTCCGGTCCTATTCCCTTTCTCCTTTAGGTATTTAGGTATTATGAAGGGGATTTGGTTTGTAGTTGTTTCGGGTTGTACCTGCCCTGGATTTGAAGGCAGAAGAACTGGTTGGAACTGTGAACTCACTCTGAAGGAACTCTGGGGGAGCTTGAGCAAGCCGCAGCTTCCCGAAGTCTCGATTTTCTTCTTGGAAGTTTGAGGAGCAAAAGGGAGCGTGAGCAGGATGATTTTGTAGAGCAAGACTTATGCAGATGTCAGGTGGCATCACTGAACAAATGGCTTCTGAAATAACAGTACTTTTGAGAACAGAGCTTGTGGGAATGAAGCTGCCTCGGTTCTGGGTTGGGGTGTGTGTTCCGGAAAGGTCTGCCCCCGCCAGTACTTGTTTGATGACGGAAGAGAAGGAGGAGGAGGAGGGGGAAGAGCTTGTTTAGTTCCAGGGCTTTTGGAACCGACTGGGGAGGCTCACATTAATAGTGTGTTCCCATCAAGGGTTTTCAAGGAATTTCAAAGAGCTGTGATTCCATGACGTCCACATCCTGGAATTTCAGAGTCCTGCTTGGCCTCGCTTTTCTTTCCACAGCATTCATTTGGTCGCCACATCCTGCCAATTCCACCTGCTAGGTACCTCAGGAATGGGACTCTTCTTTAGCCTTTTTGTAGCTGTTCCCGTGCAGTCCCTCACTCCCAGCCTTGTCAGTGGCCTCCTGATCCACATCCGGTTCTCCCAGGCTCATCTGCTGGTTTTCCTTCCTGCCATCAGAGTTCATGCAGCTATGGCTCCTGAACAGCTCCAAGATAAACTTCAAACACCTTCCAAGAGTGTACAAAGTCCTTGTAGTCTGGCCCTGGCTTACCATTCCAGCTTTCTTTTATTTCTTACCCGCCAATGATCCAATACTCATGATGCCTTTGCTTAGGCTCTTCCCCCTGGAATTCTGGGAAAAGAAATTCTGGAATGCTTTCCCCACACTTGTCAGTCTGGGAAACTCCCACAGTGATAAACACACTTCCATAATTTTTTCTTGATTCCCCCAAATAACATTAAGCTTCTTTCCATGCTCTTTTGCTCAGTGGGTCATAAAGCGTTGTGTATTCTTTATTCTCACATCTCAGAGTCTAGCATGGACCTTCCATGTAACTCCATAAATATTGGTTGGGTAACTGAAAAGTGTATTATTACCATTTAAAAAAAATTGAAATGTTTATTTATTTTTGAGAGAAAGAGAGAGAAAATGTGAGTGGGGGAGAGGCATAGAGAGAGGCAGACACAAAATCCGAAGCAGGCTCCAGGCTCCGAGCTGTCAGCACAGAGCCTGACGTGGGACTCAAACCCATGAACCATAAGATCATGACCTGAGCCGAAATTGGACACTTAACCAACTCAGCCACCCAGGCGCCCCCAAAAAGCGTATTAAACTCATCCCAAAATGAAGGTTTTCTCTGAGACACCTATTTTCTGCAGATGAATCTTTGGCATTTCCCAAAGAGTCACCATGAGTTTTTCAATACACTAGCAAGATGGGGTCACCAGCAATGTTGTCCTGCATGAGAGCTGGCCTACCTGTTGTAAGAGGATGCCTCGGCAATGGGGGTCCCCTGGGTGGGATCTGTGCTTGGGGCACTCTGCCACTTTTCCAGGCAACCATCATTAGCTACAGAATTGCCAGATTCTAGGCCACTGGGGCAGGACCACTGCCAAGGCATCCTGAGGTTCACTAAGGCTGTGGAAGCCATTGTAGCCAGGCAGCTTGGCATTAGCCATAGAGTACAGGGGAGCCATCTTTCAATTAAGACTTTGAGAGGAAGTGACTGAATTATAAGTGAAGCCTGCACACAGGCTTGTGGTGGCAAACCAGAGCATGCCTTTTGCAGAATATCCTATATAAAGAGATACTTTAAAATTTTTTTTTCAACGTTTTTATTTTTATTTTTGGGACAGAGAGAGACAGAGCATGAACGGGGGAGGGGCAGAGAGAGAGGGAGACACAGAATCGGAAACAGGCTCCAGGCTCTGAGCCATCAGCCCAGAGCCCGACGCGGGGCTCGAACTCACGGACCGCGAGATCGTGCCCTGGCTGAAGTCGGACGCTTAACCAACTGCGCCACCCAGGCGCCCCAGAGATACTTTAAAAAATTCCAGATTCTTCATAAATTGCTAAAACCCCCTCACAATTATTAAGTTTCCACTGAGGTATGGTAGAATAAATGCCTAAGATGGAGGAGGAAACTTTTCAATTTTAGCCTTTTGACTGCGCGATCTAAATGTCTCATAGTAGGCCACCAGGGGGAGCTAGTGAAAAAAAAAACAAAAAAAACATTCCCTGGTTTCACACTCACCCCTAAGATTTTGAGAAATAGGTCCCGGGTGGGACCCAGATATCTGCATTTTATTTTATTTTTTTCAACGTTTTTTATTTATTTTTGGGACAGAGACACAGCATGAACGGGGGAGGGGCAGAGAGAGAGAGGGAGACACAGAATCGGAAACAAGCTCCAGGCTCCGAGCCATCAGCCCAGAGCCCGACGCGGGGCTCGAACTCACGGACCGCGAGATCATGACCTGGCTGAAGTCGGACGCTTAACCGACTGCGCCACCCAGGCGCCCCGATATCTGCATTTTAAACCAGCTCTCCAGGAGAGTGATTCAGATCTGAGCCTCTGTTCCCACATCTTTAAGATGAGACTAATAACTCGATTACTGTAGAGAATCCCATCCGCTTTAGACGGGCGTTGTGAAATTAGGTGAGGTAATATGTGGGAAAAACGTAAAACTTACAGAATGCTGGGCAGATATTATCTTTTTGGTCATACCTGACCCACAATCCAGGAAGGAGGGAGTTTGAAAGTAGCAACAGCACGCTCCCCTCCTTGTCTAGAAGTAGTCACTTTGGAAATGCAAACACCTGGTGACGATAAAAGTGGAATAGTGTGTTCCTGTCAAGAATTTTCAAAGAGTTATTAGGCTCGTAAAAATTCTATCAGGTGCCAGCCATAACTAGTTAGAAAATATGATGGAAAACATCCTTTCCACAATAACAGCAAAAACTATAAACTGCCTAGTAATGTGCAAGACCTTTCTGGAACAAAGCACTCTGTTGAGCTACCTAAAAGATGGAAATGGAGAAACACTCATGGATTTGGGTGGGAAGCTCCGTATTATAAAGATAACATGTAGGCATCCTCTATTTAATAAGTGTAAAGCGATTCCAATGGGATTTTTGAATTGGGAACACAACAGAGTGATTACAGTAGTCATATAAAAAATTAAACTAGTGAGAATAGCAACTAATTAAAAAAATGACAGGATAGCCATATTAATATATGTTAACATGTATTTTAAAGTTATGAGAGAAGCATGACGCCAGCATAAGAATGAATGAAACAGAACAGGAATCTCAGCCACAGAGCTGTTGCTACATGTGCAAGGAGTTAGGATCTAAGTGGCAATGGAAAGAGATGAAGCATTCAATATATTGTGTTTAGACAGTTGGTTACTATTTGGAAATAAAACAGCACGTGAAGAACACTATGAAGAAAATGATTGACATATTTAATTTTATTTCAGCATGCTGTCTTGACTTGAAACCTGCGTGTTCCTTTCTCAACAACAATACTGGGTTTAAAAACATTTTTTTAAAAAGTTTCTTTTTGGAGCAATTTCTACACCTAAAAGTGGGGCTTGAACTCATGACCCTGAGATTAAGAGTTGCAAGCTCTACCAACTGAGCCAGCCAGGCACCTCTGATGTATTTGAATTTAAAAAAAGAGGGGCGCCTGGGTAGCTCAGTCGGTTAAGCGTCCGACTTCGGCTCAGGTCACAATCTCATGGTCCGTGAGTTTGAGCCCCACGTCGGGCTCTGTGCTGACAGCTCAGAGCCTGGAGCCTGCTTCGGATTCTGTGTCTCTGTCTCTCTCTGTCTCAAAAATAAATAAACATTTAAAAAAAATAAAAAAAGAAAGAAAAGTAAGTGTACTGGGAAAAAAATGGTCACAATATATGAAGTTTAGAGAAGGTTATCTTTGATACATAGGGTACATTCTAATCAATGAGAATAATAATTAATCCAAAAGAAAAGAAATAAAGACCCGGACCAATAAATATTGGAGTGAGAAATATTCAAGTTAAACAAGATACAATTTCTGGATTATCAGACTGCCAAAGATGAACGGAATGGTACCCAGTATTGGTGAATACATGAGCTGTGGACGCTCATACACTGATGGAAGAAATGTAAGTTGGTTCATGTTTTCTGGTGAGTCATTTGTCAATATAGGTCAAAAGCCTGAACATGGGTCTACCTCTGCAGCGTGTCTCCCCAGCATATCTGTGCACAATAGTACACACACACACACACACACACACACACACATTATGACAATTTATCACCAAAGATTTTATAATTGCTAACAGCTGGAAACAATCTAAATGTTCATTGACTGGGGATTCAGTTCAGTTATGGAGCAACCTGGCAATGCAACCTTTTAAAGAATATGGAGAAATGAAACAAAATATGGAGGATATAATGTCTAGATAGGAGGAGGTAAAATTCTGCATTGCATCTGTAAAAATATTTATAGAAAAGACTCTTCATGTTTTCCATACTTTGTTACCATGAACATGTAAGTCAGAAAAAAATGATATTTGGGTGCCTAACAGTTTCATCCTGTTGTGATTATCACTGTTCTATATGGATTAGATTAAATGTCATCTGGGTTGTTTCCCGTCACTTACATTCTACCATTTCTTCCAGGTTCACTCTATGATTTTGTCTTAGGCTTATGCAGATTTATTTTAGGCTGTGGGAGCAAGCTCATATTTTTACAAGAAGGCACCTGTGATATCCCTGTGGCAGCGGAAGGTTATAAACTATATTGTGGAGCCCCTCATCATCTTCAGAGAATTATGATGAGCCACTAATGCTCTATCCTTGCTTTTCAAAGGTACCAAGAAAATATTGTACATTTAAGGATGCTGGGATCTGCTGAAATGTATTAGTTGTAAAACACAACAAGTATATGAGCTGTAAAGACAACGGCAGTAAATTGGTTCCAAATATAGCCCTTTACTGACAATGTCTAGGTGTAGTGAAATACACCAGCCCAGCAAACGGTTAGAGTGTGTGTTTCTGCTCTCAATAACTTCTCTACCAAAGAATTACTAGATAATTTGGAGAACATTAAGCAATTCTTCTGTTTTATACTTTTGTGCATGGTTGTTGCCCCAGATTATATTTACTCGTCTGCCTCTTTGTTATTCAGAAGCCTAGAGTTTTATGCGCTTGAGTTTTTCCCTCTATTTCATTTATTGTAGTCTAGTATCCCCCAACAAAATAGGGGCTCTTTACAGTTTTATTTTTTTACCTGTTAACAACTGTCCAGAAATATTAATACTTTCTGATTAGTTATGATCAAAAGAGGATGTATGTGTGGCAATTTGAGATAAGGCAGTTCTTGGAAGCTTTCTGCAATAAATGTCTGTGAGATCATCTTGTAATTTTTAAGTATTTTCTCAGTTTGTATAAGGTAACATCTACCACTTAGATGTCCCTGTTCACATGTTTTTCCCTAACTATTTTTCCTCAAACGATCTAACAATAAAATGGAGTTTTGAAGGATGCTAGCCACTTCTGTTAAGGACACGTTCATAAATAGTAGAGGGATGCACTCAGTGAGGCTACCATCAGGCTTTGTGATTTGCACTGTCACTCGAAGCTAGAAAGAAACCTTGTACAAGGCTTGGTGCCTCAGGGTACCTGGGTCAGCAGATTGGCAACCTAAGGCTTTGAATTCTTATTCTTGGTTTGCTGATGCTTTTCTGACCATAAACGAAAGACAAAGACACCGAAGGGGGATTCTAAATAAAAAATTGTAGCACCACATCCTAAATTCATCTTCTCAGTATTTTTCATAGTCTACCAACAGCCTCGAAGATCTGCCCCATCCTCATTCTTTACCAGCACACCTTCTTTAAATACTTTACTTTTCTTTCTGCAACACAGGAAAGCCCAGGGCTTGCCTGGCACTCTCCTTTGGGCTTTGGAGGGGAGGGACGCTGAACAGTCAAAGGTATTTTCTCTCTTCCAGAGCAGTGGGGGTGGAGGCAGGAATGGGGGGGAAAGGTGACGATAATACACATTTTTAATTTAATATACTTTCTTGTATCCCTGACACATTTATAATGCAGATATTTGTTTTTACAGCTCAGGGGGTCACCTGCCAAGCTCTCGTATGTCTCGTATGTCTTTCTCTTGGAACCCATAGATACTCAGTAGTTGAAACTACTACATTGCCAAGGATACCAAGGGTAGTTGGAATTGCAGTTTCTACTAGACCAGAAGGTTAAAGACTCAAGGGTTGAAAGGGGAATTAGAGATAAGATGATGGTCCTTCTGAGTCATCACTAATTGGTCAGAAGCAAAATGAGCCTGCCAGTGGAAGTCACGTAGACACAGGACCAGGTGGTTGACAGATATAAGTGGGCGGGGAGGTATACTCCAGAAAAGAAATGCAGGAAGGAGCCGGGTGGGACCGCAGCTAGACAGCTCACTCTCACCTGCCCCTTCACTGGTCTTCAGGAACTAAGGGGCCGGGAACATTATCACATCATTGGTCCAACTAAGAGCAAAGCCTCTGGAGATGCCCGCTAGTTTTCTCAGTGGGAATTCGAGGCCTGGAAGGAGCTTGTGCCAAAAACGGGGACTGTAAAAAGAGGAAATTATAAACAAGTAATCTTGAGGTTTGGAAAATGTTGTCTCATTCCCCTGGGTCATCACTGAGAGGAAATTGACTGCAAAGTGTGAGAGCCTGAGTAAAGGGAGGGAGACAAGTGACTTGGGCAAATGAGACCATGAAAAGGGCTGATTTCCTCAGTAATTTATTTCAATATTTCAGTAGATTGTACCCGGCAGTGTGGAGCGTAATAAAAACCAATGTGCTTTTTTTGTATATGGGGATTTCTGAGCATCTTTTTGAAGTTCTGTGACCTGTTTTTTTTAAATTTTTTAAATTAATGTTTGTTATTTATTTTTGAGAGAGAGAGAGAGACAGACAAGAGTGTGAGCGGGGGAAGGGCAGAGAGAGAGAGAGAGAGGGAGACAGAATCTGAAGCAGGCTCCAGGCTCCAAGTTGACAGCACAGAGCCGGACACGGGGCTCCAACTCACGAACCATGAGATCATGACCTGAGCCGAAGTCGATGCTTAACCGACTGAGCCACCCAGGCGGCCCTCTGTGACCTATTTTAAGAAGTGTGCTTCTGGATCTGTGGACGTGTCTATTATTGCTGTCTGTCTGTCTGTCCAGTGTAAGGGCCTGTGCAGTTGTGGCTTTAGGAGCAGCTGGTGATGTCAGACAAATTTCATTTCCCTGGGTGAGCTCCCCTCACCCTGTGGGTTTTTTTGTTTTTTTTGGTCTCTGGCCTAGTAATTGGTATGTTCCTTTTCCCTGCTCCCTTATCAATACCTATGGATCTCTCCCCCCTCCCCCATTGACGTTCTATAAATGATTAATAACTGACTAGATTGTGAATTCTTTACAGACAAAGACAAACTTCTAGGGTCCAGCAGTGTCTTTATATTCAATAAATGGGTACTGGTTGAATGAATGGATAGCCTAAAATCCACCCCCCCCCCAGGAGGGTATACATTAAAATTTTTTAAAATATTTATTTTTTTTTTTTTAGAGAGACACAGCACAAGTGGGGGAGTGGCAGAGAGAGAGGGAGACACAGAATCTGAAGTAGGCTCCAGGCTCTGAGCTGTCAGCACAGAGCTGGACACAAGTCTTGAACCCACAAACCATGAGATCATGACCTGAGCTGAAGTCGGAGGCTTAACCGACTAAGCCACCCAGGGCGCCCCACATTTTAAAGATGATCATGCAACTGATAAAACTCTAATAGGGATCTCAAGAGCATCTGATAGGTTGGAGGGGGGTTTGTGGAGACTTGCAGCTTTCCTCACACTCAGGAAATCACAGCAGAGGTCCTGGTGATAATTTCTGGTGTGGGCGCCAGGAAACACAATAGTCGAATTGAAGCCGATCAATTCTAGAAAACAAGGAAAGCTATTGAGCCCAAGGCTTGGGCACACTCCAAGACAGACAACGATGGAGTGTTTGCCTAGTTCCCAGCATTGCCACTTGAGACAACCCTGATCTGGTCTTGTGTGACACAAAGGCAGGCCCTTGAGGTTGTCAATTTCAGGGCCCGGGGGGAGCAGCCCAAACCCTTGACCCCAGCCTCTGCCAGGGACCGGCCCCACCATCACTCCAACCACCATGCTGCCTGGGAGCCCTGAGGGGGATGGTGCTGGTGCTGCGGACCCTGCTTCCAAATCTCACTCCCCAGCCAGGAAGCCGAGAGAAAAATAGCAAAGCACATATGCTAACTATGCTCCAGATAGTTTTTTGAAAATATAGAATTGGTGACGGATGAATGAGCATTAACCATACTTCTTGAGACAAATTCACGCTTTAAAACAAGAATCGTCCCATTGGCTGACCCTTCAACGGTCAGCAAAAGGTTTTCTCTTTTAGACTTTAGATCCAAAGATCAGGTCTTCTGGCTTTCCGTGACTGGCTGTGGTTAAATGATCCCGCGGAAGAGTGAGAAGAGAGCAGCCTTACAGACCAGTAAGTGCTGACCCACCTGAAAATAGAGATGGCTGCAGGAAAGCAGAGGTTAGGCAAGAAGAGGGCAGTGGTCTAAACCAGTGAGAGAAAATACCGAACAAATCACTTACAAGACAGTCTAAAACCTACGTGCTTTTGAAGCATTCAGGTGAGTGTATTTTTAGCAGGTGAGGGAATTAGGAATTAGCACTTGCAGGCACATGACGGCCGGATGCTCATGATTAATGACAAACCAGTATCTATTGAATGTCCCTTTGCACGTCACCACCCTGAATTCTGAAGGGTTTTCACCTTGAGAATCACAGAGGCCTTGACCTTTTGTTCAAGTGTAAGGAAAGGCAAGAGGAATAAACAATATGCATAACAAATCTAGAGCTAACAGCATGGCTAGGAACATTGTCGAAAAATCCTGCCAATTCTTTTGAAGAGTTGTGGGAATTTCCTAATTTCTCGGTCAAATATGTCATGTTCACATTCCCGTTCTTAGGAGATGCTTCTTACCCTCCCCCCCAACTTCGTGTCCCTGTTCTGATGCTGCTGCATTTCTGGGAAGAGGGCTGTCCGAGTGAGGAGTGACCAGAGGGCAGGAAATCCCAGGAGTGGGGGTGGAAGGGGCGGGAAGGTTTAGAGGACCACAGAGACCGGTTGAGTTCCAGGCTGGGGGTGAGGGGGTGTGGGGTTGTGTGGGGTGGGCAAGTGTGTGTGGGGTGGGGTGTGTGGAGTGTGGGGTGTGTGTGGGTGGGGGGGGAGTGTAGGGGGTGCGGTGTGTGTGAGGTAAGGGGGTGTGGAGGTGTGAGGGTGCATGGGTGTGGGGGTGTGGGGGTGTGGGGGGTGTGTATGTGGGGTGGAAGGGGTGGGAGGGTCTGGAGGACACAGACCCTGGTGTGTGGGGGGGGAGTGGATAAAAAAACAGTTCTTTTATCACACCTGCATGCTAGAGGGTTATTGATTAGGAGGCAGTGATGTTTTTGTTAGGGTCAAAATCAGCTTTAGAAATATTCCTGGACTACTTTGCCAGGGCGAAAAAGTATTTTATATCATTCTTTGGACTAAACTGTTGGTATAAGGAAGGAATTGATTTGAATGGATGTTTCCAGATACTGGAGACAGTTCTTTAATATGGTTTTAATTATATCTCAAATTCATATCTTGGCATATCCACAGATGCCTAATTATTTAGTGTAAAAATGGTAAGCAGAATAATGGTCCCCCAAAGATATCCACCTCCTGATTCCCAAAACCTGTGAATATGTTACCTCATGTGGCAAAAGGGACTTCGTTAATGTGATTAAATTAAGGATCTGAGTTGGGGAGATTTTCCTGGATTAGTTGGTGGGTCCGATGTAGTCACATGTGTCCTCATAAGGGAAAGAGAGACACAGGAGTGTCAAGATCAGACATGTCAGAATGGGAACAGAGGTTGGAGTGATATGAAGAGGTCCATAGAAGCTGGAAAAGGCAGGGAATGGGCTTGCCCCTAGAGCTGGTAGGAATACAGTCCTGTTGGCATGTTGATTGCAGCCTAGTGAGATACATTTTGGACCATTGGAAATGTAAAGTGAAAAGTTTGTAATTTGTTACAGCAGCAATAGAAAATGAATATAGTAAACTGTATATTGTAAAATATCTACTAGTTAAAATAAATGTTTGGAAGTTAATGATGTTTGGGGAGAGAGGATTTTCTTTGCCTCGGATTAAAGTTTCCATGTGAAGGGTCTCAACTACTGTTAACACTCTTGGCATGACCTCTCCGAAGAGAGGAGAGAATTAGGATGTTCTGATTGGTAAATCCGGGAGTGATAACCGGGTGTGCTCAGCCCTCCCATTTTCCCTTTGGGATCTGTCTCTCCAGAAAAGTAAAAGTTCAGAGGTCTCTTTGGATACAGAGGTCTTGGTCTTCCAATGCTTTTTGTGATGGATTAGGAAGCCCACTGTTACCCACATGCCTAAACCCATTCTGGTCTTTTTCTGTTGGATTCTTCCTTCTCTTTCTCAAGCAGGGAAACGAGGTCTTATGTATCGACTCCCCGGAAACACGACTCATCACATAGATATGCTTTCTCTTTTCCTTGAATAACTTATTTGTCATTATTTAATTTATTTATTATGTCTTGCTTAGTTCCAGACAGTATTTAAGATGGCTTATAAATACATTATAATTAAAAATGAGGAGCAGAAGGAAAATGAAGGGAGGGTTGATTAGATGAAACCAGAATGAGGTTAGAATGCAAAATACATATCATGAGAGTCTCCTCTAATGCTGGCAGGGGTTGAGGATGGGGAAGCTCACAAATTTGACCCTGAACTTCTTATCAGTCAAAGTGAAGAGGGAGGCCTAACTGGCTAATGATTTATAGAATCATTACAGAAACAAAATAGAATTATTTATGGAATATGGCAGCAAAATTGGTTAGTCAAGAGAAACACAACTATGCTGAGGACTGAAACTGTGGAAAACTTTGTCCTGGGTCTTCATAATGGGAATGCTTATAGAATATAGTGAACAGGATTCTAAACACTATGTTGAGTAAATATGGCTATATACTTCATGATCCATTTCTTACCTCAGTGTAAGTAAATGGTACAATGGTACAATAAAACAGACTTCTTTTCTTTACAGTGAATATTTATTGAGCATCTACTATGGGTCAGAGAAAGTGGTGCTGGGGCATAACAGGTGACCAAAACAGAATTGTCCTTGTCTTCAGGGAGCTTAGAGTCTAGAACAGGATCCAGAGACTGTAAAACTAACCCCACATTAGAAAGGTATAAAATGGGGCACTGAGAGAGTGTAAAACATGGGACTCACTTTAGATTAGGGGTCAGGGACAACCTCTTTGAGGAGGTGACTTTAAGCTGAGATCTTAGCAATAAGCAAAGTGATCAAGGCAAAAATATGTGTGTGTGTAGTGCAAAGAGATCAGGTGTGTGTGTGTGTGTGTGTGTGTGTGTGTGTGTATGTGTTTAAGGGAGAATGAACAACATATACAGAAGCCCTGAGATGGAAAAGATGTGGAGGAAATGAAAGGTCCAGGTGGCCAATGTGCAGTAAATGAAGGGAGGGAGCAGACAATGGCCTGGAGAGCTTGTGTATTTTGTAGCATGAGCAGTAGGAAGCCTTTGAAGGTTTTTGAGGAAGGAAGTGACATGTTCTTATTTATATTTTAAGAAGCTCAGTCTGGCTGCTTTGTGACAGCTGGCAAGAGAGAATTAGGAACCTATTGTAGTGGTCCAGGAAGATGACGATGCCTTAGCCCAGGCGATGGCAGCACAGACGTGGTGTGTCTGTGGTGGTGGGGGATAAAGTATGCACCAATAGATGGACACTTCTCCCTATTTCTAAACTTTATTTAATCCTATATCAATGTCAACTCTTTACCTGATCGACTATAGCATTTAAGTTAGTTACAGGTGCAAATTGGACATGTTTCCTAGGAGACACTTCATCTCTAACAAGGTTCTACTTAGAGCAGTGGTTCTCAACCTTGGCTGTGCTCTGGACCAGTGCTAACAGAATCTCTGGGGCTGAGACCTAGGCATGGGTACCTCAGAGACCTCCCCAAGCGATCACAACGTGTGGCCAAGATGAAGGGCCACTGAGTTAGAGGATTGAAGATGAGGTGTAACAGTGAGATGAGAATTAAATTCAATATATAAGGCTGTAAACAAGGGGGAGAACAAATATTTCTACTAATGTGAGGTTTGAATGGAACCAACTATTCAGTTTTCTGTAACCAGCACTACATGGGGAAAATTAAGTCGTGATCAACTGAGGAAACTGACATCCGTGCAAACACTTTAACTTTCAGTAGCTCTTGTTAAATTTATCAGAGGCCTCAAGCTTATACATAAAGGTGAATTCTTAGGCACTGCATGAATCAAAGTGTAGGCTAATTGGACATGAAAGGTTTCACCTCTAAATCGCTGCCAGAGGCCAGCAATTTTGAGCATATGGCAGCTGCTTAGTGGTAGTTTTTAACAGAAAAATCAGCCTGAATTCTGTTGCTAGGGGAAAATTTCCAGGGCCTCACACTTGTTAGCCCTCATGTATCAGAAATGATTCATGGATGCACTGAGTTGTGAGTTCCCGTCATCCTGCCAATTCTTCAGACGCTCTTAGCTCTGTAGGGACAGGGAGTGTGGTGGATGTGTCTTGTTTCTTCCAGCACCAATTTCATACCTTCCTCTGTTTTCTAAAAGTGCCCCGAGCTTCTCAGCATTATGCAGTGGGCTCTGACTGGTTGTAAGAGTGAGCTGTGATTACTATAAGCCTATCACATGTTCTATATCCCTTATCTTGTTAACTGGTTGGAAACTGGCATATAACCCAAGTCAGACCAATTGGGACCAATAAGTCTCATTCCAGGTCCTTTATTTGAGCTATAGGGGAATGGACTTCCTTCTGGCTGGAAGTGAGTGGATAAGGACGTACCTCCAGGAGCTATTGGTAGCCATTTGTAACTATGAAAAGCAATCTGACAGCGGAACCAGGGTTGAGAAGGCAGGGCTGAAAGACGTTGTTTGAGTCGTGTTAAAGTCTTCATCTAAAGCTAGAACCACCCCTGTAACTTGTAATGATGCAGACACCATGTCCTTTATTCACTGTGGTTCCAACATGACAATAAATGTTTGTTGAATGAATGAATGGTAAACTGAGGAAAGAGAGCAATGTTAGGAGATAGAAATCAATATTGAATTTATGTAATTACAGAAGAAAAGATCATTTTCTAAGAGACCAAATCCCATCATTTTTCTGACTCTGAAATCTTCTTGGATTAGCAAAATATGGAATTTCCTTCTGATTACCTTACAACAACAAAGGGAACTGAAATGGAAAAGAGTAGTAATAAATAATAATCTGGCCATGGGGTGGATGGGAGGGAACAAATCCTTTTTCCTTAACACTAGTATCAAGGGAAATCTGACTCAGATTTAAGTCATGTAAGTTGATGAGTTCCCAAACCAAAGTATTTTAATTCCTTAGATTTAAAAATGGCTTACTTCATTTAATCACATTTACCTTGACATAAATTATCAAAATTCTGCCCACATATGAATTTGTAGAATCACTATATCATGAAAGAAAATATATTCATGTGTTTCAATACACTAATCAAAAGATAAACATACCTGGTCAATGGTCCACATCATAATTTGTTACCTTATTGGGGGCTATAAGCATACTTTATATAAGGAATCTATCTCATCTCACCCCTAACACGTAGGTGAGAAGAAGGCAAAAGGAACAAGATCTCTATGATGACCAGTGGTCAGACCAGTGACCCCCATGATGATTTTTACCTGAGGACATAGTCAAATATGGGAAAGAGACGATTCACTTTTATAAATGAGAAAAAAGACAGTTTTGCATATGCCAGTAGAAACTTATAGAGTCTCTTCCAGCACAAGATACAATGAAAATTTTCATAATTTCTTCCCTTCTCTATTTTTTCCCCCTACTCACTAGACCGCACTAGATCCTGGGCCTACAGGAAAGGAGGAAGTAGATAGGGAAAATGATAAACAGAGGATAGAGTCTGCCAAGGGGAAAAGGTTTTAATTTCCAATTTCATGCTTTGGAAATCCAGATACATTTGGTGAGCAGGGACCTGCCACTGGGGTTGCTGCTGTAGAACTGTGTACCGCCCGTAGGACATACCTTTCCAAGTCTTCTGCCGAAGAGACTTGTTGAGGGTCTACAGAGCCACTGTAACCCTGAGTGTCTACACTGAGAAAACCTCAGTGTATTATTTCACTACAATCTACACAAACTTACTCTTTGATCTGCCTACTCCATTCTTCACTTCATGTAACAATAAAGACTTCTGTATGTCTCTTGAGAGCCTCCCTGATTGGCTCTACTTTCTGATCTTAGCTTTGTTCTGCATCCCCTTCCAATTCTGTCTCCAGACCTGTGACATGGATCTGGGTAGGAACACAGGGAGTAGTTAAAAGAAATTAATGAGTCTATTTCCACTAAGGACTGACTTTGAGATCTCTTACAAGGTGGTAAACGGATCGTGATCTGATGAATTTGCAACTTGGAATATAGTCTCCCCGCCCCCTCAATGTTTAGGTTTCTAGGCTAGCCACAATAGCCTAGATCCTGAACTAGCCTACAGCTGAACTCTTATAAATGTATATAAAAACAGTAGTAGGAAGTATTCCTATTCTACACACTGTTAAACAGAAAAAAATTGTTAAAACTATATCTTGAATCTTAGTGGGCAAAGGAAAGCTAGGTGCAAGAAATAGGAGGAGGGAGCTAACAGGATTAATAATAGCTAACAGTCACTGCATACTTGCCATGTGGGCACTGTGCTAAGTGCTTTACGTGAATCATCTCATCTAATTTGTCACTTTAACAGTTAAGGGAAAAAAAAGTCTCAGGTTATATGATTTCTCCAAGAACACACTAGTAGTAAGAGTCAGATTTGGGTGTAGAATGGAAGCTTGTCTGGGGGTGCCTGGGTGGCTCAGTTGGTTGAGTGTCTGGCTCTTGATTTCAGCTCCAGTCATGATCCCAGGGTTGTGGGATTGAGCCCCATGCTGGGCTCAGCACTGAGCATGGAGTCTGCTTAAGATTTTCTCTCTCCCTCTCTGTCTCTTAAAAAAAAAAAGAATGTAGGCCTGCCTTGTTTCAAAGTCCAGAGTTTAGCCACTATGTGGTTTTTGTAGAGATTCTGAAGAAAACTTCTGGAAACTTACCAGGCTCTTGATGTCACTGGCTTATTATTAAGGCAATTTTCCTAAACACTCAAGACTCTTGATTTTTAAAATTGCATGTCATGCTTTTAGTTTACACATGAGATGAGAGAGGAGAGCCTGAGACAGAAGTATTTTGAGGCCTAAGGTGTAAGGTGGGTGTTAGAGATGAGCAGAGAGAAGCAAAGACATGACAAGAAGGAAAGAGAAGTGAGTAGTTGAGAAGGTGATGGGAAACAGACATGGGGTTTGGCCCAATTCCCTTGATTGTTGCCAGGAGGGAGATGGGGTGTGGGGAGAGAAGGGAGAGGAACTCCAAAGCTGGGTCTTTGGAACACTGGGAGTCCTTGCACAAACTATGGAAACTTCTCTGGGTTTAGGAAAAGTCATCAAGCATCTAATAGTAACAGCAGCTGCACGGGTAACAGGTGACAAAACAAGAATTAGAATCCAAGTCTGTTCAAATTCAAAGCCTAATCACTTCTTCTTTTTGACGTTTCCAATGGTCTGAGCTACTGTGGGTGGCTGTGGACGTCTTCTATGACGTCGCTACCATTGGTGGTTATGGATTTTAGAAGTTTTCCAGATGCTTCAGTTTGTAAGCATTTCCCCACAAAGAGATCATAGTCCCAGATTTATACTGGTCTACACTTAGGTCAGATTTGGACTGTTTAAGACATATATATTTTTCTAAGCATAATTAATTATGCAGCCAATTGATTATTCTGCCTTTCTTTTCAATGGAACAAAATAATCTTGCACTTTTTCCTACTATTGAGTCCATACTGTGATCACTCAAAGGTAAGACAAAGTGATGCTGAGAAACACCACTGAAAGAGCTGCTTTACTACCTTAGTGCATACAGAACTATTTAGAACTAGATGGAAACCCTTTGGGCTTAATATTTCCATAGACACGATTGAGGAAAATTTTGGTTTTTAGTTAGTCAGTGACTTGATATTACTGGTTATTTATCAATAATTGACACGATTCAATTTTGTTCTTTATGCATTCAATATTATGCTTTTCCAGGACCTGTTTAAAGGGGGTTGTTAAAACAAATATAAGATTTTTGTGAAGTGACGAAATCAGGAAGAAAAAAATTAATGCAGGAAAAATTAAGTGAGGACAAAGATGCTCTTACACAAAATGCACAGTCTAAGCTGGACTTGTGAGAAGTAGAACACAAATTTGGTCTTCTAATTTCTGCAGCCAGTATGAAGAAGGCCATGGGATGACTCACAATGTCCATGTGAGTCCATCTGATAGTTAAGGACACTGAGGTGCAGAGAGGGTCACCCAGCCAGTAAACCCTGGACATTGTATTTAAATTCATGCCAGTGTGGCTTCAAGCTCATGCTGTTTTCAGTAAGCCGTGATGCTTTTATGTACACAAATACCATGTGTGAGTGGACTCAATCAGAGACCAGTATAATGACATCAAAGGGAAAGCTTTGCTTCCTTGAAAACTCCCTTAATTGTTGAAAATTAATTTTTATGTAATACTCCTTGAAACTGGGATGTTAACACTTTTGTGCAATTCTTGTAAGGATTAGCAATAATGTGTAGACATACCACTAATATAATGCTTGAGATCTGACAGGTGTTCAAAGATGGGAGCCATTATCAATTTGCAAAGTGGCTTGTTTTTGCCCAGGCCTTTCCCCAATAGTGTCACAAACTAAAATGCTAACATTTCTTGCCTTCTTGCAATGTGTGAGCTGCCAAGCACTTTTTCTGAGCATACTGTATCTCTCCTATTCTTCCCCAAGAGCCCGTGAAGACAGAGCTCTATGGTTCCCACCTTAGAGATGATGAACCTGGAGATGCGGAGTTAATAGAACCATCTCTTTCAGAAATGACTGCGGTACATGTTGTGGGTGGGAATAGGTGCTGTTGACCAATCGATATTGGTTAGTTGTAGGAGTTCAACTGTAAAATATGCTAGCCATGATGCTATCCTTTTAGCAGCGTATCAGAGATAGTGCCTTTTGCACAAGTGTGTCAATGACTACTAGTTGTCTTGGAAAAGTCTATGACTCTGACAGCCTAATTCAAAAGAAGGCCACCATTTGAGAGTAGTCACTGTTGTTGTATTTGCCACATCACGTCCAAAGGAGTCATGAGTTAAGCCTTCCTCAGTTGCTGAGTTGTTTGATGGCAATATTTTTCAGGCTATTCTTGCTATTTAGGTTAAATATGGTGGGTGGGTCACTGTGTGGGTCATTAGGTCAAATCCTTTGCTGGTGCATCAGAAATACCAAGTTATGCACAGGCATGTCACTGCAAAGGGCAGGAGAATAAAAGCAACTAGCTTTGGTGCTTATGGGTGCGTCACTGTAATTGACAGACCAGTTAATGATGCTATCTGGGTACCTTGAGATATACAGCGGGAGAAATTCTTTTCTTTCTCTGGCTTTTAGAAGGGTTTGTTCAGGTAGAAAGTGGGGAGAGTCTGAAGGTGTATTTTATCACTTTTTTCCCCTGGGAGTTTTTCTTCAGTTAGTTTTTAGTTTAGTTCTCCATTTGGCCACCCTATCATTTTGAATACTTCTATGCCCACAATATATATTCCAATGCCCCCTAGAATCCAGTGGGTTCCTTGTATTTGGTGATATGGATGACACAGCGCATGCCTTCTATTGATTTGACTGCAAAACTCAATAGGCAATGAATTAAATTCAAATGAGTTTGAATTATTTGGCAGAGTTTTTTATTTGTATAAAAATATTGCATGTAGCAAATAATTGTGGCCATTTAATTTTAAAACTCTGACTTACCTCTCTTGTATAACTATAAAACATAACTGCTTGTATAGGTCTGTTGACAGTTGTATTTGGTTTGGATAAGAGCTTATGGATTTTTCTCTCAAAATGGTGGTGGAGAATGGCTTATTTAAAGAGAATTATGGCAAAGAAACTTACGGTGATTACTAATGTGTGCCTTTTCATCAGGACTCAGCTTCTGAAACTGGGTTTGAGGGATATGGCACAGAGAGAAAAAGTGTGCTTCTTCCTGCAATATCAACTTCCAATAAAACAGCCAAATGACAACACTTCATTTTCACATGAAAACAAAGAAAGATATACGATGGGATAGAATGCCAATTTCAGAAGGGTATTAAAGACAAAACATGGAGCTCTAAAGAAATTTTCTGCTTGTCACTGCTAGTTGCTTGCCCTACAGTGCTCTCTGCCTCTTGCTCCCGCTGTTTCCACCTTGCTCACCCTCCTCTGGGCTTACCCCCAAAGGATTTACTTGGCAGTCTTTTCTACCAAGAGATGACATTTGGTAGAAACCTTTGAGAGGCACCGGTGATTCCACCAGGACCTTTTAATTCTCTTGAGGGTAATTTGGTCTTCAAAAATGGAATACTTATACCATTTATCCATTTATCTTCATACCATGGAGTCTTCTGACCAGAATATATATTAGCTTGACATTTGGCTACCAAATCAAGCAGCATCGACGGGCTGTGCTTCCTCAGACACCCTGCAGGGCGCAGGTTGACTCCCCAGGGTGCCCTGGGTGCCAGCCCGCGCTCTCTCCTTGTGAGTTCTTAACAACATAACTAACTGCTCTGCAAAGTTAACTGGATATTGATGCCCTTGTCATCAGCAAAGCCGCAGAAAACACATAAAGGTAGTTAATGTGAGTGTCTTTTGCTTATATTTGCTTTTCTTTATATCAATAACTCCTTAACTTTCCCTTGAAGTCACCAAAAACGACTGATAAGTCATTCTTCTGAATGTATGCCCAGAGACGAAGGGAATACATATTTGTTTAAAATATAAAAATAAAGCCTGCAAATTGTTGCTGGGGCTAGAAAGCTCTTCCTCTCTACCTCTTTCTTTTTCTTTAGTGATTATGGCTGTATCTAAGACATGGGAGGAGGCAAACAACTTTTGGTCCTTGCCTTCCCAGAAAGCTTCAAGGATGGATGACCAGTACTATTGGGATGGCATTGCATTTCTGACTTGCTGTTTAAAATTAACATTTTTTTAAAAAGTGCAGACCTCCGGTGACCATGGAATGAATGCATGTATGGTGTGGTCTCCCATTGTGTAAGAGCTGTCCCCAAGTAGCATTTGTGAACCACTCTAGGGAATTGATACTAACTTCAAAGGAACTTTCCTGGGTAGTCTTTGATATCTGGGATTTATATTAGTCATTATTTCTCATGAGTGCTCTGGGAAGAAAGAAAGTGAAATATTGGCGAAGGATTTGCCATGGGTTGAATTTGAAATCAAAAGCTTTTAGATAGTCTACTGTTGAACACATTCTTAACAAAATACAGTTTTCATCTCATGGAACCCTTATCACAAATGAGAAAACAAATACATTGGAATCCTGTTATAAATGTCTTAGATTATCTTTAAAAAAAATCTTTATTTATTTTGAAAGAGAGAGAGTGAGGGTGAGGGGAGAGAGAGAGAGAAGGAGAGAGAATCCCAAGCAGACTCCACACTGTCAGCGCAGAGCCCTATGTGGGGCTCGATCCCACAAAGCCTGAGATCATGACCTGAGCTGATCAGACATTTAACTGACTGAGCCACACAGGTGCCTCTGGTCTTTTTTATTTCGATTTCTTTAAAGTAAACTCTACCCCCAATTTGGGCCTCAAACTCACAGCCCTGAGATCAAGAGTCACATGTTCTACCAACTGAGTCAGTCAGATGCCTCTTAAATAGCTTGGTTGCATTAAATGAGTTGAAAATTTTCTTTCAAAAATCTAATTTCATGAAAATCCTGATACAACTTGATTTCATTATGTTCTTGTTGGTTCTACAAAGCCAGGAGGTATTTATGCAGTATCCATTGTGAGGCTTAATCATAGGATTATAAGGTGGTCCTACAGTTTGTGGGCTTGGTGGTTTTTCTTGACATTTTGAGCTTGGCATTTATCATCTCCTCCTCCCTTATTGCTTCTGCCATGTATACAATGTAAATATTCCAGTATCTTTCTGTTTACTCACTATTTCTCTTCTGCTGCCCAGAGCCCTTCACATCTTCAGCCATATCATTTTTTTCCTCTGTGATCAATCAACCAGCAAGTATTTGTTATATTGTTGTTGTAACAGGCTTTGCAGGAATTAAGCTATAATTCCTAAAGGACTGTGGAAGATTTCTGTCCAAACTGCTTGACACAGCAACTAATAGAGCAATATTTCATGCCAAAGAGTACTTAATGGCTTTGATGACAATAATAAATAAATACATTAGAAAAGGATGGGATCTTTACTTTCTTTCTTTTAAACACAAGAAAACTTAGACTATTCCAGAAAGAAAGTAGAGTCACATACTCATATTATTAAAACTTCTTATGTTTTTGTTTGACTGTGAGTCACCTCCCAGGCTTTGCTTCTTCCTATTAACCAAATCTAAGTCCTTTAGGGTTTTCTCATGGGTCCTATTTTCAATATTATAAATTATTCACTTTTCTCATTCCACCATATTCACAGAGTATTTACTGTATGGAATCAAATATAAAATGCCATGACCCTTTATAAAGGTAGTGCAGGTCAGGGCCATTGGTCCTGAGGATTAGAAATAGTGAGATTCAGATAGCCACAAAGGTTGCTATTTTAGTTTTTCAGAATTTTATCTCTGGTCTTTTAGCCTGGAGCTAACTTGCATGATGACACTTACCACTGCCCTTATCCAGAAAATATCGCAAACGGATTGGTAAAGAACCTTCTGTTTCCCTTCCTCTACTTGTCTTGAGAGAAGTCTGCTTTTGTGTATTTCTGTCCTGAAAGTGGACAGCCATGACCATCACAAAATTACAGCCAAGACATCCTGACCTGTTTCTCTTAACCCCTGAAATGCAGAAGCAGCCCTTGACTGGTGTAGTAGGTAAGTCATATCAGGTTCCGACAGCTAAATTAGGGGTTCTGGGCAAAGCAACCTTCAGAAACAACTTGAGGCCATTTTAATTTCCCAAAAACATTAGTAAAAGTACTTGGACTGCTGGGGCATCTGGGTGGCTCACTCAATTAAACGTCTGACTCTTGATTTTGGCTTAGGTCATGATCTCACAGTTTGTGAGATTGAGCCCCATGTTGGGCTCTGTGCTGATAGTGTGGAGTCTGCTTGGGATTCTCTCCCCCCACCCCCTCTCTCTGCCCATACCCTGCTTGCATGCACGCTCTCTTTCAAAATAAACAAACTTAAAAAAAGTATTTGGACTGCTGACTTCTAATGTTCTAGAATGACTTGGGACCACAAAGATTCTATGAGGCTCCCTTGAAGTTTCTCTGGTAATATGGGTCAAATTCATTGGGTGAACTCTCATTTCAATTTCCACTTTAAAATTGATTTGTCATTCATTCAAATAAGTTGTGTTTAGCAGTGTGTAATGATCTAGAAAGACCATAGGCTGAGTTTGGGCCCCTCATTTACCCAGCACTTCAGCCTACGGTGTGATAAGGCAGCGGGTTTCATGGTTATGAGCATGGGATGGGATGTCAACTGCGTCACTTGCTCATACAGGACACGACTATGGGCAGGTTTCTTGATTGTGTTGCATTGTCCTCCTCTCCAAAAATGGAGAAATCACTGTCAACTCCCAGCATCACCACGAAAACATGCTGATATATATGAAAGTCCTCCTCACAGTTCCCGAAGTACGAATGGCACTCCATAAACTCCATGCTACTGTGTTATCACCCTAAGCACGACTAAAAGGACATAGCTTGAGACTTTCCCTGACCCTGATTTTTGGCAAACTAACTTTATACCGTGCTGATGATGACTGTTGCTTTAACTATTTCCACAACTTCCTAAACGTGGCCCAGTCTAAACTCTATTTTTAACAATGCCTGAGCAAAACCAAGAAACAAGCAAACAAGAAAGCAAGCAGAATATGGGAGCTGTCTTTAATACTTCTAAGATGAATCTGACTTTAGCTTTCTCAATATACCTTAACTCTATATTCCCCACCTGCCCCCCCCCACCCTTCAGCTTTCACTTAGGAGTTATTAAGAAAAAAATTTTCCTGTGAAAAATTTGCCATGATAGGCCAATGATTTTCGGGTGGAAATCTAGGCCATTATCATGACTCTAAAGTGTGTTGAAGATGGTCCGAATCTTGTCAATGGTTAGCAGTTATAGGACTAGCAGGACAGAGAAGGGTGGGAGAACAGGTAGTTTAAGTGGCACGGAAAATTCCTCTCACAGCTCAGCTGTACTTGCAAAAGAAGAAAAAGCATGTGAGAAATCCCTTGATCTCCCTGCGCTGAGAGAGCAGGACTGGGTGTGATGGAGATGGTCTGATGAGACACATCAGTTAATTCAGCCTAACCTTCAGATTCAGTAGAACTTCACAATACAATCTGACTTACACAACGAATATCTAAATTTTCGTCAGCGTTTCTCAATTATAGCTCTTGTTTTTTTCTATATTCAGATACTATTGGGAAAACTGAACAAGACATTACCCTTTGGAGCCATAATTAAACCGAAACTCAACAAGAGTGGAATTGGAGTTTTTGACTAACAGCTAACAGAATGTCGTGTCACACACTACTCTCCTGCCACTGGCCTAAGGGAAACCAGGAGGATTTCAGAAATCACACAGACTCTCAAGAGCAGATATGTTTTAGTGTTCAAAATTAAATTCGTCCAGCGATTGGTATTGATCTGACTGGTATTGGATGCCAGGGACTGATATTGAAACATTTATACTATTTCAAGTGCTGTGTAGAACACTTTGGAATCTGAAGAAAGTTATCTTTTCATGTTTTGAAGTTTTTTTTCTCACAAGATAAACTGAGCTGGTTAATGTTTTGTCAAATCATGCTTTCTAGGCTATGTCATCTTGTTGCCTGCTAGCGTCTAGCTCTATTTTTTCATAATAGAGAAACTCTGATTTTTTTCTCTTGCTATATTCTCTTATTTCAACCGGCAAACTATATCTCACGAAATATCCTCTCTTCTCAACTCAAGGCCCATAGACTGTGTGTGTGTGTGTGTGTGTGTGTGTGTGCACGTGTTTCAGACTTCTTTCTACAGAGAGAGAATTTTGGGGCTTTCACTGCTTTTGCCTCTCTAGAGAACATTCCATGCCCCATACGGATGCTGGAAAGAATATCTCAAAAGGCATTCAGCTGGGTCATCTACCATCATTTTTGGTTCACATGGAGGGTTTTGTTGACAAGACTCTGTTTAAAGCAAAGGGACTATGCCAAGTGATTCATGACATCTGCAGCCTCTTCTAGAACATGCTGGCCACTTAAAAGACTCTCTGGAGTCAGAGGAAAGAGAATAGATATAGAAGGGGAGATTTGACGTATGTAGAAAATTTCAGAAACCACTTACAGTCTTTGTGAGAGCTGCATTTAGCTTTTAGAACAATGAAATCATGAAATGTGTTTTTGAAGGAGAATTTCTTCCCTGTGTCCTATGTGCATATTTTTCCCCTGGGGAAATATTTATCCAAGCAAAAAAAAAATTTTGTTAAAGAAAGTAATACATTTGCGTTTTGAAATTTCCTCTCTGGAAGAAAAGAATTCTAACTCCAGGTCTTTTGGATGGTTCTAGAGTAGGATCAGATAATTTAATCTTCTGACTGAAACACAGGTCCAGCATTAATAATCGGAAACAAGCACTCCCTTCTCTGTATCAGTTCCAACAACAGATTTATTTAACTCTAATACCAAGTGACCACTTCAATTTGAAAAACGTGTGTTGCAGCACAGGGCACAACTATTATTTAAAAAAAAAAAAACTTTTTTTGAAGTAGATTTTATCCCAATTTTTTTGTTTTGAAAACTTTGAAACATACTGAAAAGTTGAAAGAATGATTAGAACACCCTACCCACCCCCCCAACCTAGATTCAATGATATCAACATTTTGGTGCATATGCATATGCTCTATAACTTCAAGTATATGGAGTACAGATTTTCCCTCTGAACCATTTGAAAGTGATTTGCAGACGTATGGGTGACATTTTAGCCGTAAGTACTTTAGCAGCATCAACTAAAAATAAGGACGTTCTCCCCCAAACCACAATACTATTATTATATGCAAGAAAATTAACCTTAAGTTATAATGTAACCTAAATTATTGCATATTAAACATATGCATTGCATATTAATTGCCCGCAACATGTCTTCAGTAGTTTCTTTTTTTTTTTTTTTTTTTTAAGTCAGGATCCAATCAGGTTAAAACATAGTATTTAATCTAGAGTGGTCTCCTTACCTTTTCCCTCTCTATGTTGCTTTTATTTTTTTGAAGAGTCCAGACCAGTTTTCTGGTGGAATGTATCATATTTTGAAACTACTAGTAGTCTTGATATGCCTTTGGCTAATTTAGAATCACAAAAGAAGCAAGCAGCCTAAGAACTTAGTTTAATATATTAGTAAAGAGAGAGTTACCAAAGTGGTGAGTGCTTTTATATTAATATAGAAGCCTCAGGAGATTTAGATTAGATGGAATAAATTTGGCAGGAAACATAGGAGTATTTTGGGATCACAATGTTTCCAAGTTTACTGGTTTTTAAATATTCCATAGTCAAAAGAAAGCGAACTGATGTCTTTAGCGGGTCATCATTCTTCAGTGGATACATTTAGTAAATGGCAGGGAATGCGGTTTGCAGTTTGCAGGTGAAACTGATGTTAAAGAAAACAAAGTCTTGTGTAACATTGTAGACTGGGAACTGTGGGGACAGGAAAATTCACCTATCTTTCCATAAGTACAAGTTTATATATATATTTTTTAAAAAAAGACCTGAAAAGTCAAATGTGAGAAAGCTATCTTATTTTATTTTTATTATTTCAAAAAATATTTATTTTGAGAGAAAGAGTGCGGGCACATGCGGAGCGGGGGAGGGGCAGAGAGAGAGAGAGGGAGAGAGAGAATCCCAAGAAGACTCCTGTCGTCAGGGCAGAGCCTGATGCGGGGCTCGATGTCACAAATTGTGAGATCATGACCTGAGCAGAAATCAAGAGTCCTGTGCTCAACCAAGCGAGCCACCCAGATGCCCCAGAAAAACCATCTTATTATTTTTTTTAATGTTTATTTATTTTGAGGGAGAGAGAGAGACAGAGCATGAGTGGGGGAGGGGCAGAGAGAGACAGAGAGAGAGAGAGAGAAAGAGGGAGACACAGAATCCGAAGCAGGCTCTAGGCTCTGAGCTCTCAGTACAGAGTCTGACACAGGGCTGGAACCCACAAGCCGTGAGATCATGACCTGAGCCGAAGTCGGAAGCCTAACCAACTGAGCCACCCAGGAGCCCCAAAACCACCTTATTTTAATGGTCTATTTCATCTTTCAAATATGACAGTATATATAATTATATGTGTGTATGTGTATTGCATTTCCGTATTGTTTAGATCTGAACAACCAAAACACGGCATTACTGTTACTAATACCAATAAAACATATCTCTTATATATCAGGCATTTTATATTGAAGTGAAAGGGGGGGCGGTTTGTAAGTAATGTTGGCAATGTTCAAATAATCTCTGTAGTTTCCTTTTTTCATTTATCCACGGAATTATTAAGCATTTACAATGTACCAGGCAGGATACTTGAGGCAGGAATGCAAGGATGGACAAAAGAACACGATGCCTCCTGTTGAGGGATCATAGTCTATTGGGAGGGGCCTGCAGTGTAAAAAGTGACAGCTGTATGAGATCTGGTATAATAAAGGGTGCTATGTACAAGGTGCTATGTGTCTGACCCACAGAAGACACTCAAAATATTTTTGGTGAATGAGTGGATGAATGAAGGAATCATAGAAGAGGAATCATCTAGTAGAACTGGAGAAGCAACGATTGTAAGAAGGAGGTGAGGTTTAAGCTGTGTTTTAAAGGATGTGCAGGAGTTTTCCAAGTGGGCGAGGACGGTGGGACGTACCAGGTGGCTTGTACAAACGTGGAAGTGAGAGTGTGGGGAACACATATTGTTCAGTCTGGCCCAGTGTCAGGGTCCACGTGGGGGGGGGGGGGGGGAGGAGTCGGAGCATGAACAATTAAGGACAGACAATTCTATGCTGGAAATGGTTGGGAGCCAGTGAGTCATATTGAGTGGAATACTGACATGCTTGGATTTTTTGTGTTTGTTTGGAAAACCTTTCTGGTGGTGGTAGAGAGGATGAATCGAAGGAGAGAAGACAAGCTGATTAAGAGGCTGTTATAATGATTCAGGGAAAGAACAATGAATAAAGCAGTGACAGGAGAAATAGGGATGAGGGCAGACTGAAGAGTGATTTTGCCAAGTAACCAGTTGTTACTCTAGCTGTCAAACTATAGCTGTCCTGAATATGCATTCAGGAATCAAGAACTTTGATACATCTCTGTAAGGGCTAGAAATGAAAATTTCCCTCACGTTATTTCAGTCTTTAGTTACTACCCAGTTTCAGTTTAACTTTTATAAGCAAAGAGGTCACATTAGTATCTTCACTTTTTTCCCGTTCCCGATTATTTTTTCACAGCTTTTAAAATTGAGATATAATTCATATGCCATAAATATAATCCATCCATTTAATGTGTACAATTCTGTGGTTTTTTAGTGCAATCACAGAGTTGTGCAACCACTCCCACAATCAATGTTAGATTATTTTAATCACTTCCAAAAGAAACCTTGTAACCGTTAGCAGTCCCTCCCCATTTACCCATTTCTCCAGTCCCTGGAAACCACTAAGTTACTCTCCATCCCTATGCATTTGCCTGTGCTGGGCACTCCATATAAACAAAATCCTACAATACGTTATCTTTTGTGACTGGCTATTACCTTCACTTTTGCTCATCGTCAGAGCCAGGAAATTGGGAGTGGACTAAAAAATGGAGAAATCGTTTGAGATTCTTCCCACCCCCAACAAGAATATCAAGTTCAGAGAAGGTACAGTTAGTTACTCTGTAAGAGGCCAGATAGAGATAAAAAATACTTTTTCGGTAATGATGCTACTTCTAAATTATCATAAAAATATATAATAATATTTCCATGCATTCAATGCTTGTTAGATGCTTTATGCACTTCAGCTCATTTATTCCTTACAACGTATCTGTGAGGTAGGTATTTAACTCTTTTACAGGTGAGCAAAGTAAGAGATTGGGAAAGAGCTTACTTATTTCATATCTCACTTTGTATGAGCTCAAAAGCCACGTTTTTGATTGCCATTTGAGAATACAAGGCATTCTAATTTTTTAATTCCCAGGTAACCTTTCCATTTCTTTTTTATATGCTACTTTTCATGACCTTAACATTTTCCTCAACTTGGAATGGCTCACCTATCCTTTGACTACTGGCCACTGCCTCACCTTTTAAAGCATTAAGAAAACTCATGATAGATGAATGGATAAAGAAGATGTCATACACACACACACACACACACACACACATCCATACATACAATTGAATATTACTCAGTCATAAGAAGAATATCTTGTCATTCGTGACAACATGGATGGACCTAGAGGGTATTATGCTAAGTGAAATAAGTCAGATAGAGAAAGACTAGTGCCATACGATTTCACTTATATGTGGAAGCTAATAACACAGATGAACAAACATAAAGTGGGAGATACAGGCTTCCAGTTATGGAATGAATAAGTCATGGGGATAAAAGGTATAGCATAGGGAATACAGTCAATTGTCTTGTAATAGTGTTGTATAGTGACAGGCGGTAGCTACACTTGTGGTGAACATGGCATCATGTACAGATTTGTCCAGTCACTATGTTGTATACCTGAAACCAATGTAATGTTGTGTGTCAACTACACTTCAATTAAAAAAGAAAATAATAGCAACCAAAGATACTAAGATTTTTAAATAAACACAATGGGCATAGCGTATCAGAGAAGCATAAAATCTCCACAGAGGACTATGGAATAAATACTGCAACAAGCAATAATAAAGAGAACTCATGAAAATATGTCTTTCCTAAGAGATGATAGGATGTAGAATCTCACTGTTTCCCCATCCTTAGATGGGGTTGGGGGAAAACGCCATTGTGAAAGTGGGTTGGGGTGATTCCTGATTAATCACTTAGCCAAATGGGTAAGACTCACTACTTGAAAGATAGAGGCATTTATATAATTATTATGACTACAGAAATCACATTTTGTTTATTATTTCTTCTCAATGTTTTATGAGAAACATGGTAATCTGATTTAATGTTAAACCAACTATGGTTTACTGTTTGGATATGGACTGTGCCATGGAGAGCTGCCCATGAGGGGGTCAACTATGTGTCAGCTGTCAGCTCCATATTCTGGCAAACTTCCTTGAAGGAAGTGGCACTAAGAAATAGACTGTGTTTATTTTCTTTCTTTCCCACTCTCCAGGTACCCTAATTCACCTTCCTCCCTTGTGCTGTTGTCTAAATCTTCCTTGGGATTATTGTATCAGCAAAGTGTAGTTTTGGGAGAGTAAGACAGCTTTTCCTATCTTGGATTTAAATTTAATAAGCCCTTGTGAAAATTAATCTTTTCAAGTATCAGAAGGGAAGAAAGTATGCCTGAATGCCCAAGAATGTAAGAATTTACTTGAGATTGTCAGTTAGGATTCTCTAGTCGAAGATGATTTGATGAAACCCACAGCGTGGGGGCGGCTTTACCAAGGAAAATAAAACGCAGGTCTAGAAGGGACCCCAGAAAGTTGTTTTCACGTGATCCACTGCTTTAGGCATGTCAGTGTCCAAACCCCCAAGGACCATGAGTCTGTTCTCTTTATGAAGAAATCTTCATATATGTATATTTCATAACTCCCATCCTCATTGTAGTCTCTTATGAACCAAACCGACTAACATCAATCTAAATTGAGTTACTCTATGGGACATTTTGTGTTGTTTACTCTTCCCTGAAAGGTGGAAACTGACCACAGTTAGGGAAAACACAGTCTAGTATGTCAGATGTTACAGGACAAAGAAGTTGGATCAAGTCTCTCTCCCACATCAACAAAAACAACAAGAGCAAAAGCTACTGACATTTACTCAACACTGTTAAATATATTGACACATTGGCTCAGTTAATCTTCATATGTCCTAGATGAAGTAAGTCCCATTATATCTTCATTTTACACGTAAAGAAACTACAGACTAAGGGCACCTGGGTGGCTCAGTTGGTTGAGGGTCTGACTCTTGGTTTCAGCTCAGGTCATGATCTCATGTTTCGTGAGATTGAGCCCACACTGGGCTGTGTGCTGATAGCCCAGAGACTACTTGGGATTCTCTCTCTCCTTCTCTCTCTCTGTCCCCTTCCCCACTCACACATACATGTTCTCTCTCTCTCTCTCTCTCTCTCTCTCTCTCTCTCTCTCTCTCAAAATAAAGAAATAAAATTTAATGGGGCATGTGGATGGCTCAGTTGGTTAAGTGTCCAACTCTTGATCTCAGCTCAAGTCTTGATCTCAGTGTCATGAGTTCAAGCCCTACTTTGGGCTGCATGCTGGATGTGAAGCCTACTTAAAAACAAAAAAACAAAAAAACAAAATCAACTCCCCTCCCACCCCCAAACCACTACAAACTAGAGAGTTAAATGACTTGACCGAAATCAAAATTACCAGTGAATGACAGAACTGTGTGTCTAATTTAGGTATGTCTGATAAAAAGCATCTTCTTCTTCTTCTTCTTCTTCTTCTTCTTCTTCTTCTCCTTTTTTTTTAAAGATTTTATTTTTAAGTCACCTCTACACCCAACATGGGGCATGAACCCACAACCCTGAGATCAAGAGTAGCATGCTTCACTGACCAAGTCAGACAGGTGCTCCAAAAGCACATCTTCTTGACTATTCTATGTACGTATGCATCCGTTCCTAACATGGCTATGCAAGATAATTATATGATAAAAGTTTGCAAAAGCATGGCTAGTTCTTTGCCCATATAGCCAGGAAAAATGACAGCTCAAGCATGGCATGTTATAAAGACAGTGATTTTGATTTATTTGACTAGCTGTTAATGTCACCCAGCAAGATGGTTGGGTTCACTGAATTATGCAACCGGTCAATTTTCTGTGCTTTTTCATAAACATGCTCTAATATCCACTATAAAGGACCCATAAAATCACAGGAAAAAGGTAGAGTGGATACAAATAATTTTGGGAATTAAGGAAGAGCCAACATATAAAAACAATTACAAAGCAACATATCCTTGTGGGGTGCCTGGGTGGCTCAATCGGTTAAGCATCCAACTTCGGCTCAGGTCATGATCACAGTTCGTGGGTTTGAGCCCCGCGTCGGGCTCTGTGCTGACAACTAAGAGCCAAGAGTCTGCTTTGAATTCTGTGTCTCCCATTCTCTCTTCCCATCCCCCATTCTCACACACACACACACACACACACACACACACACACACACAATCTCTCTCTCAAAAAGAAATAAAACATCAAAAAACAAAAAAACCCCATACTATTGTAAATGTTCATTCATTCATTCAGAAGATATTTATTGAGTGCCAAGCATTCTTCTAAATGCTAGAAGTATGGCCCCTCATCTTACTAGACAAATGATATAAGAATGTGATGTGTGAGTGCACACATATGTGCGTGCAGTATTCTAGGTGGTTATAAATGCAAAGTGAGTGGAGAGTAGTTCATTATTATACAGTGATTGAGAAAGACCTTGCTGATAAAATAACATTTGAGTGGATTCCTGAGGGAAGTGAGCAAGCCAGTCACATGGTTATTGGGGCACAAGGACCAGACAGGGGGAACAGCAAGAACAATATCTCTAAAGGGGAAATGTGCATTCAAGGAATAGCAAACAGACCAGAATGGATGGATGTGAGAGAATAAACCTTTTTTTTTTGGAAAATACCTCTAATATTTTTCTCTCATCCAAGTGCATCATCCTATACCTCCCATAAGAGGTTAAATAATAATGGTAATATGGGAATGTTTGCCTTAATCCTGACGTCAGTGGAAATATTTTTCACCTTTCCCTATTAAGCATGATGATGGCTTTTAGACTAAGATAGATATATAAACAAAATCCCTGTGTGTTTGAGTTGCCTATTGCTGCATAAGAAGACACACCAAAATTTAGAGACTTAAAATAATAATCACTTTATTATCTCATGCTTCTATGACTTAACTGGGCTTGGTTGGTCAGTTTTTCTGCTTTATCATACCTCAGCTTGCCTGGAGGCTTGACTAGGTTGGAGCTACCAAGGTGGCTCATGCACATGTGTATCAGTTGGTGCTACATTGTAAGGAGGCTCAGCTAGAGCTATTGACCAGAGTGCCTTAGTTCTTCTTTTTTCCATATAGCTTGGGCTTCACTGCATTGACAATTGGTTTCTATGAGGAAGGAAATCCTAGGCTCCAATGTGTTAGAAAATCAATTTCTCTTCATGCCTTTGGGCAAGGCAGTCACAGGTCCAGCTGAGATCTGTGGGCTGGGGAATAAACTCTACCTCATGATGGTGGAGTGACATATTTATAGAAAGAGGGGAGGAATTGGCAATGGTTTTCTTTGGAGGCTATCACACCATCAATTCCCTATTTTGCTGTTGTTATTAAATCAAATTTTAATATTAATTTTTATAATGCTTTGTCAATCTTTGTGAAGATGACTATACTGTTCTTCTCCTTAGACCTATTAATATGATGAATTTTATGAATAGATTTTCTAATATTGAAGTGTCCTTAAAGACTTGGAATAAATATCTCTTGCACATGGCTTTATCCGTATGATTCTTCATGACTAGCTTCCACAATCTGAACTAGGTCTATGGAGGCTTGTAAAACCCTCAGTTTCTTCTCTTTTCTGCACGCACTCCTTTACATACATGGTATATCATTTTTTCTCTTCTACATGTGTCTCTCACCTTAAAAAGTGTATTTTTGTTTGTGGTTTTTGAGACCGGTCACCACTGGGCTCTATCTCCTCAACTTCTTTCCCCCTCCTTCCTTTTTTCTTCAGTGAATTCTGCTGTTTGGGGCACCCTTTTAAAAATATTTTGGAATTTATGTCCTAGCTTTACTGGAAATGTAGTTTATATTTTTGTTTACCATTTTTTTCCTTTTGGATGGTTTTCAGGAAGAGGAGAAAACTAGCATCATGGTCATGTCAGAAGCCCCAATATGTAAATATAAAACTTTTACAGAATATACAAATATTAAATTGATTTTCCCAAGCTCTCAATAGGCATTTTAGAGTTAAAATTGAGAAGTTAAAGATGTCATTATTTGTGAAAACAGGGATGAGATTATTACAAGTTAATTGTTTGTCTTCCTTTCTTTGGTAGCAAATACAACCCTCTTGTGGAAAGCTAGAGGCAACTTCTATTGCTTCCATAGAAAATTTCTCTCCACCATCAACTTCCAACTGTATCTTAATTAGGTGTAAAAGTGATAACAATTGTTTAAGTGATAGTTGGATGCAGTTGGGGAAAATGCTTTTCCTTGAAGATCGACCTCCATCACTTCCCAAATTGTGATGAGTTGAGGGTGTGAGGAACAATCCTGGGAGCTGGCAAGAGGCTCCAGGATGGGGGTACAGGAAAATGGTGAGCCTTAGCTTAGAAGTGAGAGAATTCTAGGAAATCAAGAAAGAAACTAACACAATCTTCCAAACAGCCAAATTCTGGATCTACCCTAGTAGGGACTAATTGTATTTATTAAGTACTCTGTGCATTTGGTATAAAGTAGGCCTGGATCCTTCACTAGGCAATAGGTTGTTTGAGGTATATTATCAAGAGTAAACAGCACAATTACAATTATGTCTTTAGAATAGAGTGTTTTAATATCCAAATGTTCTTATTGTGAGTCTTTTTAAGATCGTAAAAATGGATTTACATTCTTGATTAGAAACGATTCTTCTGGTAATACAGCTGGGTGATCTGGGCCGTGGAGACCCTCTCTCAGCCCCTCCTCACACCTGCTGCTGAGATAATGCCAACAGTCTTGAGGCATTTCCACCCATAAAAGGAACAGGCAGGCTGTATGTACAAGTTACAGTACGTGAAGCATTTATCTCCGGTTCTGAGCCCTATTTCTGGCACTCACACATCCATATTGCTTATGAATGTGTGAAGGAACAAATCAGGATTAACTGCGTTCTTAGAGATGTAGTGCTGGGGATAGAAGACGTATTTGCTTTTATGCTATTGCTGTACTTTGTGGCTAGTGACATTTTATGTCATTCTACACTTGTGGTGCATTTAATAAATAAAGTGATTTATTACTAGTAGGAAACAGTAACATTTGATAGTGTTTTCCAACACACAAAATATGTTCATGTGCATTATACAATTTGTGATTTCTTGGGGATGTTTGGCTAATATAGATTAGTTGCCTCGGGACCACTACAATGCTGTGTTATTAAGAAGACAGGTTACTTCCTAGACACCTGGTTTCAATGCAAAATTATGTGTTAGAGAGAGTTATGGTGGTAATAAATTTGCTCAACAAGCTATCTTTAGCGGCTTTCCTGGTGGACTGAAATTGGGCTATGAAATGGGACTATAGACATTTTTAAAGAGTTTTAAGTATAATACCATCTTTTCTTTCTTTTTGAAAAATGTTTCTTTTTGGTAGAGAGGATGTGTGCATGTGTGCACGTATGAGAGTGTGGGGGAGGGGCAGAGAGAGAGGGAGACACAGAATCTGAAGCAGGCTCCAGGCTCCGAGCTGTCAGCACAGAGCCTGATGCAGGGCTTGAACTCACGAACCATGAGATCATGACCTGGGCTGAAGTTTGATGCTTGACCAACTGAGCCAGCTAGCTGTCCCTAATACCATCTTTTCTTAAAAACAAACATATTGAAGCTATCTTGACAGGAGGAACCATAATCTGGAAAAACAGAGTTACCTATGTAATGGCAATACATAAGGAATATGTTAATATATATCCTTCCGTCTTTTTTCTACCAAGAGAGTTGGGGTTTCTCTCCCTTTGTCTTCTACATCTGTTTCTGTCTCTGTCTCTGTCTGTCTGTCTGTCTCTCTCTCTCTCTCTCTCACACACACACACACACACAGACACGCAGATTATCAACAATGAGTTGGATTGCACTTATTTCAGTCTTCCAGAGATGTCCATGAAGTTCAAGGTTGGAATGCTCATATTGAAAACATTGCTGCCAGCCTTCAGTTGATAAAATTGGTATGAAAGTTAGCCTCTATGACTAATTCACAAGTTTCTCATGGAATTGCAGACAGTAACCTCCCTGGGAGGAAAACACTGATTTGTGGGTGATAGAATGAAGCTTTTGGGCAATAATCAACTCACTGAATGTGCTCCCCCATTCTGTGCACCTCTGTGGATCACCTAGGATGATGGTAGAATAGGGCATTTGATAAAAATGTCATGTGTAAATGCAGAACTTGGATGGAAATGAGAGAAAAGACATCCGTAACTCCAAGGAAGGGCATCTGTCGATGCTGGGAGTTCACTGCAGAGAGATGTGGTGGGGATCTAGAGACAGGCAGAACCATAAGATCTCTTTCTTAGACTAATAGGTCCTACTCTAGCAATAGTCTGCATGATTGATCACAATTTCCAATTTTTCCACTGTATGCAGCAGTATGGCTAACACTTGGAGGTGCCTCCAACATCTTCACAAATGGCTCTCAGCTCTGAATTCCAGGAGAAGCAAATTTAAGGTCCATTTATCTGCCCCTGAGCCCCAAATTTTGTTCTTACTCATTCTTGGCACTGATCATCAACAATGATAGGTGAGCTTAGAGCAGGAGCGGCTACTCCGTGTCCTTCCTTCTCTCCTCCCTAGTTCCTTTTTTTGTTCTCCAGATACACAGAGGTGAGGAGAGCAAGAAATAAAACCCGTTTTGAAGAACATGCATTCCTCCACCTTTGTTCTCTTGACCTTCAGACCCAACACAATACCAGGCTGCTCCCATTATGAAGTGGGTCCATTCACACCCAAATCATCTCAGATCCTTTGAAGGGGGAGATGCCAAAACCACTTTGGAAATTGTACAGCAATGTCATTTTTAAACCTGTCTAGTCTAACTCCTTCATTTACGTTTTAAGACAATCATCTTGGGTGTCCGTGGAGACATGTGAAGCACTTCTCATCAGTAGGGCATCCACTGTGTTCCTCACCCTGGAAAAGGTGCTACCTCCTTTCTTTGGTGTTAGAAATATAATTAGCATTTATAAGCCAGTGCCTACTATACGCCTAAATGTGATGGAGGAAAGAGCCTTGCTTATTAGGAGAAGCAACTTGGCAGAGGGGAGAAAAGCAGCTATTTTAAGGAGGGTATTCACAGCACCGAGAGACAGCAGAGATGGACGAGGAAAGCTTGGGGGATTTTACTGCTTCAAGAGACCAAGCACAACAATATAGATACTTAGAAATAGGCGTAAGGCTAGATTCTTTAGTAAAAAAAATCCACTTCTGCCTTTTGAATGCCTACATCTTTGGTCCTTGAGGGACAGTGTGCATGAAGGAGGAAGGAGTTTGGCAGCCTTTTGTAATTCAGGACACACTTGGATGTTTTCTGAGAACATGTGGTTCTCATGAAAAGAGCCTACTCTGATTTAACGGAATAGAACTCCAGCCCCTACTTTCAAACAGCACCTTCCCTGGGGAGTGGGCTGGAGTTACCCAGTCAGAGACTCCAGGGACCAGGCATTCCTGTGCTTGTCTTCATCCCTAGAATACAAGAAATATTATATTTCTGAGACTTGATGTTCAAATGAGAGAAAAGCAGGAATTTGGGGAGTAACAAGGGAGGATCACCATCTGTCCTGAAGAAAGGATCCCAGTGGATCTTAGTGGAAAAAGTACCAAGAATTTGGGGCTGAAAGAACCCCGTCCTGGGAGAATTATGGAGAAAAATTTTGCTCAATTTTCTCTTTCCAAAGATTGGACAGACATTGCTCAGGGGCAGACTTGCATTATTCCTTCTGAATCGCTGATTCATTCACCGAGGCAGAAATATGCAGTCTTTTCTGAGTTCTTTTACATCATGCTATAATTACCATAACTGAATTTCTATGATTCTCACATATACCATTAAAGTATTTCTAAAGTCTTTTTTTCCCTAATAAAGGACTAAATTTAAATAGTATTAGCATGAAATTTGGCAGCTTGTCAAGTTCATATACCACTGCCTTTCTCTTAGAAGATGTACATTCCCTTTCATGTAGAAGTCACTGTATGGAGGTTCCGCAGAGGGGGAGGAAACCTTCATGCACGTACCAAAGAAAAGTTTGAAATCCTTTAAAGAAGAAGTAGGAGGGGCACCTGAGTGGCTCAGTCAGTTAAGCGTCTGACTTAGGCTCAGGTCACGATCTCATGGTTCGTGGGTTCAAGCCCTGCATTGGGCTCTGTGCTGACAGCTTAGAGCCTGGAGCCTGCTTCAGATTCTGTGTCTTCCTCTTTCTCTGCCCCTGCCCCCTCTCTTCTTCTCTCTCTTAAAAATAAACATTAAGAAATTTTTTAAAAAGAAGAAGAACATGGGAAGACTAAATAAGAACAAAAACAATTTTCCTGAGGCTCTTTCTTGAGAATGTCATATATCTTTCAACAGCAGATTATTGATTTTAAGAACCTTGAAAAGAAAAAAAAATGTGCATTAAACCCTCCGAAGTCACCATTTTCAGATACTTTGCTTAAAGGTTGTAGGGTGTCCACTTACAAAGAAATAGAAAAATAGTAACAACTTTTAACGGACAAATAGATCACTCTGCGGGCTGATCCTTCTCACCCTCAATATGCTTTATTTGGTGCTTTTTCTCTGGGCTCTGAGTTAATTGTAGGGTTTGTGGGAGTAAGCAGACATTGGCTGAAAATTGGAGCTAAGTGTCATTGTCAGTAGAACAGAAACTCTTTTCCTCCTGTCACAGGGAACAGGCATTGAAACTGTTCACGAGGTGGTAAAAGATGGAAAAGTTGAGGCAGTGATGTCATCAGAAAGGAAAACCACGGAGAGTTTACTAGCTCCTTGTGACACTGAAAGCAAACAAAATGGGTTCTCAAATGTCGTGTAGATGCTTTGAAAGTCATGTTTCTGTTTGTTTCTGAGTTCCTTCTCTCCTTCACCACAGTCAGATCTAACACTTGGACATCTAATCCTTGAAGGCTTGGAAATCATTTGAGGACCCACATACGGAACTAGGCGTGATGTGAAGTGATTTCTCTTCCTGTGTAGATTACTATAGTTAAGGTTAGTTGATGATGCGGTAGGGTCCGAAATTACTCATGATCTCTTGTAAGTATTCCAGGACTCCTATAGCTTAGAGCCTAAGATTCTCCCAGGATCCAGAAAAATCCACTGAGTGCTAGACTACCCTGGAATAGGATGTCTTTTGTGAAACTGAAATTCAATCTATAGTAATTGCTGAGGTTGCCAAATAGGATGTCTGGCTAAAGAAGCTTTTAATGTGTTAACTGGTAGGAACTAAATGAAGCATAAAAGTCATTCAGGATGATTTGTAGTCTATTACATACTAAATCCTAGTAAGACTAGTGGATCTATTACAAGGAGAGGGTATTCAGTACTGTAAAACACAGTGATCTCTGGTAACCACAGGGAACCAAAGGTCTCCTGTAATACCAAAACATGTTTAAACCTATGGAGCCGAGATTAATTTGGGGATTTGAAGAAATCTGGTATTTTGAAACTCTTAACACAATATTATAATGCAGATAAACCTGGGAATAACTTAATAGAGGTTTATTAAAATGCTGGGAGAGAAATGTAGTACTCTCATACTGGTGACTTCAGTCCTTTACATTAGTCCGATTGACCTAACTTCATTTAAATAACAGGTGAAAAAGGAAACAAGATAGAAGACCTTGAAAAGATTTAGTTTAGGGGCGCCTGGGTGGCGCAGTCGGTTAAGCGGCCGACTTCAGCCAGGTCACGATCTCACGGTCCGTGAGTTCAAGCCCCGCGTCAGGCTCTGGGCTGATGGCTCAGAGCCTGGAGCCTGTTTCTGATTCTGTGTCTCCCTCTCTCTCTGTGCCCCTCCCCCGTTCATGCTCTGTCTCTCTCTGTCCCAAAAATAAATAAACGTTGAAAAAAAAAATTAAAAAAAAAAAAAAGATTTAGTTTAGACTTTTATATCCTGTTAGGACTGTACCTACCTATTTTGGTGAGATCTCCATTCCTACCAAACCATTACAAAAGCTACTGTGTGTCAGCTGTGGATTTGAAATGCAAGTCATTCGCGATTGATGTAACTGAATTTGTGAGAAGCTACCCATGAAAAATGGGGAAATACAAGGTCAGGTCTCTCTGAAAGGAGCTGGAAAGAGCTGGGTGTATTATATGAAAATTTCCTCCACTTTCAAATACATTAAGAGCCATCATTCTGAGGATGATACTACTAAGGATTTTTCCATCTTTGCTGAGCTTGAGTGAAAGTAGCTTCGATCTGCTGCCTGATGGATTCAGTTTATCTGAAAGGAAGGACTTGATAGGGAGAATTATTAAGAGGATAAATGAACGGAATGAATAGCATTAAACCTCTACAGTAAAGTTTGTGCCTAATATTGACACTTAAGATTTAACATTAATCCTCTCTTTTGGAAAGTTCGGTTAAAAACACATTTACTGTTGAACATTCTTAAGGTTCGTATTTACCAGCTTGAACTATGGCAAGTGTCATGCAAAATTCATTTTGGTTGAGGAAAGAAGCATGTAGGGTTCACAGTACATGTGTATCCAACATGAGCAGAAAGGAGTCTTGGGGGTGGGGGAGAGAGAGAGAGAGGCCATAGCCAGTTTTCTTCTAATAACTCTCACTTTGACAAGTATAAAATGCCTCATTATTTTTTTAAAGGTCTATTTACTTATTTTGGGAAAGACAGAGTGTACACATGAGCAGGGAAGGGGCAGAGAGAGAGGGAGAGAGAGAATCCCAAGCAGGCTCCGTGTTGTCAGTGCAGAGCCCAGTGTGGGGCTGGATCTCATGAACTGTGAGATCATTAAAAAGCCTCATTATTAATATATACGAACATGTTCATTGCATTTCTTGCAAGCATATCAGCTGAAAATTAGTATACTTTCTAGCTACTGAATGATTACATTTTATAAGTATCAATCATAATTCCTAGGAGTTTTACACCTGTTATACATTTAGGAGATGATCAACTCACTGTTTTTCCTCATAACTAATCTCCTATCTGAAAAGAAAGTTAAACAGCACATACTTTAAGGAATTAAGTTTTTCTTTTTGCCTCTAGTACATAACATCCTGAAAAACAGAGATAAAACAGAAATGCTTTATATAAATAGGAAAACAACTTTTTGCCTAGTTAAATCACTCAGAACTCACAAGATTGAAATTTGACTAGAACAAAGTCTTTTGGATTTTTTTTTCCCCAAGAAAAATAAAATTGCTTTATAAGTTCTAAATGAAGCCAATACAACATTTCTGAACGTGTGTTTATGATGCTTAGGATACATCCTTTTAAGATCTGAGAGGATCAAATTTCAACACAGAAAATTATCCTGACTATTCACACAGAATGCTAACCTTAGTGTAAGTGCACTGTGAGACTCTCAGGTGTCATTCATTCATTCATTCATTCAAGCAATCATCCAGTAGACATTTCTGAGTGTCTATTGTGTCCTAGGCTCATTCCCCAGCATTGAGACATAGAGTAAACAAGACAGAAGGAAGCTTGCCGTTGTGAAGTGTACATTCTAGAGGGAGACAAGAAATGGACAATTAAATAAATGAGATAGTAACTACAGAGGAAATAAGTAGGTCTCGAAAGGAAGCCCAATTGAATCAGAGTGGTTTGGCCTCACTGAAGAGATAACCTTCGAGCTGATAGGTTGGAATCCTTTCTGCCAGGTGAAAGGAGACTTTCACTACCTAGAGATGATGTGAGGCCCAAAGAAGACAGCAAAATAACACAGGGCTTGCTTGGCACATATGACATACTTAGCTGAATAGCATTAGTGAATTGCTGTTTTTATTAATCAACTGTAGACATGATTGCAAAAGGATCTGGAGGCAATTTTGCTCCCTATGTTGCATTCTGCTCAGGCCTCACAGAACATCGTTTCTCCCCTGTTGGCGAGGAGAATCGCATTCTGAGGCTTGGCTTACGAATGTGTATTAAAACAGCTGGAGAAACTCCAAAGGAAGACTTGGTCCCCACTAGCAGCACTGTTTGTCAACTGGTTGACCCAGGAAGGGTGCCTGAGCCCCAGTTCTGAAATTTCTGCCTCTCCCATAATTGACATGCTATCTCTTTCAGGAACCAGATTCTAGCCCAAGAAGTAGCCTTTCTGGACTCTCAGTGATTGCAGTTTAGGAGGTTTTCCATTTTTGTTTTTTCTCCTTTTTCCCAAATGTAGGTCAAAGCATGAAGAACAGAAGGATTGGCCAAGGGGAAACAGATGTTTATGTTCATTTCATAATCGTAGGGCTGGGTGGATATGGAAGAACAATAAATAGTGTCCAAGACATGCAGAGCTGCACCAAAAACCACCCCAAGGGTCCCAGGCTCCTTCCTGTTTTTCAAGACCCCTTTGCTTCTTCCCACGAGAGGAGGTGTTCTCTAATTTTCCCTCGATAAGGCCACTGAACGTCTTCCAGGCTGATGGTTGTTTTACAGACAGCAGGCTCTACGAACAGAGGTTCACGGTTGTGGGGCCACGTCAGTCACAGCCCAGGCTTTTCTCCCAGCAGCTGGCGCTGGGGCGCCTCAGTTTGCTTAGTCAGCCCCCTTTCTGCTGTTTTACAATTTCTACTCATCTCCGTTCTGAGCTCGGAGGCTCCCCTCCTCACCCCAGCCCTCTCCCATCAGCCCTTCTGATTCTCAGCCTTGTACGTTCTCTTTCTTCCAGGGTCTCTCCAAGCCCCAGCCTGAATTCTGAGGGCATATCTTTGATGAGAACACTCTAGTCCTCATTTAGGCATTTGCTACTTGTTTCTGAGAGGCTCTAAGGGCCTCTTCTGTTTTACACAATTTTCCCTGTTAGAAACTCCCAAGTCAAGAAATTATATATGTGGATATCTATTTTTAAGTTGCTTTTTAATGATTGATGTATTATCATGGAGTTATTCCTCTTAAACTGGATTTATAGGCATCTTTACAGTATAAAGAAAGGTTTTCTGAACTTGCTAAATTACATTAGATTGAACTACATGAACTTAGGAAATCCGAAAGATTTTGAACTGTAAAATGGCAGTTTAATAGAGTCCATCTAATAAGAAACACTTAGGATGCTTGTTGAAATTTATATCGACAGCTCTTTCTCTCAGTGGGTCTCATACAGCAGACTAAAACTATGGCATGGACTAAAGAATCTGCATTTTCAACAAGCAGGTTTTTCCGATGAGCAGGTATGTTTGGGAAATACAGGTATGTCATCTGTAGCTGAATAAACACCTAATTAAATATGGTGCTTAGGGCAATTCATATTGTTCATGTGGGTCTACTGTATTTAAAAAAATTTTTTTTGAACTTTATTTACTGTTTGGGGGGGAGGGGCAGAGAGAGAGGGAGAGAGAGAGTCCCAAGCAGGCTCTGCACTGTAAGCACAGAGCCTGATATGGGGCTCGAACCCACAAACTGGTGAGATCATGACCTGAGCCGAAACTGAGAGTCAGACGCTCAACCGACTGAGCCACCCAAGCGCCCCATGTATTTTTTTACTTAAAGTATTTTTTTTTTTAATTTTGAGAGAGAGAGAGAGAGAGAGAGAGAGAGAGAGAGAGAGGGCATGCACAAGCAGGGGAGGGGCAGAGAGAGAGGCAGGGAGAGAGAATTCCAAGCAGGCTCCCTGATGTCCACACAGAGCTTGACGCAGGGCTCAAACTCACGAACCATGAGATCGTGACCTGGGTTGAAATGAAATCAAGAGTCAGATGCTTAACTGATTGAGCCCCCCAGGCGCCCAGCCTATTGTAGTTGATGCGAGAAATGTCAACTTCGTGATTATGGCAAAGATTACTAAGTGTCCATTAGCATCTGCTCACTTTTTCTTTGGGCATAAAGCTAACCTCTCGTAATAATGTGTGGCCGAGGGTTTGGCTTCTCTCCAATGAGATGTGAACAGAAGTGGCACATTCCACTTGTGGATCTGGCCCACACCGTCACTCCTTGCCTTCACTCCTCCGTATTCTGGGTACCAGCAGAGTCACAAGACAGAAAAAAGTTAATCCTTAATGGCCCATGGAGCAGACCCATTTCATCAACCTGAACACTTGCCCAATCTGTTATCTGAGCAAGACACAGAATTCTCATAGTTTGAATCATTTGATGTTTGGGTCTGTTTGTTATAGCATCCTAGTCTATTGAGTGTGGTGTCATCATTACAAAAACCTAAAGTAGTGTGCTGTTGGCTGAGCTGTTAAGTGGCAGGTGGTAAGAAAACAGGATAGGCTGGAAAGACAGAGATCTAAGTTATCCTGTGGCAAAACTGTATTTTTGAAAAACTATTGTCTATGAAGCCTGGAAGGTGAACAGTTCCTACAGAGTTTGTAGCATGTGAAGAAAAAATTGGGAAAAACCAGAACGTTCTTGTATGTTAATTGTTACTGTGTTTAGCAAGGTGTTATAAGAAAGAAAAGAACTGCATTGGTTGTTTTTTTTTAAGCAGAGTTTGATAGAACACAAATATTAATGGACTTACAGAGCCCCTCGAATAAAATCGATTATTTTTGGATTCCACAAATAGAAGATACAATTCAAAAAGGATTTGGGGGCACCTGGGTGGCTCAGTCAGTTGAGTGTCTGACTTTGGCTCAGTTAATGATCTTCTGGTTCATGAGCTCGAGTCCCACATGGGGCTCGCTGCTGTCAGAGCGACATCTGCTTTGGATCCTGTACAGAGGGTGCAAACTTCTTTCACTGCCAGCACAGGGGGTCTTCCCAATGTACACCCCTCCCCCTGCCCCTCCCCTGCTTGCACTCTCTCAAAAATAAACGTTAAAAAAAAAAAGGATTTGAGCCATAAATGTCCATTTCTCTGTTTAAGCAAGAGAATCAGCTATGTGTCAAAGATCAGGTCCCTTGCATCTAAGCCTGCTGCTTCATATGGCCTCCCAGTAGCTATTGTTAATTTGAGAAAAAAGGGCATTGGCTACCAGAAGCAGACAAATGAAGACTGTTTAAGAATTACGTCTAAGAAAGACATACTTTGGTCTTGGATATGGTTACTGGTACACGGAAATTACCAGAAACCTGGTAAATTTTTGAAAGAGTTGTGTGTCCAAAGAAATGCCAAACGTGGACTAGATATGCTTACATCTGTGAAACAACACTGAGCCCCCCAAAACTGTACAAGCAAGAAGCAGGCTGTGAAAGTGTTACAGTCCCCAAGAAACACATGCACCTAAAGGTCTAATTCAGATGTGTATCACAGAGGACAATGGATGAGGAAGAAGAGCCTCCCAGACCTGAGCCAGGAAAAGCGGAGACTGAGGGATGAAGGAATTCCTCCCGGAGAATAGCATCAGGGTCAATTCAAGAAACTTCTTCCACTGCCAGCACAGGGAGTCTTCCCAATGTTTGCCATCAGGATTCTGTTATTGCTATGTGCCTCCCATTTTTTCCTTTTCTTTTTCCCTTTTTAAAAAATGTTTATTTTTGAGAGAGAGAGAGAGAGGAGAGAGAGAGACACAGAATCTGAAGCAGGCTCTAGGCTCTGAGCTGTTAGCACAGAGTCTGATGCGGGACTCAAACTCACAAATCGTGAGATCATGACCTGAGCTGAAGTCAGATGCTTAACCGACTGAGCCACCCAGGCACCCCCCCCACCCGCTGCCATTTTTTCCTTTTTTGAAGGGGTTTTGAATATTTTGGTTATTTCATCCCTGTTCCACCATTGTTTAAGGGGTGATTGTATAAATGGGACAGATACTGAATTTCCTATTGGACCACAAGGAGCCACATCTCCATCAAATGCAAAGAGCTGTGAGAAAAAAAAAGAGTTGTGTATCATCCGCAAACACTGGGCTTTGACCTGGTGCAGTGACAGCGTGGGACTCTGGGCAGTCCTTCTTTGGAAAAGGGCAAGCTTGTTTTACGTGTGGGAAACAGTGTGAAAGGATATTTCGTGGATGGAGAGGCTGATACAAGTGAAGATAGCTGGTTTCTACCGAAATCTATTCTTTCCGCTCTTGGGCATGTAGGAAGGCTTCATAGCCCAGCCTCTTTCAGCCTGAAGTGTGACCTGGTGACTAAGTTACAAGGCCTATGGAGTGTGACTGGAAATGATGTCTGTCACTTCCAGTCTTGGCCCAGAAAACTTTCCACTGAGTCTGTCCATGTTCTTTCTCATTAGGCTGGTTGGATGCAGATAGCGATGAGATCCCAAGGGATGGCAGGGTCACAAGATGGATGGAGCCTGGGTGTCTAAATGACTAAACAGAGGAAAGCAGCCTCACTGACTTGAATTACTTGCCCAGGACCATCACATTAGCAAGAAACATCCTGCCACGGTGTTAATCCCTTACATTTTTGGGTTAGCATACCCTAACTAACAGTGGCTTTTAGATTGATGTTATTAGCTACCGAACTCTACACTGCCTGTGTTGTTTGTTTACTGCTTCATGACCTCCACTTCCTCCATTACAAGTTATTCAACTTTGGGAAAATTGGTTAGTGTCTCCATGCCTGGATTTCCTCATCAGTAAAATTGGGAAAATAATACACCTCCCAGGGTCATTGTGAGGAAGCAATAAACTGATGTGTGAAAATATCCCAAATATGCCTGAATCATACCAAAGACTATGGAAGTGCATAGCGACTGTTATTGTTGTTAATACATATACTAGTGGCATTTCAGTTTCATAAATATTACTACCACACTTCTTGTTGGGTCACACATGGCCATAATGAGATTCATGCTCACCCTGGGAATGAAGAGTGCCAGAAATAAAAGCTGTATTTCACAACCAAGACGAAACCGAGCGAATACACAGAAATCAGGTCCTTTTGTTTCATGAAAATTGGACACTTCCAAGAAGCTGGTAGACTTCAGAGCTTTCAGGAACAGTGCCAGGCCACTCTGTGACTCACAGTTGGTCTCTACTGAATTCATGATGGAATTATCCTGACTGCGTTACGGCCAGAGAGTTAACTGTTGGGATTCTGCTGACTCACCTAAGGGGTGCCATGGATTTCTGTATGTGGGGAAGTCAATTTTCAGCATAATATCAGAAGCTGTATCCTTACACCGAGGACAGAGCCTCCATCATAGACCCTTGCAATCTTGTGGTCAGGATTGATGAGGGAGACTGTTTCTGTTGACTTTTCTTTCCTGTCTGTTCCCGAGAGGCCTTATATTTGTCACCCACCTTCATGCTGCCTTTGTAAAACAGACTAAGTGTCTCCAAAACATAAACGTCCAATGTGCTGGGCCATCCCTGAGCCAAATTCGCTATTTGGCCCACACGAAGTGGGAGAAATGGCAGATTTTGGAAAAGCTATTCCAGAAATAAAATACCATTTACCTGAAGCCCAACCTCAATGGGCAGGTAGGTAGTAAAATTTATGAAGGGTTTTCTAGCCTGGAAGTGAAGGGAGTGAGGCCAGGCTATGTGGAACGAAATGTCTTGGTCACAGGGAGCCTGTCCGCTGAAGCCTGGACTGGTCTCCCTCCTTGGCATGTTGCCAGCTAAAACTGGAATGCGGGAGGGCTGGGAATGGCAGATGTGGTGTCCAATGCTGAGGGCATGGTTTTTCTTGGGTCACAGAAACTTAATTTTCTTTATCCCTCTTCTATCTTTTCTTATGCCAAAGAGCATGCGGCTGAAAATTGACCATCTCTGCAGCATGCTTTGCCTTTCGGAGTGTAATTTGCACCCTTGAAGCCTCTGAATGTGCTTGCTTTCATAAGCATCTCAGTGTAGACTGCAGGAGGAACTGTCTGTATAATTCCTGCCACTGCGCCTTTGGTGTGGCCTCCAAGGGTCCAGAAAAAGCATCAGCTATACATTACACCACCTCAAAAAGAGACCTTGGGGGGTTGGATATCTATAAGACTTTGTGGGGTTTTTTTCTACGTTTATTTATTTATGTTGACAGAGAGGGAGACAGCACAAGTGAGCACAAGTGGGGGCAGAGAAAGAGAGAGAGAGAGAGAGAGAGAGAGAGAATCCCAGGCAGACTCTGTGCTGTCAGTGCAGAAACCAGCTTGGGGCTCAAATCTCAGGAACTGTGAGATCATAACCTGAGCCAAAATCAAGAGTCGGCTGCTCAACTGACTTAGCCACCCAGGCGCCCCAAGACTTCATGTTTTTGAGCATCACTGCATTTAGAAGGAACAGAGTGAGTGATTCCACTGGTCCATTCATGTCTCCTCTTACACAAACTTCTTTTATATTGTCGTCTAAGGTTAAAATCCTGGTAATTCATTTCATAGTCCCATGAGAGTTGTTTCAGGCTTCCTTTTGGCTTACAGAGAATGAATCTCATCCGTTCTCTAGAGACTCTCAGGTGTCTTCAGAAAAAACAAAAGAGAAACTCCTGAGTAAATAATCACAAATGGGCAGAACTATGTCACAAACCTTTATAGGCCTGGGGCTTTGCTTTCATTCACTTTCTATTATTTTATGTTATTCCTTCCTGCCCCTCTGTGGATTGGACATAGCTTCCCCTCTTGATCTGGCTATTAAGGCCAGGTGGTGACTGAGTCTATCTTGGACTGATCACCATTTAATTTGTGGAAAAATTAGACTGGACTTCCAGCTCTCTGTGAAAACAACTTTCTTTTACATCTTACTCAGCTGATAGAGCAATGAGATTTTCCCTTCTTTCCATAAATCATGTTAATTTCCTGCATAGGTGCCTGGATTTGGAAATAGTGACTTCAAAAATGAGTCTTGAAACACAGGTAGTTTTTGACAAACTCTAGGAGGGATGGGCGACAGAAGAAAGAGCCACAGACAAAATCAATTCTAAGCCAGAGGATGATGGAAATGGTGAATGAGGTACACGGTGCACAGGCTTCAACCCGATCAGGCTTATTTGACACACCCATGTAGATAAACATACAAACCATGGACATAATCTAACTCAACATACAATCTAACTAAATGCAAAATGGAGGTGTTATCCCTATGTCATATGTTATGTGAAACATCCCTTGATAATAATTTACCAGTGAGGGCGGGGAGGGGGGGTGTGGAGGGAGGGTGCGGTCTGTTGCAAAACTCAAAGTTCAAGATAAGATAAAGATATGAGGGAAGAAGAAATGTGATTGTTCCATGGTGAGCTGTGAAAACTCTAAATGTTGTTAGGAATTCTTGAGTCATCCTAGAAGGGAGTAGGAAGCAAGGCCCAGAGATGTTTCTCAGGCTCACTTGTAGAAAGTATGAGTGGTCCTACCTACCTTCATCCCACTGCTCCCAATTTTTAGTCCTAGCCCTTAGTTGAACTTGGGGTTACTCTGAAACATGTTCTGTATATAAGAACTATAAGTCTTGGAGGGAGCCACCCAAAATTTAGGTAGGCTTTGAACTATAATGCATATGGAACAATTTTCAGCTCATCTGCTTCCAAATGAAATGTACACATTGCAGAGTTACATTATTCAACAGCTGTGACAATGGCCGCTTAGGTCAAGAAAACTCAATGCTATGTTACAATTCCAGTAGAGATAAAATGATACTTAAAATATGAACAAAATAGTTCAAAAATAGAATAAATGTAATTAATTTCCAAACATGTTCATTCCTAAAGATCAGACAAGCAGTTTATTCGTTTATTCAGCCACGTTTCAATGGGCCAGAAATTACCTAAGCACTGGAGGGACAAAGATGACTAAGACATACTAATTCATTTATGCAATAACTATCTATTGAGAATCTACTGTATGTTGGGCTCTGCTTTAAAAGCTGGAGACAGAGCAGTGAACAAGACAAAGTCCTTGCCCTCATGGAGTTTACATTCCAGTGTGGGATAAAAACGGCAACCAAATAAATGTAAGGGTGATGCCAGGTGGTGTGAAATGTTATGAATAAAGATGTAGCAGGATAAGTGGTTAAAGAGTGACTCTGTGTGTGTGTGTGTGTGTGTGTGTGTGTGTGTGTGTATGTTTGTGTGTGAATGTGTTCAATAATGTGGTCAATTGAAGCTGAAGAGGATCTGGGGGAATAGTGTTAGGCTGGGGGAAGGGCAAGTGTGAGGTCTTCAAGGAAAGTGGGATATCGGTGTGTTTGAGGGATGCCAAGATGGCTAGTGTGGCTAGAGCAGAAATACTGAAGAGGAGAGTATGGCGGTAACAGGGACCAAGTCATGGAGTGCCTTGTAGACCATGATAACTGATGGGGTCTGAGTGTGAAGGGATTGGAGGATTTGGGCCATGGATAGCCCCTGTTCCGGCTGTGTGGGGAACCGACGAGAGGAGGGCAAGTTGGGAAGCAGGGAAGTGAGAGGTGAGCACACTAGCTTAGATGAGAAATGAGGTGAGTTGGACAAGAGTGAAGCAATGTAGGTGGCGAGAACTGATGGCGCTTGAGATGTATTTTGAATGTTGCGCTGATTGGCAGTAGTAACAAAGTAATAACAGTAGTAACAGGGTAATAACAAACGGTTTGAATGGAGAGGGTGGGGGGTATTGTCATAGGATGAAAGGAGTCAAGTGTAATACCAAAGTTTTTGTTCTAAGCAACTGGGTGGAAGGTAGTGGTCGTGTACTTGCACGGGGAAGACTAGGGGAGAAATAGATGGGAGGAGTTAAAGAATTTTCTTTTAACAGCTTGAGAAATTAGATGTTATTATATATTCAAATGGGCAGCTGGATATATGAATCTGAGTCTCAAAGCCAGAGATATAAACTGGGGAGTTGGTGCTATATAAATAATATTCAAAGCTATGAGACTAGATACAACCAACTTAGGCATGAGCAAAATAGGGAAGGGAACTGAGGGACCGAACACTGAGGTGTGCCAACATATAATGGGGGTGGGGAGGAGATGGGGCAGGCGGCAGAGGAGATGGACAGAGATTTGCCAGGTGAGGGGAATAAAAGCCAGGAGAACCTGTTATCCCAGAAACCAAGCAGAGAGATAGTAATTAGCCATAAAAAAAGCCTCTAAGCCATCCAGTAGATGATGACTGAGAACTGACCGTGGGATTTGGCAAGACACTACCCTTTCTCTCAGGAGCTCAGAGCACGGTGGGAGTGGGAAACACAAGGAAACAGACAAATTGCTCTGCAGGGTTGAAGTCGTTCGTCTTCTACAAAGTAAACACATTTCTGGAGATAGGTTGAAGATGGAACAAGGAGCTCTCCTTATGCAGTCAAGGAAAGATGCCTGGAGGAGACGTACATTTGGGTGGAGGGAAAATAACTAAGATTCAGAAAACGTAAAAAAAAATTTTTTTTCTATCTGGTTAACTTTTTTCATAAGGACTCATGCAAAACTGAGATTTCCCCTCCCAATTTAATATCCCGCTACTATTACTTCATGCATATTTGTCAATTATCAATACATGTGATAACTGTATTATAAGACAACACATGCATTTATCACACCCTACTCCATTTGACAAATACCACTAGAATTATAGTTTTCTTTGTTGGAGTCTTTACCTCTTAGTTACATTTTAATTTCCTTTCATAACTGTGTGCAAGTGTAGAAAACTTATTCCTTCTTTTTTTTTAATAACTTTATTTATTTTTGAGACAGAGAGAGACAGAGCATGAGCAGGGGAGGGGCAGAGAGAGAGGGAGACACAGAATCCGAAGCAGGCTCCAGGCTCCGAGCTGTCAGCACAGAGCCCGACGTGGGGCTCGAACTCACAGACTGTGAGATCATGACCTGAGCTGAAGTTGGACACTCAACCGACTGAGCCACCCAGGCACCCCAAGAACTTATTCTTAATAATAGTAGCTGCTAGGTACCTAACACTTATCATGTGTGAGGCACTGTTCTAAGAACTTCACATGTTATTATTTATTTTGCCTCACCAACACTCCTAATGCCTTTATGGTCCTTTTTTTGTCCATTTGTGATAATTAAGGCACAGAAAGGTTAAATAACTTGTTCAAGGCAGCACGGCAATGGCAGTGCCCATGTTGGAAGTGGGCTGTCTGGCTTCAATGCCTGCCATCCTGAGTGGTATGCTTCATACCCTTCTTGTTATATCTCCACTTTCCTGGGATGGGCCACTGTTATGGAAAAATCTTCAAGGGACAGGCTCTCTTTAACTTGAACTGCGTTTTTCTTCTCTTTACTTTTTTTTTGTTTTTTAAGTTTATTTATTTTGAGAGAGAGAGAGAGAGAGAGAGAGAGAGAGAGAGGGAGAGAGGGAGAGAGAGAGAACGCACATGAACAGGGAAGGGGCAGAGAGGCAGGGAGAGAGAGAGAGAGAAAGAATCCCAATCAGGCTCTGCACTGGCACACGGGACTCGAAGTTACCAACCCTAAGATCGTGACCTGAGCCGAAATCAAGAGTTGGACGCTTAACCAGCTAAGCCACCCAGGTGTCCCTTGAACTGCAGTATTTTAAAGACTCGGTAATTCAGTTGCTGCTTGTCCTTTCAGAATGGGCCAGTAGGACCCAGGGACAGGGTACTGGATGCTTTTCCACATGGGGAAGACAGCATTAGTTCTTTGACAATTGACTGAAGGTTTTCATGTAAGGATTTACATTCAATTAGCTCATATATGGGAAGGGCAGTGGTAAAAGGAGCGTGTCTTTATGATGGGGAAGATTTCTTTATGAATGGAAATGTTCACTTCATTGTGACCCTAGATGTATGAGGCTCATGTCTTCATTTCCTTTATAACCTAACTGAAAGCCTGTGAGATGATTGTGTACCTAGAAAGGTACAGAGTGTAAATCAAAGTAACAGTGTTTGGGAATGTCTACTACGTGCAAAGTATGGCTTTGGGTAAAGTGACCGTGATTTCCTGAGAGGTGAAATCATAGAGTAGCCAAAATCTTTAAGATGCTTCGATGTTCAACTGGGTGTTATACATAGGGGATGAGTCACTGGAATCTACTCCTGAAATCATTGTTGCACTATATGCTAACTAACTTGGATGTAAATTAAAAAAAAAAAAAAAAAAGATGCTTTGATGCTCACATAACAGTAAGTATGTACACAATTGAAACATAAAATAACTTGGTCCTAGTGGAAACTGGTGGTAGTTCAGCCTTTGCTTGATCTCTAATATTTTTTTTATAAATTGACTTTATCTCTAAAGTTGGTTTTGTCTTCTCTCTTCCTTATACTGGACTGATAATTAGTTCAACCAATAGATGGGGATCAGGATGCATCATTTTCAAAAGCACTTAAGCCTCTCCCTTTAGTATATTTTGGGCCCTTCCTTTGATCTAAAAGTTGTTGAAATTAGGTACCAGCCAGTTTTTCTTTCCTGGCAGAAAGAGGGTGTCGAATAAAAAAACCTTTGCTAAGAAGTTCACGTCTTAGTAACTTACTTAAGTCCCAGACCTCTTAATTTTATTAGTTTCTTTTTTCTCCGCATAAAAGTTTTCCTGTTCTCTTTATTCTGTTCTCATTAAAGTGTTCTTCTCTTGGCATAGTCATATTTTCAGAAAAACTTAAGGGAATCAGCATGAAAACTTGCTCTTAATTTTTACAAATATAGAAAAACCTTCTGGGAAGTGGATACTATTTTCACTGTGATTCTCTCTCTATCTGCTATGTAGTATTGTCATAAATCATGTAAATATAGGCGAAGGGTGGGACCTAGGTGATTGTTTAGCTGTGGAAAAGAAGCTACTTCCTCTAGAAAGAGGATTTCAAATGGCCACATAGCAAAGCCAACATTCACACAGGTTTCCTGTGTCACTTCCCCCCCTGCTGAACCTGACCCAAAGCCAAGGTGAAGGAAGGGAAATTTTCCTCTTGTGAAATCTCAAATCTTTGATAACTCACCAACCTGATCACTCTGTTGAAAAAAGTTGTAAAATTAGGCTACTGTAAACTTGAAGAATTTCATGAACTTGCTTTTGAGAAACAATAAGATTTGTTTTGGAAATTAAGAGAAAAAGAAAACAGAAAAATTGAGATCAGTCATCACATTGACAAATACACCTACAGACTTTAGAACATTAAAAAAAAAAAAAAAAACACCAAACAGTTAAGTTGTGGCTACAGTATTTTAATTGTCATGCCTTCAAATATTTTGTGTCCGATTTGATCCTTTCTGGATATACTTTAAAATGATTCAAATTTTATTTTTATCTTCATTTTTACTTTAAAAACATATTCATTAAAGATGTTTCTTTTAATTCAAGATACAGATTGCCTAATAGATATTTAAAATCTTTTAATACTCCCCCCATCTATAACCCTAGGAACATAAAAGTACAATAGTACATCACCAAATGAATTCATTAGAAAAATGAGTGTTCTAATGTTTGTTAATCTTACCATTTCATTTATGAAATGGCATGAGGTAAATATATGAAAAGTGGCAAAAATACCTCTCTCACCAGTTGCGTGGTTAGTGGTAACTTTCTTTTTTCAATCAAATCGGACACAAAACATTTTAAGGCATGACAGTTAAAATACTGTAGCCACAACTTCATCGGTTTTGTTTTTTTTTTTGAATGTTCTAAAGTTTGTAGGTGTACTTGTCAGTGTGCTAACTGATCTCAATTTTTCCATTTTCTTACTTTTTCTCTTAATTTCCAAAACAAATCTTGTTTCTCAAAAGCAAGTTCATGAAATTCTTCAAGTTTACAGTAGCCTACGTTTTTCTTTCTTTCTTTCTCTCTTTCTTTCTTTCTCTCTTTCTTTCTTTCTCTCTTTCTTTCTTTCTTTCTTTCTTTCTGGTGAAAAAGTTGTGTTGCAATTGCACTACATTTTAGAACTTTCACATAAAAAGTTATTAACTCTTCAGGCCAACGTTGAGTAAGATCTCCCGCCCCAAAGCCTGGAGGAGTAGTTCAGGGTTAGTTTCCCAGTGTTACTCATTTGATTGAAGTGGGGAGGAAAGTTTTGGATACGAAGGGATGCACAAAGTGTCCTAAGGGTTGGAGCAAAGCCCTCGGCCGTGGGTTCCGCCCCGCTGTGGGGCCACCGCCGGGCCCGCGCCCATCAGTGCCCCTGGAAATCAAGCAGGCCCCTCTGCGGTTGGGGTGTCGCCGCCCGCATCTTCCCCGCGTGTGCAGGGACAGGCTCCCCCCCCCCCCCCTCTTACCTGCATAGTGGTCGAACACAGTGGGCACATATTCCTCTGGGAAGGCGTCGTTGGCGTAGCTCATGAGCAGGCAGGTCTTCCCCACGGCGCCGTCGCCCACCACCACGCACTTCAACATCTTCTTCTCCTCCGTGCTCCTGCAGCCGCAGCCGCTGTCATCTCCCTCCTCGCAGTTCATCCTGGCGGCTCCAGCTGCTGTGACCCTGCAGCTGCTGTTCCTTCTCCTGCCTCTCCCAGAGCCCATGGAGCGCGGGAAGCGAGTGGCAGGCTCCAGATCACGCTGCCTTCCTTAGGTTGCCTTGGATTCCACAGACCTGTCCCAGGCGGCTGGCACCTGCCCTCGTGCTTACCATACTGGCCAAGAAAGGTGGCGCACGTTGGGGAGAACGATTAAAAGCACGTGTCCCCTTTCCCTACAGTTTGAGTTAAGAAACCCTCATTTTCTCTGAATTCTAGGGGCTTCCTGGCAGTCTAGAAATTTCAACAGCCCGAGGGTTTCGCTGTGCTCTTCCAGACGGCTTCAGTTCTGCTAATCAACCCCCCCCCCCCTTTTCCACTTTACATCTAACATGGAGGAAAGCTGGGCTTTTTAATGGAGTTTTCCCCTTGCTTCCTCCAGCTTGCGGAGTATCAGGAAATCATGGGTTTCCTGCTGCATTCCATATTAGGCTCAGTGGGCTGGGGAAGGCTGCAACAATGGGAGCTCTGTGTGTGTGTGTTTGTACTTGCGGGGAACGCGGCCAGGGCATGGAGCGGGGAAAACACTAGGGGTCCCACTGCAGACTCAAGCTGTCAGACTTCCGGCTTCATCTGCTGCTGGGGAGGCTGTTTGCCTGGGGCTGGCTGGGAAGAAGCTGACGAAAGATGGAAACTCGAGAGCGCTGTCTGCCACAGAAACAGAGGGAATGGTTTAAGTGAGCAGAGAGAACCACACCAGCCGTTGTGGGATAACATATGACATCATCCCTCACTGAGTCACCAGTGAAAAGCTCTGCAAATTAAAAATGGACAGTTCTTCACGTACCTACAGGAGAAACCTCAAGCATTTCATCCCGGCGACAGAGAAGAAAACCTTCCAGAAGTGCATTGTTTCAGAGGGAAACGTTCTTATGGATCATAGCTATGATGTGTGCCATCAGGTTTATGAGCTGCCACATTTGAGCACAACGCTCCAGCGGGTATTCCAGACACAGACATCTTTATGGTTGTAGCACCTAAGAAATCAACCAGATGTGAGACGTTTGCATCTTCTTATTAGAGAATAAACACACATGTGCTTGGCTCACACTCTTGGAAACAAGAGTATATGGGAAGGCTTTATTGGTTTGCTTCGGGTCCCCAAATGCTGCTTTTGCTTGGAAGGTTCCCTCTGTGATTTACTCCTTTCCCCTTGGGTCAGCTTGGCTCTCTTCCATTATAAAGGAGCCATTGGCAGCTAATTTATTTGTCTGTCGGGTTGCTCAGAATGAAGCCCCTTTGAAGCCCTGTGTTTGATTAATGTACTTGGTCTTAGAGAAGACATGGAACTCTGCAAATGATTTTGACAAATGGATCAAGTACTTGTTTTTATGGGGGAATTGGTTTCTTTGAGATTCGTGAGCACTTATTTTCAAGCAATTTAGATCATCCAATTGATTTGGGGAGGTTTTTTTGTTATTTTATGGAGGAGATGGGAGAGAAGTCTACTTTAATTGGTGGCTAACTATAATATATATAATGTAATAATATATCATATAGAATATGTAGCATTATAGTGTGTGTGTATATATATATAATTTTACATACACATATATATGCTACAGTGTAACAGATATAGCTGCAAATTTCTTGTTTTGGATTATAGTAACATTCACCATAGTGTTCAGGATCCTGATAGTTTTTTCCTAGGCTGTGTTGCCATAACAAACAACTCCCAAACCTCAATTATTTAAAGTAACACGTGTATTGCTTGCTCGCATTGTTATCTATTTTGCATATTTTTGTCATGCTCATTCAGGGAGCTAGACTGGTGGAGCAGCCACATTGAGAACATTGATGATCACCTTGGCAGAGGAAGAAATTAATGTGGTCAAGTGGCATCGGCTCCTAAAACTTCCTTCTCAAGGTGACATTTCTGCTCGCATTTGTTGACCAAAGCAAATCACATACCCTTGCTAGGTTCAACAGGGTCAGAAGTATAATCCTACCATGTGCCAGGAAGGAGGGGGCCAAATACTGGTGAACAGCCTGAAGAGTTTAGAGGTAGTTTTAAGTAAGAGAGATAGTTTAGTTGGTTGAGGTTATGCTAGCAGCACGAAAGCTGGATTCTTTGTGTTGAGTGTTGTGCGGGAGCATTTGAAGGCACCTGTGACTGCATGTGATTTATATAATTTTATTTTCATTGTTCTACTGGAAACATCTGGCATATGGGATAATAAAAGGGCAACTTGAAAACTTACGTTTTTCTTCCAGAAAAAAACCCTCAAGTGTGAGGGTGGCCTCCAAACGAGTCTATGCAGGTAAAGGAGTGATTGACAGTGTTAAGAACTCCAAACTGAAGATGAACAAGGCCACTTGAGCACACACTGTGCTGATGTGTGTTTGGCAGAACTTTGAAGGGGTTCTGACTTTGAGCTCGTCCCTGAGATCAGCCAGTAAATATGGCATGGAGTAAATATTCCCTTCAAATATGGAGTTCTCGAACAACGGCTGCCCAGCCTGCATTCTTACGCTACAGATAGGCCTTGGCCCACTGAACATGTGGCCTAAGAGAACTGAGAAGTTGGATTGGGTGAAATTTAGTCACATCTGTGTATAACCTAAACCTTATGCCATCAGACACAGATATTTAACTTCATGCCAATTGCTATGTGACTACAAATTGGGACATTTAAGAGACTGGAAGCTGCCAGTTGTGGTCCTTTATCTCTAACTCAAGGGATGGGTACATCTGTCAGATCCAATTGTATGCAAGGATGGGGCATGGCTATTGAGAATGTTGGCTGTGTTTCTCAAAACAAACTTGTTTCTTCACTGTTTGCTGCTCCCAAATTGAATATTTATTTAAAAAAAAATGTTTGAGACATCCTATGGAAAAGGGCAAAAAAGTTAAAAATTTACTAGTCTGATGATTATATGGATCACACTGTGCATGTGAGAATAAATCTTTTTAAATATCAAAAGACTGACCTGAGCCAGAGTAACAGAATTTAAAGAAAGAAAAGACAATTTAGCCTCGTTCTTCTAGGGTCCATGAGTCCACAGAACTGTGACTCCTTCCTTGTCCAGGTAGAATGGTCAAGAACATACTTTAATTCCAAAATTTGTAGTTATGAATTTACAAGTGGTATGAAAACCATTTGCTGACACGTTCTCAACCAGATGCCTGTGCTCTAAGGATCTTGGGCCGTTTGAATGATCGAGTGGTGGTTTCGTAGCCATTAATTATTGGTTTACCTCCAGCACCAAGTTCACACAAACTTACCAGTACGTGGTGAAATTTTGTTGGGCGATATTTCCTGCTTTTTCTGAGATCTCAATTCCTTGGCTCCCTCTTGTACTCCGGGCTTTGGCTTCACATGAATTTTCCCAAGTGCCAACAGAGCACTTTTGCCAAAATTTCTGACTCTTCTGATTGCTTTCAGTTTTAGTATGACTTTAATAAAACTGGCCAGAATTTTCTCCCCTGCCTATTTTTTTTTTCTTTTGTGCTTGAAACTACAAGTTGCACAGGGAAATAAGGCAATTGGAGCAGATATTCTTTTCTTTTCTTTCTTTTTTTTTTTTTTAATTTTTTATCTTTTTTTTTTTTAATTTTTTTTTTCAACGTTTATTTATTTTTTTGGGACAGAGAGAGACCAAGCATGAACGGGGGAGGGGCAGAGAGAGAGGGAGACACAGAATCGGAAACAGGCTCCAGGTTCTGAGCCATCAGCCCAGAGCCCGACGCGGGGCTCGAACTTGCGGACCGCGAGATCGTGACCTGGCTGAAGTCGGACGCTTAACCGACTGCGCCACCCAGGCGCCCCAACATTTATTCACTTTTTGAGAGACAGAGAGTGTGAGCAGGACAAGAGCAGAGAGAGAGGGAGCCACAGAATCCGGAGCAGTCTCCAGGCTCTGAACCGATGGCAAAGAGCCTGATGCGGGGCTCGAACTCACAAACTGTGAGATCATGACCTGAGCCAAATGCTTAACTGACTGAGCCATCCAGGCACCCCTATTGGATCAGATATTCTGATTCTGGATTAGACTCTACGTAGGAGAATGTTTTGACTCCAGTCTCGGGAATGTGAGATGTGCTGTGGTTATGGTGATTCTGAGATGTCCAGCCCAGTCTCGAGTCACCCTCTGGTCCACAGGAAGCCCTCTCTAGGGCTAATGTGGAAATCAGGACTCTAGTGGTGGGCAGGTGGGAGACAGAAAGGGGCTGCGTAGTTCTTGGAGTTCTGACCCAAATCTCCCACAGGACCTAACCCTTAACACCAGTTGGAGCACTGCTAAAACTTAACAGATTGTCCCAGGACTGACCTGGACTGGAACAGCTGCTCCCAAGAAAGGTGAGGCATTATTATCAGGAACCCTCATGTAACTGTGCCTTTTTTTTTTTTTTTTTTTTTGTCAGACCACCTGTACTCAGCCTCTGGCTATTGCCCGTTTTATAGTCATATATCGTGTGATATGATATCATAATCATTTATCAGCCACATTTTCTTGGATATGGTCTTTTTAGAGTTCTAGAAATGGCTTTCCTTTTTCTTGCTTGGAGGATTTTTCTTTTTTGCCAAATCTCTTAATTCTGATAGAAGTAGTTACTTGTGAATCTCAGGCAGGTAGAGACTTCTTTCTGTCCCAGAAGAGGCTGATTTGGCCAGTAATGGTATAGGTGTGTGTGTGTGTGTGTGTGTGTGTGTGTGTGTGTTCTGTATTTCACTATTGCATACCCTAATTCTGAATACAAAGCTTTGTTCCAGGCTTATGGATGCTCTGATTATTAGAAAAAACATTTGGCCTCCCTCCACGGAAGCCCAGAGGTTAGGAATCTTTCAAATTCCTACTAACTGGAAAATCTAGAGACAGTTAAGTTTGGAAAGAAATTTCCTTTTTGATTCCTGCTTTTCCGGATTGAAGAGGTATGTTTTGGAAGGTAGACAAGTTTAAGGTTGAGGTGGTGCTGAGTTGTCTCTCTGTTAAGGCCATGGAGCAGGAATAGCTTGTAGAAATAGCCATCTTGGAGTCAAACAAAGATTTTTTTTTTTTTTTTTAAATTTCAATTAATTATTTTTTATTTATTTATTTTTTAATTTTTTTTAACGTTTATTTACTTTTGAGACAGAGAGAGATAGAGCGTGAATAGGGGAGGGGCAGAGAGAGAGGGAGACTTAGAATCTGAAACAGGCTCCAGGCTCTGAGCTGTCAGCACAGACCCCAATGCGGGGCTCGAACTCACGGACAGTGAGATCATGACCTGAGCCGAAGTTGGATGCTTAACTGACTGAGCCACCCAGATGCCCCTCAATTAATTATTTTTTAAAATTTTATTTAAATTCAAAGTAGTTAATATGTAGTGAAATAATAGTTTCAGGAAGAGAATTCAGTGATTCATCACTTACATATAACACCTACTACTCATCCCAACAGGTGCCCTCCTTAATGCCCATCACCCATTTAGCCCATCCTCCCACCCAACACCCCTCTAGAAGTTCTCAATTTGTTCTCTGTATTTAAGAGTCTTTTATTGTTTGCCTCCCTCTGTGTTTTTATCTTATTTTTCCTTCTCTTCCCCTATGTTCACCTGTTTTGTTTCTTAAATTCCACATGAGTGAAATCATATATTTATCTTTTTCTGACTGACTTATTTCACTTACCATAATACGTTCTAGTTCCAACCTCACTGTTGCAAATGGCAAGATTTAATTCTTTTTGATCACCAAGTAATATTCCTTGTAAATATAGATACCACATCTTTATGCATTCATCAGTCGATGGACATTTGGGCTCTTTCCACAGTTTGGCTATTGTTGATAGCACTGCCATAAACATTGGGGTACATGTGCCCCTTTGGATCAGCATTTTTGTATCCTTTGGATAAATAACTAGTAGTGCAATTTCTGGGTCATAGGGTAGTTCTAGTTTTAATTTTTTGAGAACCTCCATACTGTTTTCCAGAGTGGCTGCACCAGCTCGCATTCCCACCAACAGTGCAAGAGGGTTCCCCTTTCTCCGCATCCTCACCAACATCTGTCGTTGCCTGAGTTGCTAATTTCAGCCATTCTGACATGTGTGAGGTGGTATCTCATTGTGGTTTTGATTTGGATTGCCTTGATGATGAGTGATGTTGAGCATTTTTTCATGTGTCTGTTAGCCATCTGGATGTCTTCTTTGAAAGAGTGGCTGTTTATGTCTTCTGCCCATTTCTTCACTGGATTATTTGTTTTTTGGGTGTTGAATTTGGTAAGTTCTTTATAGATTTTGGCTACTAACCCATTGTCTGATATGTCATTTATAAATATCTTCTCTCATTCTGTCGGTTGCCTTTTAGTTTTGTTGAATGTTTCCTTTGCTGTGTAGAAGCTTTTTATCTTGATGAGGTTCCAATAGTACATTTTTGCTTTTGTTCCCCTTGCCTCCAGAGACGCATTGAGTAAGAAGTTGCTGCGGCCGAGGTGGAAGAGGTTGTTGCCTGTTTTCTCCTCTAGGATTTTGATGGTTTCCTGTCTCACAGTTAGGTCTTTCATCCATTTTGAGTTTATTTTTGTGCATGATGTAAGAAAGTGGTCCAGGTTCATTCTTCTGCACGTTGCTGTCCAGTTTTCTCAACACCATTTGCTGAAGAGACTGTCTTTTTTCCTTTGGATATTCCTTCCTGCTTTGTCAAAGATTAATTGGCCATACGTTTGTGGGACCATTTCTGGGCTCTCTATTCTGTTCCATTGACCTATGTGTCCGTTTTTGTGCCAGTACCATCCTGTCTTGATGATTACAGCTTTGTAATACAGCTTGAAGTCCTGGATTGTGATGCCTCTGGCTTTGGTTTTCTTTTTTCTGGGTTGCTGTTGCTATTTGGGGTCTTTTATGGTTTCATTCAAATTTTAGAATTGTTTGTTCTAGCTCTGTGAAGAATGCTGGTGTTATTTTGATAGGCATTGCACTGAATGTGTAGATTGTTCTGGGTAATGTTGACATTTTAAGAATACTTGTTCTTCCTATCCAGGAGCATGGAATGTTTTTCCATTTCTTTGTGTCTTCTTCAATTTCTTTCATAAGCTTTCTATAGTTTTCAAGCATACAGATCTTCTATCTCTTCAAAGATCTTTGGTGATTATTTCAATTTGTTAGTGATACAGGCCCAAGATGCCCAAGGTCATTGGATTGGTCATTGTCTGAGTGGGAAAGCATCAGTGTCACTGCCACAGGCTGAACTTTTGTGTGCTTGGGGCCCTGCCACATCTTATTGCCCTTTTACATGTGGGATCTACTGGGCAAAGCGAGAAAGATTCGTGTAAATCTTCACCTCTGCTAGAAAAACAACTCCAAATTTGCCCTCCACTTAGGATGCATTGTTATTACATGAAAAAGTAACACAAAGATTGAGGACTTGAAGGGCACCTCAACAGCAGCAGGGTACATGGGACTCTGCTGTATACAAGGAGGTGTTTTTGTTGTTGTGACTGAATTAAACCCATAAATGAATCCTCCTGAGAGCCTGCAGGTTACCGATCACTCCTTGTGGGTGAGACACTAAATGCAGAGGGAAATGTGATTCTACTCTGTGTATTTAATGTGTCTGATCACACTTCCTGAACAGCTCCTTTGCTAATTAATTTGCATCTAGAAATCACCTGCATCAATAAAGAGAGACAGAAGACTACCAGTGCTTAAATGAGACCTCAGCTCAGATCTCAGATTTGGTGTTTGTGCGTGATAGGGCCTGGGAGGAAAGATCTGGAAACCAAATCCCAGTAGGATAAGTGGAAGAGAGAGGAGAAAGAAGACAGCTTCAAACAAATCTGTGAAAACCCCCAGGACCAAGGAAGGAAGACAATGTCTTCTGTGATTGTTACCCCAGCAACCAGGGGCAGAAGAAGGTAGGCAGAGTCATTACGTGAGAAGACACAGGGCTTTCAGGTTGAGTGCCCTGGAAAAGACTCCCTTCTTATTGTCAAGATGGAGAATTCTTGCCAAGTGTTTATCTTCCGGACAATTTTATGAAATTTTCTTTTTTGTGAATTTTCTATTCACTATTGTGCTGACTTTATTAAAAGCACTGTGGGTATTTTCAACAATGTTAGTGGGTTTTAATTTGCTTCAATTGTTTTCGATCATATTATGTTTGGAAATTATTTTGTACTTTACCTCACTTTTGGGAAAATTAAAAAATTTTAATCCATGTCGTGAGATGTATATCTCTTTTGTCTACTCTGAAAGTCTAAAGGTAACTTCTTTATACTGCAATTTTGATGATAAAATAATATAATCTTGACTGACTTTATAATGAGAAAATTGGTAATATGCTTAAAATGGTTTTGTTTTTGTAGATTTCACATATGCAAGCTTTTATCCAACCTTATTTTGTTCTTTCATATTGAAAAGAAGGTGATCCTTCAAAACTGCCCACATCTCTAAAACATTCATGGCTAATTCCAATTAAAGCAAATGCTCAATACCGTCCTTTATTTGTTATCTCAAAAGTGGAGACTTCGTGATAATTGCTGCCCGTTCTGTAGATGCCCGAAGATTTATTTCTGTCTTACTTTTATTTTTTATTATGTCTCAAAATCTTTCAAGACCTCAATCTCGAGCCTGGAAGGGGCTTTTTATCATTATCAAATCCAACCTTTTCAACAATAAAGGAATTTTCTTCACAACATGGCTCAGAGGCTGTGCCCTTTTCATGAATGCTATTGTTCACTGTATAAAACAGCAACTACTATTATTTACTATTTGAATACTTAGGGTGTAGCTGACATTGTAGTGGACGTTTGTTGCTTTTGCCAATCTAATGTCTCTTTCCTTTTTTGGTAATGGCACTCCAATTTTCCTTCTACCTTCTACTTTCAGTCCAAGTTGTTCAGCTCAGGCTAACCCCACCATCTAGTGTAGGAGTGGGTACACGATCCAGGTGTGGCAAATAAGAATGATCTCTGGGGCTTTCACTGATGGATGCTTTCTGGAAATAGGTGCTCTTCTCCTCTGGAATTTCTCTCACTAATCATCGCATAAGGATCACCAGGTGGAAAGATCCCACCTGATGCTGACAATAATGATGATGATAAAGTAGTTTATATTTTTAACTCATTTAATCCTCCTCCCAAATCTATGAGGTGAATATTATTATTTTCTCCATTTTTTTATGATAAAAAAGCAGAGGCAAAGTGAACTCAGCTGATTTGGTTAGTGGTGGATCCAGGATTCTAAATATGGCAGCCTGCTTCTAGAGCTCATGCTTTTTGCCATTATACTAAAGAAAAATATGGGTGAAAGAGAGAAAAACAGATTCCTGATCACATAACTCGAGCTCTTGGATGTAAACTATTCCTAGCATAACTCTGAATTTCCCTTTTGAACAAGCCATTGCATTATCTTTTTGGTTTAAATTGACTTGGGATGGATTTCTATTACTTGCACTTGCAAGAGCCCTGACTAGGGCCTGAAAGCAGTGGGGAAGTCTTGGATAAACTGTCACGTGATATTTCAGACAATGCATGTAGAGAAGACTTGTTTAACAAAGCTGTGAAATGCTGGAGTAGCATTCGGGGCATATGTGATTATAATTTGAGTTAAAGTTGCTCTTCAAATTTGTGCCTTTTTACACGTTTACATTAATTACGGACTGAGTGTTTATTACCGCCCCCCCCACCTCAATTTACAGGTAGAAACTCAATGTGATGGTATTAAGAAGTGGGGCCTTTAAGAGGTGATTAGATCGTGAGGGTAGAGCCCTCATGAGTGAGATTAGTACCTTATAAAAGAGGCCCCACAGAGTTCCCTTGACCCTTCTACCTTGTGAAGAGAGAAGACAGCAGTTCATGAACCAGGAAGCAGGTTTCCACCAGATACCAAATCTGCCGGTGCCTAAATCTTGGACTTGCCAATCTCCAGGACTGTGAGGAATACATTTCTGTTGTCTGTAACAGTTTATGGTATCCTGTAATAGCAGCCCAAATGGACTAAGATATATGGTTAAGAACTAGATGGAAGTCACGAAGCCCCCATTTGTGTAGACTCTGAGAGAATCCTCATCAAATAATAGCTCTTTGTCTTTTAAATGTCCCCCCTCCCCTCCCCAGAGAGACAGAGACAGAGCAAGAGCACGGGAGGGCAGAGAGAGAGGAAGACATAGAATCGGAAACAGGCTCCAGACATTGAGCATGTCTGCACAGAGCCCAATGCAGGGCTTGAACCCACGAACCATGAGATCATGACCCGAGCCGAAGTCGGACGCTTAACCAACTGAGCTACCCAGGCGCCCCTAAATAAAGATGTATTAATAACATCTCTATAAATTTAATCATAGGTATATACAAGATCTAAGAAACAAAATTAGATCCAAATTAGTGTATGCTACAAAAGATTTACAGTTATGTAACCCAATATTCTAGGGAAGCTGGTTTTGGGTTTGGTTGAACTAGCACTTAATGTTGCCACTAGGATTCATTCTTGGCTTCCTACTTCTGGTGGGCTCTATCCTCAGGGCCTATAAGTTGGCCTTTAGCATCTCCAGGACACTCTCCAGCCACAAGGGATATGAATTTGACTTCTTCAGCTACCTAGCCTGGTAGGGAAGAGAGTGTATACCTCGGTATTTCCTATACAAGGGGCCAAGCTTCTCTCTGACTTGGGTTAAGTGAGGTATGCTGATGGGCTTAAGCCAGTTGGGCTCCATACCTGGTTAAGAAGGGGAGTAAAAAAAATAGTAATAATAATATTACTACTTATAGTTGTAATGATAATAATCATAATGACTAATAATCCAGTACATATTATATATTGGCATATGTTAGCATATTTCATCCTTACCACAACTGTATGAGATAAGTACCATTAAATTCTCATCTTGCAGATGAGGCCACCAAGACACAGAGAGATAAAGTTGGCACAGCTGAGAAGTGACAGAACTGTGATTCACACTGGTACTCTGGCCATAGAACCCACACTGTTTACCTGGATGTGTTTAGAATCATGGTGAGTCACAAACAAGGAGTGTCCTACACCCGATTTCCACCCTCCAATGATAATCTTTGGCTTTTCATTTAAGAGTTTGTAAAGCTGTAGTGATGTTCAGTGCTCTGCCCTCCAATCCAAGCCTCCTTTAGGTTGTTTGTGGTGATCCTGTGAACCATGTGGAGTAGTCTATCAGTCTCTGAACTCTCGCACTTTGGGTCATTATCAATACTTCCTTGTTCTTACTGAAGGTATTGATAAAGCACCATACCTCTTGGTGTATCATCTCTGCAGCTGTTTTCAATGATTCCTGAATCCAGATGACTGTTAAAAACCCTTCTCCCCTGTATGTGTTCATGCCTATTGTTCGTATAACCACAGCAGGACCAGGACTGTGGGTAAAACTGGAAAACCACTTGGGTGTTGTGATGATATCTTTAGCTACATGTTTCATGATTTGATATAGAACAGGAGCCATGTAACACTTTGTTTGGTTTAATTTTCGTTTTCTTTTTTCCAGTAGATAAATTTGGCACATAATAGGAAACATTTATTTCCTTCTACTCTGGATATAAAAGCTTATTGTCAGATAAGTTGCTGTCTTTGATACCAACCTAAAAAAAAAAAAAGAACTATGTACCGTTTTCCCCCTCTTTCTTTCCTCCAAAATATATTTTGGGCATAATACATATTTTAAAAAATTTAGATATCACATTCTCTATGCCATGAAAATGTAAGATACTGTTACTAGGCCAAGTCAACTTGATGAATAACCTAGTATCTTGGGAGAATAATTATATTCATTTCTAGTGTTCTTTTCTTCAGTTAACATCTGTCTCCTGCACTTTTCTTAGTATTTCTTTTACCCAACTGGAACCAATACAATACTTAATCCTAAATTATTCTGGATTGAAGATCTTTTTTAAAAAATGTTGAAATTTTCTCTACGTCGTTGGGAAAAGCTCCCTTAGAGTAAATGTAGGCCTTCAAAATCTGCTTGAGGAGATGGTATTTGTGAAGCCTGATTAGCTAACCTTCCATGGTTTTAGACCCTGAATATACTGAAATGTGCTGAAAGAGGCAGACTCCATAAAATGGAGTGACAGCTCAATTGTCTTGATAAGCCTTTGTAGAAATATAGGTTTTCTGCTGTCTTTCCTTATGTCTTTCCTTAAGCTAAGAAATAATTCTACAATTGATGCTGGTATAACATAGCTCCTCTCACAGTTATGCTAGAAAAATCACACAAGCATTTTGAGAAATAGAGGGTTCTTCCATGAGGCAGTAGAGTAAGCCATTAAAACCAAGAAGGTAGATTCTGCTCAGACACCACCATCCCCACCCCTCCCCCACCCAATGCCAGGGTAGATGTCATCATGGTGCAAGTTCTAGCTGACAACATGGCCATCAAAACCTTCTCAACCCAGTGCTCCAGCCATCTACCACAAACTGGGTAGCATGTGAAGTAAAATCCTTTTCCAGCCCTGCTCAACCTTTACCAGATTGAGCAAGTAACTCTTCCTGTGATCAAGGAGGAAGAAGAAAAGAGACATTGATCTTTTTATATGTTAGGCGCTGTGCTGAGAAATTTTCCACACTTGGAAGTGCCTGGGTGGCTCAGTTGGTTAAACGTCCAACTTCAGCTCAGGTCATGATCTCGAGGTTTGCTGATTTTGAGCCCCGCATTGGGCTCAGTGCTGACAGCTCAGAGCCTGAAGCCTGCTTTGGATTCTGTGTCTCCTTCTCTCTTTACCCCTCCCCTGCTCATTCTCTCTCTCTCTCTCTCCCTCTCTCTCTCTCTCTCTCTCAAAAGTAAATAAACATTACTGGACCTGACTGGAGAGGTTTCAAAGAGAAATCAGATTTTTGTCTTTGAAAGGAAGGAATACCCGCATAGTTTTTATGCTAATGTGAATGACCTAATAAAAAGGGGAAAAATGATACAGGAGATAGAGGGAGAATTGTTGGTGAGAAGGAGGGTGTTCACAAGCATTTGCAATGAGGGAAGAGATAAAAATATTTCTTCATGATGATCTGATAATGACAGCTTTATGTCATTGACATAAGTTTTCAAGTGGTTTGCTCAAATGGTACATATTACTGATAACAGAATCTTAAACAGTCTGATCCATTATTTGAAAGCTGGCATATCAAGATTTTAAGTGTTGAAGGTAAAATGACAGAGTTTGCTCTAAGACTGACCTACAGTGAAAAGAGCTCTGTTGCTGAGAATTTGATTTTTTTCCCAGCACATGATAATATTCTTCACTAGTCCCAGGAAAAACTAATTATGTGTTATAGGGGTATATCTGAAAACCATATCTAAAAGCTACCTGAAAAAATGCTGTTAGAATTGGATGCTGTCAGAGTTAGTTGAGAGAACTGGATCAAGTTGCTAACCTTTCTGCTTTTGTGTGTGCTGTGTTCCTTGACTCAGCATCTGACAGAGCTTTAAAGGAATCTTTGGTGAAAAATTCAGTTATGAGCTGTCTGAAGATCCATCCTAGATTGCCATTCCTGATGTTTACACTTGTATTTTGGAATTTTAAAATTTCTTAGAAATAGAAAATAGGAAAAAAACCCATCTTATTTCCATGTGGATAGAAACTGATGTAAGTTGACAGAGAGCTAGATGCTTTGGTGAAAAATTGCAAACAATTATACTACCTCTTGCTTACGTGTAACCACTTTCATTTTTATTTTTAAACTGTATTTTTATTTTTTAATATTGGATTAAGTCTTTGCTTTTTTATTTTTAATTTTTAAAAAATTTAAAATTTTTTTAATTTTAGAGAAAGAGCATGAGCAGGGGAGAGGGGCGTAGGGAGAAAGGGAGAGAATCTGAAGTAGACTCCATGAATAGCACAGAGCCCGATGCGGGGCTTGATCCCATGGGGATCATGACTGGGATCATGACCTGAGCTGAAATCAAGAGTCAGACCCTCAACCAACTGAACCGACCAGGTGCCCTCACTTCTTCTTCTTCTTCTTTTTTTTTTTTTTGACCTAAAATTTGTAGCACTGTGTCAGCTGACTGCCCATTATGTGGTCTTCAGCTGTCAAAGGTTGGAGAAACCTTAGGCTATGTCAGACAGAAACATGTAGGCTTTGGAAAAATGTTTGAATTGTCTTCAAGGGCAATGGGAAGCTACTGGAACACATTAAACGGAGGAGTGAGATACTTACAAGTGTTTTTAATAAAGATCACTTAGTTCTTGTATTGGTTAGAGAGGTACAAATGTGGAATTAGGGAGATCAACAAAAGGCTGGTCTATGTGAGTGATGGTGATTTAGACTGGAGTGGTGGCAAAGGAGACAGTAATACTTAATATTTATTGAGTACTTACTATAAGAATCATATGGAGTAGATACTATTATTTGTCGCAATTTTATAGATGAGGAAACTGAGGCACAATGAGGCAACGTAATGTGTCCAAGGCTACACAGTTATGAGTTTGGAACTTGGATTTCAATCCAAGTATTCTGATTCCATCATTCATGATCTTAATTAGTAAGCTAACTTGCCTCTCTTGGATGGACATGAGGAAGTAGATGAAGATACTTAGAGGTGAGAGCTAGCAGGACTTGATAACTGATTGGCTGTTGGTAGAAGGTGGAAGATAAGATGGAAGAGGCAGAGGTGACAACCATGTTTCTCCCTGAGCCAACTGGAAGATTCAACATTTATTAAAACAGAGAAAGAATGGAGGATACATAGATTTGGAGGAGAATGTCAAGTGTGTTGTTTGGCAGGTACAGGTTAAGATGCCTGTGAGACATCTAAGTGAAGATGTACAGTAGGCTGTGCTCCATGTGGAATGGCAGCTCAGGGGAGGTCTGGGCTGGAGATATCCGAGGACTGGTGGTTCATTGGAAACTATGGTTGTGCTCTGAGTTGACCCACAAACAACACAGTATCTGATGCATAACATGGGCCAGCAATGCTGAAGGAATGGATTTGTAGAGCAGCCATGGATCTTTGGATTTGGAACGTACCATACATAGTACTGACTCACGAAGTTTGCTTTCTGGCTGTTAGATGGTTAAGAGTGTTCACTCAAAACATTCTCAGGTATTTCCCATGAAGTGAGTGGGAAAGAAGGGGGCTCTGAAAAAATATCTGTTTTGAACTTGTACATGAATACTTAAAACTATCTGTTTAATGAATAGCTCTAATGATCTACATTCTTAGTTTGTTAAGAGAGAAACTTTTCTTTTTTAGTTCTAGAACTCACCAGCATTATTAACCAAGCTGGTGCGTATTGAAAACAATGACAAGTTTTCTCATCTTTCAAGTCTTAGTAACCTCATATTTTAAGAGTTAAGTTTAAACATTCTAACATTTAAAATAACTATACATTTAAAGAGAAGTTGCAAGAACAGTACAAAGATCTCCCACAAATTCTTAATCCAGAATCACCAATTAGTAACATTTTTGCCATATTTGCTTTATCATGACTTCTCCCTTTATACATATATAGTCTTTCCTGAATCTTTGAGACTATAGTGCAGACATATATTCCTTTACTTCTAAATATTTAAACGTGTTTCCTGAGACTGAGCTCATTCTCATCGATAGCCACAGTATAATTATCAAATCCAGGAAATATATCATCTTTGTAATACCATTTTGTTATTTGCAGTCTGTATTCAAAGTTCTTCATAGCAATTTTCCCTCCAATAGAAGATCCAACTGAAGATCATGCATTTCTTTTAGTCATTATGTCTCTTTAAGTCTTCTTTAGTTTGGACAGTTACTCAGCCTTTGTCTTTCAAGATGGGATTTTTGAAGAATATACACTGATGTTTTGTAAAATATTCCTCACTTTGTGTTAATCTGATGTTCCCTAAGGAACAGATTCAGGTTATGTGTTTTTGGTAGGGATACTATAAAAGTTAGGGTTGTGTTCTGTGTACCATGTCAGGAGGCAAATGATGCCAGTTTACCTGATTATTGGTAGTGTTAACTTTGGTCTCTTGGTTAAAGTGGTATTTAACCACTTTAAGATTCCCTCATAATAAAATTATCAGTTGTTCCTTTATAATATCAAGTAATCTGAAAGAATTAAATGTTAAGGTGATAGTTACTAAATCCACAACTCAAAACTTGGTTTTCTAATTGCCACATCCCCAGGAGGGAGGTGCCTTTAGGAATCTGGGAGCCAGCTAACTGAATCTGCCATGGGGATCCGTGTGAATTTGTTTAGTTTCTAACACGCAGCTTCTAATATTGTTAGAAATTAGCCCTCCTAATCACACCATAGGGCTAAGTTAGAAAGGGGTTGGTATGTGATCATATTCGTTATGTGGTTCCAGCCCATTCTGGTAGATGGAAGAAAACATCTGGTCTCCTACCTCCTCCCTATTGTGAGGCAAAGTATTACTCTACTACCCAAAGTAGTACCTACTTTGCCTCACAACCCAGCACTAAAGAGAGGTTGCCAGATGATTATTCAAAATATACATCCGAATTATTTTACATAAACTACCATTGGATTATCTTCCCCCTTAAGGATTTCAATATTCCTAAATCCTGGAATCGGGTATTGGCTTTTTTCCTTGTCTTTTGTTTCCTGCACTTATCAACTTTAGGATGCTAAAACGAACCTAAAAACACTAAGAATCTACTCATATAAATATGAAGAAATGTACACTGAAATTATTTTCATTTTATTCTTAAATGGTTATTCTCTCAAGCCTGCAATCATTAGTTTTAACACAAATTCTGTAACAACCATGAAAACATGAAAAAACTACATACTTGTCTAAGGCTTTATGCACATTTTATCCATTTTTATTTTATAAACTTCTAATGAGTCATCCAGTATGAATTTTGGCAGACTAGTGTAAAATAGTACAATTCCGTGATTTTTCAGACCCTGGTAACATTGGGTCACATTTTGCCTTTGTTCCACATCTGCTCAAAGCTTGTAACAAATTTGTCAAAATTCCAGCTGTATAAGGACTGTTCTAACTGAAAGAGATTTTAGAGAATAATTCCTTTCAAGCATGAATATTTAAATAAGACATTTGTCCTTAATACCCTCCCATGAAAATTGGCTTCTTAGCCTTGTTTCCAGTTATTTAACACACCAATAAGTTCCACTGGGTTAAAAACAATAAGGAAAAATTGGTTCCGTTCAATCATGTTGTTTCCATGATTGACCCCCTAGGTAATGGAGTGGGCCACAAAATAGAAAGGAAAGCATGTCTCATGCTGTTAAGTAGTGTATCAAATCTGGTAAAAATCAATTTCCTCATTTACCATTAATAAATTTAAAACTATGAAAATCCAAGTTGAAACAGGAATCTCTCCTCATTTGGTCGGGTATTGAGATTGGATACTTCAAAAATATGCATTGCTAACATGAGCAACCTGTCTTAGCCCAATAAGAGACTGAATACTTTGAATGCACTTAGAATACTTTTCAGCTAAAGTCAAAATTGCCAGAAAAGTTTTTTGTAGCCTTCAGTACATTGTGCTTTATAATAAGTTATAAGAAATTTTATTGAATAGCATTTTTCAGACTGTCTTACAGTGTGTTCAATTGCAGTAAGACACTTTTCCTGTAAAGGAATATTGAAAGACCCTAATAATTTTATTATGACATTCCTATCATCTTTTCTCCATGAAAAGAATACCAAACAATTTCAAATTGACCTCAAGCATTATTTAAAGCTAAGGCACAGAAGGTATATTAGGATAAAAGCTAAGATGCTATAATAAAGAAAGTAAAGAATACTGTAGCTTATAAGAGCATAGAAGCTTACTTCTCTTGTGCTGTAGTCTAATGAGTCTAGGCAGGGGGGGCAGTGGGCTCCATGGAGTGATTCAGGGAACCACATTCCTTTCATCTTGTTTCTCCTCTACTTTCTCAGATGTTGTCTTTGTCTAGAAGTTAAAGCTAGGTTGTGGGCTAAGTCATGAAGCTAGGTTGCATTGGATGGGGGGGGCGGGCAGTGGGGGAGAGGGAAAATGGGTGATGGGCATTGAGGAGGGCACTTGTTGGGATGAGCACTGGGTGTTGCATGTAAGCCAATTTGACAAAAAGTTACATTTTTTTAAAAAAGGCAATGTTGTCTTTTGTTGAAGCTTGGTTGTGGGCACATGCATCTTCTGGTTCCTCAGGAAGGGAAGGGAGCATGTAGAAGTGCATGTCCAATGTCTTAAGATCAAGAAATGATATACAAATAGTTCATGTTCCTTAGTCACATGGTGACTAAGTGTAGGGGAGGCTGGGAAATGTAACCTAGCTGAGCAGTCATGTACCCAGTGAATATTGTGTTACTATGGAAGAACGGGTAGATAGTTAGCTCCACCAAGAGGCTGGATAATTTGCCGAAGGCCACATAGCTAGTAAGTGGAAGAGTAAGTGGGAGCCATACCCAGGCAATCTTGTTCTATAAATATTGCCCTTGAATATTATTTTAGTTTTTGTTGCCATCCCAAGTGTAGTTATTTTTTATGCTTCTGTGGGTTGGCTGAGTGGTTCTTCTGTTGCCTGGAGTCACTCATGTGATTACATTCAGCTGGCAGATTGGCTCAAGACTGGTTTCAACTGGAGCTGCAAGTGGGGCACCTTGCTTCTTCTTCTTGTAGCTTTTCCACATGACTAGCTTGGGCTTCCTGACAACACTGCATTCTCAAGGCAGCATTCCAATGGGGATTGTTCTAGGAACATAGAAATAGAAGCTACAAGGTCCCTGAAAGCCTAGCGTTAGAAACCACACATCCTTACTTCTACTGCATTCTTTTGGTAAAATCAAGTCAGAGGGCCAGTGTAGATTTAAGGAGAACCTCCATAGCTTTATGAAAAGAGTGGGAAACTCTAACTGCAAAGGGTGTATGGGATGAGAACTGTTGTGTCCATCTTTCTAAACAATTTACCACAAATACTAGGCAATTCTACTTCTAATAATCTAGATTGAAGAGCACCTGGGGAAATCTGAGAGATCCTCTGATCCAGGTCTGAAATTCATGTAAGAGATATAGATATCCGGAACTTGTGGTCTCCTATTTTCATTCTGCCCTAAGGGACAATCAGGATAGGAAGCATACTAGGATGGAACTAAGAGATTATGAAAATATGTCTGGTTCTGAATGGGTGATACACACCATTAGCTTTCTATGGTGTAATGTATTACATTTTGGGGTGTGTTCAAGGAACTAGGAGGTTTGATGTGTGGATATACACAGAGGGCACTTGAGGTTGGGAATGACTTCATCTGGGGTAAAATCAGGAGGAGATGTTCTCTGAATGAAAAGACCTGGATCCTGGGGCTATAATGTCTCTGAATTTAGAGGGACAGTCTGTGAGAAGTAGGGTATCTAAGCTCTGTAGGACAAAGTAAAGGGGCCAGAGTTGCTTCAAGTAGGAGTCAGGGATCTATAAGGCAGTCGATAGTGGGAAATAAAGTTCACTGGGATGATGGGTGAGGGGATTAATTAGGGTTGGGAACATGGAAGAGAAGGAGATTGAACCAAACTAAAACTTCAGATGGAAACCTGAGATAATTAGTCCTGAAATGTTCAAGGGTGGTAAGTGCATCCCATTCATCCTCATATCCCTAGCCGGACTTGGTGTTAAACACGTGGTAGATAGTCTTTAAAAAAAAAATTTTTTTTTCAACGTTTTTATTTATTTTTGGGACAGAGAGAGACAGAGCATGAACGGGGGAGGGGCAGAGAGAGAGGGAGACAGAATCGGAAACAGGCTCCAGGCTCTGAGCCATCAGCCCAGAGCCTGACGCGGGGCTCGAACTCAAGGACCGCGAGATCGTGACCTGGCTGAAGTCGGACGCTTAACCGACTGCGCCACCCAGGCGCCCCATATTTAAATGAAATAATTTTAGACCCAAGCAGAAGTGAGAAAATTCCTAATAAAGTCAAGCAGTAGTGGATGCCAACAAAAAGGCCAGTAGTAGATGCTCAGAATTTGTGATTTTGAAAATCGACATGGGATTCGTCTCTGCCCATTTTGTGGGAAGGGGTTCTTAAAAGAGCCATGGTACTTTTGTGCTCTGGCCTCTGATTTGATGGGAAACACAATCCCTATATGCCTATAGTTGTAGGACATACTTTGACTTCCAATAACAAACAAATTCATGAAATAGTGGAGAATTTTAAAGAGGTTTTCCTAAATTGTACAGCTAAATTCCCAAATCTTGAAGATGGATGATCCTAATTGTGCTAAATTGTTGATTTCCAACTAGTTCAACATTTTAAAGTCTCTTTCATTATGGCAATATTAAAAAGGCTTTTTCTTAACATTAATTCCGTAGTTCTTTTCTGTCCTTGGTTTCAAGCATGAAATCAAATCTAACTTGTAAATTTCTTTTTTTTGTCACCAAGGTTTATCATTCTACGCAAAGTAAAAATTTCCATGGGTTTTCATCAGTAGCAATGCCAGCAACTGTTAGTTGTCTCTTAACTATAATTGTTAGTGCTTAAGATTTGTTGATTATATCCAAAATTTCTGTATGTTTGAGCTGAATTTGGACACATAGCCAAGAATGCAGCTCCCGAGTTTTTGAATAAAATATTTTTGGAGTTCCTATATGCTATCTTACAAGGGCATATGTCCAAATAAGAGTGAAAAACTTTCTACTTTTGGTTATGATATAGAAGACTAGGAAAAATATTTATTTATTCCCTTGATAACAACTAAAACTCAGATACATTAAAATTATTCTTTTGTATGGGGCTAGGGAAGAAAGGTAAACACAGGAAGTAATTCTATGTAAAAAGAAAGAGATAGAGAAAGAAAGAATGAAAGTAAGCCAGCAGACAGCCTTTTGTGGATAACAGAGAAGTGTGGCAGCTTCCATACGTGAGGCAGGTCCCCACGCCAGGTTTGGGCAGATGGAGTCGCAGACCTGGCGTAGATGTAGAAATCTTGTAGGATGAGGAGAAATTGGCCAAGCTTTAGATGACTGTGTGGGCTGGTGGGGTGGACTGAAATCTGGAAAAGCTCGAGAGACAAAAGCAAATTGCATGATCCAAAAATCCTCCCTTTCCCACTCTCCTTGAAGATTGTTGAGAAAACTACAGTGTGCAAGGAGCTGAAAAGCAGAGAGAAATCATATTGTTTCACGTATTCTTATAGGAGTGGGTTCCATGGTTCTACGAGAGTTAAATACGAGATCTGTGCATTTCACTGTATGTAAATAATAATTCAGTTAAAGAACCCAGAATCATGATAAGGAATTGAATGTTCCAGAGAAAAAGGAAACGGCATTGTAGCCCATGTTCTATAATGCCATGGATAAAATTTCTTCAAAATTAACCTGGGCTGGTAATTATTTCATTCAACAAAACCGTATTGAGTACCTGCTTTGTATGAGGCATGTCCTGGGAATTGGTGAACAGGGCAAAGATGAGCCTGGCTTGCATATGCTTTACATTTTATGCAAGGTAAAAGGATGTGTTTGTGTGCAGGAGGGAGAAGAAAACTATAAATAAATGATTTAACGGATACAATTATTTCAGATATATGCCATAAGGAAAACTGGCTGGGAGAAGGGATAAGAGGAGAAATAGATTAGATCAGGTGGCGAAGGATGCCCTCCAAGTAGGTGGTATTTGAGCTGAAAATTGAAATCACTATTTCCATGTCACTTAATATGTGTTATAGTATTATCTGAAAGGTTACATAGTAAACTGTTGCAATATTATAATCCTGTAATCTTGAATATTTAGGTTGTTTTCTATTCATCATGATAAACAATTGTGCATCTTCGTACTTCTCCCTAATTATTTTTAGGATAGATTTTTGGAATTGTTCCTTCTGATATACACTAATTGGCATTCTCAGTGTCAGTAACAATACAATAAACTACCTCAGTGTAACTTTTTCCTTTACAAAATCTACCTGGAAAAAATGATAGTCTTTCTATTGTTTTGTAGGCACATTCTGAACCAGGAAATGTGCTGTTTTCATTTTTAGAAAATCAAATCCAAGGCAAAAGTTTTTTTTTTTTTTTTTTTGAAAAAAAAGAAGAAAGGTTATGGTCCAGTGGAAAAATCGTGGCTCACAGGTTGACCCATTATGCTTCCTTCTTCCTGTTTGGCCGATGTGTTACTGGAATCATTACGCGGTTGTATTATGAGGGGAAAGAATGAGAGGGAGGTGATGGGTAATAAGATGAAGGGAATAGATAAAGACAGATTCTAGGAACAGGCCAGGGGAGATAGAATGAGCCTGATATGGGAGGCAGAATAGCTCCCAAAAGACATCCACATCCTAATTCCCTAATAGGTGTGGCAAAGGGGACTTTGCAGATGTGATTAAGTTATGGGACTTGACGTAGAGATTATCCTGGATTATCCAGTGGGTTTAAAATACTCACGGGGGGGCGCCTGGGTGGCTCGGTCGGTTAAGCGGCCGACTTCGGCTCAGGTCATGATCTCGAGGTCCGTGAGTTCGAGCCCCGCGTCGGGCTCTGTGCTGACAGCTCAGAGCCTGGAGCCTGTTTCAGATTCTGTGTCTCCCTCTCTCTGACCCTCCCCTGTTCATGCTCTGTCTCTCCCTCTCTCAAAAATAAATAAAACGTTAAAAAAAATTAAAAAAAAAATACTCATAGGGACCTTTATATGAAAGAAGAAAGCAGGAGAATCAGAGTCAGAGAAGTGACAACAGAATTAGAGGTCAGAGTGGTGTAGTTGCAGGCAAGAAGGGGGGTAGTCCTAGAAACTGGAAGAGGCAAGGAAACTGAGTCTCCCTTGGGGCCTCCAAACAGAATGCAGCACCTCCGACCCTCTGGTTTTAGCCAGGGGGGATCCATTTTGAATTTCTTTCCTCCAGAACTTTAAGGTAATAAATTATTTTAAGTCACAATTTTAAGATTGTGGTAATTAGTTACAGCAGCGCTAGGAAAGTTAGGCAGGTGCTGAATGTAAGGGTGGTGTTAGAAAAATGAGTTTGATGTTTGGGTGGAGAGATGCTGATGGAGAAAGGTATGATATGTGAGAACTGCAGGGAGGGGCAGAGCAGAAAGAGAGTGACTCCAAGATGAGGTCATGGCCCCATGCTAGGTTTTCTCAGCACTTTGTAATTTTCTGTCCTAGCACGGATTCATATATATGAGCAATTATTCATTTGATCCTGATCTTTCCCTCTAGAACGCAGACTGTATGAGGGCACAAACTGCCTGTTTTGACCATCATAATCTCCTGAGCAGGGCTGTAATAACTAATAAGGAACAAATGAACATCATAAGATTAACCTCCACGAGTGGATTGGGGGAGAGAGCCGCTGGGCAAATAGAAAATAGAAAATCCGATAAGGAGGGAGGCCTAACCTATAGTCAACTTCTTGTGGATGTAAACGGCATACTGACTGATGCATATCTACAGGCATACTGATTGATTAAGAGCAGGTGGGAAGGGGCCCCTGGGTGGCTTAGTTGGTTAAATGTCTGACTTTGGCTTAGGTCATGATCTATGGTTTGTGGGTTTGAGCCCTCCCCCTCCCCCCCACCCCCCATCAGGTTCTGTGCTGACAGCTTGGAGCCTGGAACCTGCTGTGGATTCTGTCTCCTGCTCTCTCTGCCCCTACCCCACTCACACTCTGTCTCTTTCAAAAATAAACATTAAAAGAAATTAAAAAGAGCAGGTGGGAAACTAGATTTCTTTGATTTAAATCCATGTAGCTATACATACTGTCCCTAGCATATTTAAGTATGTCCCTAGGGTATTTAAATGTGATAGTTGTTAGATAAGCTGGGCTAAATAGAGCAAAAGACTCCATCTATGCATGTATTTATCCATGATCCATCTATCCATCCATCCATCCACCTGGTCCAGGTCAGTGGTTAGAAACACAAGTGGTGGAACCAGGGTTCAGTCGCAGCTCTGCCAGTTACTATATGACCTTGAGCAAGTTACTTAAAACTCGGTTTTTTGATCTGTAAAGTAGGGACACTAATAGGGTTATTGTGAGGATGAGATGTAAATCAATTAGACATAATTGCTGGTACATCGTCACTGATAATATTATCTATTATTATTCGTTGAATAAGATAAATTTTGCTTTAATGGAAAGAAGCAGAGACCAGGTCTGCCACTATTTAGCTGTGTGACTGTGGACAAACTTTGCATCTCTGGTCAGGAAAAAGAATTGTCCTAAACCAGTGATTCTCCGTCTTTAATGTGCGTATGAACTTCGTGTAAATCCTTTGAAAATGCTGACTGATTTCTTAGGTCTGGAGTGGAGGATGAGATTCTGCATTCCAACAGGCTCTCAGGAAATGCTGACTCAGGTGGTTCACGGACCACACTTCCAGTAGGAAGGAACCACACAACCTGTAAGCCTCCTTCTAGTTTCAATATCTCTGCTGTTTCTATTACCAGCCTTCTAGTTTCCCAAGCTATCTATATATCTTGCAATTCCCTTTAACTTTTTCTTCCTTCTCATTGCCTAGTCCAATCTTTTTTTTTTTTTTTACTGATTCTGTTCATCTTTTAAAATGTCTCTTCTGTGTTCACTGAGCCTAAATTAGGATAGAATGATTTAGAAAATTGATGTAACTACGTGATTAATGTAGCCACTAAAATTGTTAAGAATATTAACATGGCAAAATTTATATAATTTAATATCATGAATATAAAAACATACATCATGTATGATTAAATCTATCTCCCCCTCCCCACCGTGCCCCCAGCATTCTACATACAGAGGAAAAAAGGGCAGGAAGGAAATAACCCAAATGGGCTGAGTTTGGATGGTAGAAATATGGTTCTCTCTAGGTATGCATTCTTTTTTTCTATAGTTCCTTTAATGAACATGTAGTATTGGGAAAATGAAAACATTGTTTTCAAAGAATTGCTGGACCAGAGTCCTTCCAATTCAAAGGTATTTCTGGAACCTTTAGGGACTACAACAATCCCTTTATAGCTTTTCTTTCTCCTCATTCTTTATCTTTGGGCTTCACTGACAGAAAAGGCCACACCCTCCCCACTCTTCATTTCAGCTCCTCTGTGAGTGGAAATCTATCCCTCCTACTACCCCTACCCTCCACCCCAGGTTCTGCCTGAAGGAAGAGATTAGCCTCTTTCCTAAACCGTAACATGGTACAGAGCACCAGTCCCCACACTAGGGCATGAGCCAGGTCTCACTTCCAATGGCTACCAGGGCCCAGGGCCAGAGTGCAGACACCATCCAGAATCTCTTACCCTGACTCCTTTGGCCTCTGCTCCACGTAAAAGGACAGGGGAGGATGTGGAAGTACAAAGCCACGTGCCCATCTGTAGCTGATGTCAGAAGTGACTTGGGATGCAGTGCCACAGCTGTGAAGCAAGTCAAGCAGCCAGCCACGTCCATAGTCACTGAGTCTCCAAGGGGAAAAGAGCCATAGAGCCAGATGTTATTTCTAGAAAAAAAAAATTGCTATGGAACTTGGCCCCTGAATGGTGCATCTGTCCAACTTATCTCCATTGGTCATAGATGATGAAAACTCTGCTAGGGAGCCTGGAAAAAAACAAGGAAGAAGCATGACTTGACTATGAAAAGAAAGTCATGAAATATGTTTTTGCCAAAGCACTTATTTTGGAGTTTCTCCTATTTCTTAGCTTGAATTCATATTGAAATGTCCTCTCTGGCAGAAAAAGTCTGTCAATCAGTCGCTGATACACATTCTGCTTGATTCTACCTTTTATGTCCCAAGGGGTATGAGGAGGAGGCTTGGTTATACCTTAGAGGAGAGAAGGAAACCACTTGCATTGCCCTTGATTCTAGACTTTCTGGAACAAACCTTCTATATTAAGCCACTGTGCTTTCCAGAACTGCTGAGTCTGGTTGGATGGGTTGTTTACTGCCCAAGGATGCCTGATTGAGGAACAAGCAGAGGCTAGAATGTAGCCTGTGCTCCACACACTAGGCTGTGCCCTGCACAGACCTGTGTCCAACTGGGAGGGGTATATTTTTATAGATAACACAAAGATGCTGTGCACTTCCCAAGCACTGTATCTGCATATTTACCTCTGCATGGACAGGATACTGTTTCCTAGTTAGCATAAAGCATTACATGGGCATAGAGCCCAACCTGACGCCATCTCAGACCTTCAAACTGAGACCACCACCCTCTCAGTTGCTGAGCCAGCAACATCCACATCTCTATCCTGACTGCAAACCAGAGAGCTTATAGGACTCTGCCCAGGAATCTGAATTTGTTTCTCCATTCTGGTCAGGGAGATTTTGTGCTGAGATCAAGGCTCTCCACTTAAGAGAAAGATTCTTGTCTTATTTTCTGAGCCAAGTTGATATCTCAGAGACATGCCTGGTGTCTTGGTTCCTTTGGAGTTAAGGAGCTGTTTTGGTCTGGCCATTCATAGGCCAGGGATTTGAGCAGAGCTCTGGTCCCCAGCCTGCTTGCTGCTCCCAGTTTCCCCAGGGGTCCTTTCTGCTTAGATCTTAGAATATGACCTGTTCCAGAGTGAATCTCTTTATTGTTCCACTTGCCTGTATGGATGCTTCTGCCACATTGTGTTATGTTCCTATAGTTGACAGCTTGCCTGGACCACTTCATTCCTCTTTTGCCCTCAATCTTCTGGACATCATATTCTGTTTCTTGGGCTGAACTTGTCCTTGAGGCCTGGCTCTCTCTATTGGGTGGGTCTGGTCGAATGTCTGTTCTTTCCTAGGCTACCTCATCCTGTTTCAGGATACTTAGCCACTCTGAGATGTGGTACCTAGCTCCCATGCAGGGCCAACAATATATGAGCAAATAATCACTTAAATGTTAAAATGAATACAACTTCCTACCAGGTGCACCTGTCTAAAGTTCTACCAAAAGCATTTTCCTCTCCAGGAGGGACAGGGTGAGGGACGGTGACCAGTCAGTCACAAATACTTATGGCCATTAGTTAGTAATATCTCTATCTTTCTTAACTATAGGAATCCAGGGTAGCAGGCAGGCACTGGAGGTCCAGGAGAGCAGAACAGGAGAGACTGACACAGATAACAAGTCAGGGAGGCACTGAGTATAATCCTTCCCGTTTTTCTGCCCTTAGCCAGTTCCAGTCCTGAGCTAGCAGATTACATCACTTTAGACATTGATATAGTTTGGATGCTGAGAGAATGTTGGGCAAAAATACTGTCCTTTAGCGTCAGTAGGAGAAAGAAACAGAAACGGGATTTGGCTATTATTTGGAAGTGGGAGGAAAAGCTAAGGAATGAGCCATAACTGCACCATGCGGCAATAGATTCTAATGTAAAATAAGGACCAGAAGTGATTAGTGTCAGAAATGAGTTAGGAATAAAGGTCAGGGAAAAGGTGCAGGATCACAGGTAAGACAAAGAGCAGTTAGACCTCTCATCGCTAACATTAAACTTTGAATGTAATGTACACAGATGCTCACGTGAACACTCACCTCTCTGAGACATGCTGGAGTACCTTACTTCCTCCATGTGAATAAGGGCGGTACAGGGTGATGGAAAGAGCCTAATATGTAATTGATAGGTCACTAAGTGGGAATTGAACTTCTTGTGACTTTCTTAAAGCATATGGTTGCTTCATCAAAATTAACCACTCCTGGGAGGTGGTGATCCAGATGGCTGGAACGTGGCTTTGGTGTCAGCCAGAATGAGGCTTTCTCTAGTCCTAGTTCAATCATTTGCTAGTTGTCTATGCTTGAGCACTTAACCTAAGCCTCACTTTCCTCATCTGTGAAGTGGGTACAATAATAGTACCTGTGTTAGAAGGTACTGTGAAGATTGCATGGGATCATATGTTATTAAAAAGCATGATAGCTCCATCTAGAATGTCCATCAGGGAGTGAGTGTTTATGAACACTACCTTTGTTTTGGAGGAATAGGAACTCCCTATTTCTCCACAAAACAATCTGCTATTCCTGTCAGCAGAGTTCTCAGATGTCTAAAGACGTCAGAGCACTTTTATTTTTGAATCTTCTGGTATATGAAGAGGTGAAATATAACAGTAGGTTTATAGTTTACATAACTGCATTTAACAAATCAATGCTGTTACACACACACACACACACACACACACACACCCCGCATTGTGCAACATGATTGTTCTATTCATATGATCCTTGTGGGTCTAGAAGTAACCCAAGTTTAAAGTTATGTGGGGAATGTCTTTCAGTTCTGTTTGGATCTTTTCTTTTCTTTTCTTTTCTTTTCTTTTCTTTTCTTTTCTTTCTTCCTTTTCTTCTCTTTTCTTTTCTTTCCTTTCTTTCTTTTCTTCTCTTTTCCTTCTTATTATTTTTTCACTATTTTATTTTATTATTATTATTTTTTAATATATAATTTATTGTCAAGTTGGCTAACATACAGTGCATACAGTGTGCTCTTGGTTTTGTGGGTAGTTTCCTATGATTCATCGCTTACATACAACACCCAGCGCTCATCCCAACAAGTGCCCTCCTCAATGCCCATCACCCATTCTCCCTCTCCCCAATCACCCACTCATCAACTGTCAGTTTGTTCTCTGTATTTAAGAATCTTTTAGGGGCGCCTGGGTGGCGCAGTCGGTTAAGCGTCCGACTTCAGCCAGGTCACGATCTCGCGGTCCGTGAGTTCGAGCCCCGCGTCAGGCTCTGGGCTGATGGCTCCGAGCCTGGAGCCTGTTTCCGATTCTGTGTCTCCCTCTCTCTCTGCCCCTCCCCCGTTCATGCTCTGTCTCTCTCTGTCCCAAAAATAAATAAACGTTGAAAAAAAAAATTAAAAAAAAAAGAATCTTTTATAAGTTTGCTTCCTTCTCTGAAACTATTTTTTCCCCTTCTTTTCCCCCATGGTCTTCTGTTAAGCTTCTCAAGTTCCAGGAACGAAAACATATGATATCTGTCTTTCTCTGCCTGACTTATTTCACTTAGCATAATACCCTCCAGTTTAATCCACATTTTTGCAAATGGCATGATTTCATTCTTTCTCATTGCCAAGTAGTAGTCCATTGTATATATAAACCACATCTTCTTTATCCATTCATCAGTTGATGGACATTTCAGCTCTTTCCATGACTTGGCTATTGTTGAAAGCACTGCTATAAACACTGGGGTACATGTGCCCTTATGAATCAGCACTCCTGTATCCTTTGGATAAATTCCTAGTAGTGCTTTGCTGGGTCATAGGGTAGTTCTATTTTTCATTTTTTGAGGAACTTCCACACTGTTTTCCAGAGCGGCTGCACCAATTTGCATTTGTTTGGGTCTTTCTATACCTGAATGTTTAATCTTACTGGAGGATAAGGTGAAAAGTCTAAATTTGGGGCTCAGGCTAATGGCCCTCCTAATCCCTTATGTGATAAGCCCCAATGAAAGAGAAATCTGAGCTATACAGACCACTGTTCTGTTTGTTTCTGCTGGTAGAAATCAGAGCATCTGCTGTTCTCTATCAATTCAACAAATACATGCGTGGTTTAGGCTCAACTTGTCTTTATTTCAGGAAAATCATAATGTGGGCCAACCACTGGACCAGGGATGAGCAGAATCGTCTTAAGGTTTGAATCCATCTACCAGTATCAGGAGACGTGGAGGAAGGTGTTTCTCTTCTCCAGGCTCTGGTGCCCTGTCATTCAAATGACAAGGCTGGGATTCCATCTTCCAAGGGTCTAGGCTCTAAGTTTCTGTGATACTGTGTGTGCATGGAGTTTGCACATGTGCATGGGGCTCACTTTCTTAAAGGCTGAAAGAATCAGAGTAAAAGATTTGACCTCGTAATTTTCAGACCAAGTTAATTATACAAGGCGATGTTAGTAGTTAATTGCTAAGTTAATTATACTGATTTCTCCTTCAAATAATCAAAGTTAATGGTTATTTTTAGATCTATTGGTATCTTTACAAGATTTAACATCAGGAAAAACAGTGAATCTGAAGATGAAAGGAATAAGGCATCACAACCGAAAGGGACAATTCTAGGGTAAAAACCACCAGATGACACATGAAAAGATGCTCAACATCACTCATCATCAGGGAAATACAAATCAAAACCATAATGAGATACCACCTCACACACGTCAGAATGTCTAAAATTAACAACGCAAGAGACAACAACTGTTGGCAAGGATGCGGAGAAAGGGGAACCCTCTTGTACTGTTGGTGGGAATGCAAACTGGAGCAGCCACTCTGGAGAACAGTATGGAGGTTCCTCAAAAAGTTAAAAATAGAACTACCCTATAATACAGTAATTGCTCTACTAGGAATTTACCCAAAGTTTACAAAAATACAGATTCGAAAGGGTACCTGCACCCCGATGTTTATAGCAGCACTATCAACAACAGCCAAACTATGGAAAGAATCCAAGTGCCTATCAACTGATGAATGGATAAAGAAGATGTGGTATATATACAATAGAATATCAGAAAGAATGAAATCTTGTCATTTGCAATGCTGTGGATGGAGCTAGAGTATATTATCCTAAGTGAAATAAGTCAACCAGAGAAAGACAAATACCATATGATTTCACTCATATGTGGAATTAAGAAACCAAACAGATGAACGTATGGGAAGGGAGAAAAAGAGAGGGGAAACAAACCATAAGAGACCCTTAACTATAGAGAACAAACTGAGGATTGGTGGAGGGAGGTGGGTGGGGGATGGGCTAAATGGGTGATGGGTATTAAGGAGGGCACTTGTCATGTTGAGCACTGGGTGTTGTATGTAAGCGAAGAATCACTAAATTCTACTCCTGAAAACAATATTACACTGTATGTTAGCTAACTAGAATTTAAATAAAAATTTGAAAAACAAAAAACAAACATAAAAAAAAAATCCCCAACAATGTGTTCTTCAGATACAACTCCAGGACCCCATCAGATATTTTTTCATTCAGTTCTTACCTCATACATTTTCTCATTGGATTTCCTTTTACTTTATTATCTCCCTCTATAAGTATCTTTTGTCTGTCTACACTATTCCACTTTTATCTTTTAATTTTTTAAAATAAGTCCGGGCATTATGGTGTATACCTAAACTTACATACCACAATAAGTTTACTTAATATCCATCACCTCACCTCAAACAGAGAGAAAAAACAAACATTTTTTCCTTGTGGCTGGAACTCCCAGGATCTACTCCTTTACATTTAAAAATTTTATAATATAAGGTTTAAAGTAGCAGATGCTCAAATATTCTTGGGCAAAAAGAAAATCATATCTATGAAGCAACTATGACTTCTTATTTTTTCTCTCTGCCAACAATGATCAGTTGGAAAGTAGGAAAATATTTTCCAGTAAATAACTCACATATTTGGACATGCCTAGCTGTTTAGATGAGGGATGAGAAAATAAATGTATAACTTTATTTGAAGAGAAAGTTAAAAAATCTCTATCAGGTCTTTTGTGAAAGTGATTAAAGCATTTACAAATAGGAAAGATGTGTATTCAGAAGAAAACATTATAAAGAAAAAGAACAAAAATTATGCTGTGATTTTAAAAGTTTGAGAGATAAAAGATATAGCAAAAGGCATTTAACAGAGTTCATTTACTTACTCGAATAAAAATATCTTTTGACTGGAGAAACAGATTTCTTTATAAAGTACTATTCACATAAATTATTCAAAGACAATGGGAAATTTACTATAATTCCAGATCAAGACAGATCTTAGGGTGGGTTTTGGGTGTGACAGTCATGGTTCTCAAATTTCATTCTTAAGAGTTATTCCTTTGGATTCTGAAGATCTTCTGTCCCTCCAAGGTCCCGAGGAAAAATACAAGTATTTCTGGAGGGTATGATTATTGTCCTTTATGTTGTTTTTGAAAGCAAGAGTAGTATCTGAGACTGGAGGAAGAGACGGAGGGGCTTAATCCCTTCTATTTCACAGAGCAAGAGCTGTGTTACCCAGAGCTGTGTGGAAAGTTAAAGGCTGAGAATCAGAACAATGACTTGTTAATTCACATTCTGAGGATTATCTTGATCAGAAGGGCAGGGAACTCATTCTTGGAAAGTGAATGCATAGATTCCAGGGGAAAGAGTAATGACCTCTAAATGCGTGGAATACTTGGCATCACCATTCATAGAGATTGCTTTTGTTCACAACAGAATCCAACCTACTGTCTCGAGAAGTCACTAAATGAATCTTAGGAACTAAAAACTCAGTTCGTGCCTTTGTCTAGGGGGGTCACTGGGTATCTTTCTCCACCTAGTGGCCAGTGCCTGCGGACCACAAAACTAAAAGACAATTGGTTATTGTGGCAATGAAATAAGTGAGGTTTCTTGTTTTGCAAGAAAACAAGGCTATCAAATCCTAGAACGAAGAAGATATTTAAGCATATGTTTGGAAAAGCCAGTGGGCGTATTAATGATTAGGTTGGCTTGCGTCAGGTTGGCTCCCATTGTTCAGATGACGTGCTTTGCATTCCAGTGGAGAAAGAGCAGTTGGGAAAACTTGCTGATCAAATAATGCACACAAGTGGAGTTAAAGCTTGAGGCCAATTTTATAATATGCAATGTTCACATTATAAAGCCCACTTTCCAAGGACAGAAAAAGATGAGATTTAAAGACTCTTTGATTGTTAATGTTATGTGACTTTTGGATACTCTGTCTCAGTTATGCTCTGGGCGTAGATAGGTACTCAGTAAAAGTCTTTTGTATTTAATTGAAATTGATAGATCCCTCTGTGCCTCAATTCTTAAATTGTTCTTGTCTCTACTTCTCCCACCTAAAATCATATTCCATTAAAAAGAAATACATCTTGGGGCACCTGGGTGGCACAGTCGGTTAAGCGTCCGACTTCAGCCAGGTCACGATCTCGCGGTCCGTGAGTTCGAGCCCCGCGTCGGGCTCTGGGCTGATGGCTCGGAGCCTGGAGCCTGTTTCCGATTCTGTGTCTCCCTCTCTCTCTGCCCCTCGCCCGTTCATGCTCTGTCTCTCTCTGTCCCAAAAATAAATAAACGTTGAAAAAAAAATTAAAAAATAAATAAATACATCTTTTAAAATATGCACCTAAGGAGCATGTTTCAGTCGTTTTCATGTTGGTCTCTGGAGAATTTGACACTGTTGAGTGCTCCCTCCTGGAAACTTTGGTCTTCCTCTCTGCTCTGGTTTCCATGACAGCATCCTCTCCTGCTTGCCTCCTACTTCCCTGGCAGGATTATTTTTTTTTTTGTTTGCTCTCCAGCATTACCCTCCTTTTGTGGTCTCTTAAATACTACTGTGGCCGAGGTTCTATTTTTAGCTCTCTTTTCTCCATCCCACTTGTCTGCCTCCGTGGTCACTCACCACTGTGTGTACTCTGATGCAGATGCTTGTGGTCTCCAGTCTCCATCTTCAGCTCCCCCCCTTCTCTCCTGAGCTCCAGACCAAAGTTCCTGTCTATCTGTTAGATATTTCCACCACCAAGTCCTGCAGGCACCTGGAAACCCTGGGAAGTCCTAACTGACCTCATTATTTTGTGCCCTTCTGCTACTTGCACTCTTGCCTACATTTTCCATCTGGATATATAACATTGCTATTTCAGTAGTCAGGATCCAGAGGGTGAATGGTGTTGTCTTCCTGACATCAAGCACCGACTTGATTCTGATTAAGAAAATTAATGTTAATAAAAAGAACTATGATTTATTAAGCAGTGAAGAATTTCTATACCCTGTTTAGTGTTTCATATATTGTACCAGATAAATTCTGAACCCACGACATATTGCCTATATCAGCTTTATTTTATTTATATATATATTTTACTTTTTAAATGTTTATTTATTTTTGAGACACACAGAGAGAGAGAGACAGAGCATGAGTGGGGAGGCGCAGAGAGAGAGGGAGACACAGAAATCTGAAGCAGGCTCCAGGCTGAGCTGTCAGCACAGAGCCCGACACAGAGCTTAAACTCACAGAACGGTGAGATCATAACCTGAGCTGAAATCAGACGCTTAATCGACTGAGCCACCCAGGCACCCCTATATTACCTTGATGTTGAAACGCCCAGAGTCTAAGAGACCCCCAAAAACGAACCACCAGAGTCCAGAGTCAAAGCTAAGCAGCAAGGGTCATTTATTGCAGGTTCGAACCTGGACCTCTGCACCCCCGTTGCCGGTGACGCCAAGAGGCCCTGAGAGAGGTTTTTACACCCCTTTTATAGACAGGTACAAACAAATCATGGGGAAATCAGGAATTTTCCACAGTTACAGAGCTGCGATTGGTTGGTGTTTAAAGTTGGACACTTAACAGTATTCGATTGGTTCCTGCCTTTAGGTCAGACCACAACCGGGGGTACGGGTATCACAATGATTGATCAGGAATACACGGATGTGCCAAGCAACAATGATTGATCAGGAGTACACGGATGTGCCAAGTAACAATGGTTGATCAAGAATATACGGATGTGCCAGGCAATAATGATTGATCAGGAATACATGGGCGCGCCAAGCAATTGTACAGAAGCGGAACAAGCTGGTTAAGCTTGGTTAGGTTTCAGTTTCCCGTAAGTTTCAATTTTCTCAGGCCTCTCAATGTTAGCGTGGCTATGGTGAAAAGTTCTGTGCTGGTTGCCATCACCCCACCTTAAGGACTTGCTCTAACTTTCCTGCCTCAGGGCTTCCTCTGAGACTGGGGAAGACTGTTAAGCCAGTGAATAAGACAGCCAGGATGTGAGGGGAAGATAAAGCTCCTTAGCAAGTGAGGAGTGGGAGTTAGTGGAGAAATGTCTCAGCTTCCTATCCTTCAGAAGCACAATTTTGAGGGCCATTCTATAAGATTCCTTTAAAGGAATCTTGCAGGATTCCTCCAAAGACCCCTTGTAGGATTGAGCCCAGGTTGCCCAGAATGGGAACCAGTCCAACAATATATTCTTAGTTGGCTTGACATTCCTCCTTTTCTTGCCCCACTCTCCCTGCTCCCTGGGGAGCACCTCTTAAACAAGCTCTCTGAACCTGGGTCTTGTCTTAGGCCCCACTTTTGGGAGAACTCAAATTGAAACACACACATTTAATCCTCACAATAGGTCTTCCTGTGAGATAATGCTATCCTTAGCCCCATTGTATAGATTGAGGAAACTGACACATAGAGGTTAGTCAATTTAGCCGGGGTTAGTCAGCCTGTTAGTTGAACAGCTGGGATTTGAACATAGGCGCTCTGACTCCCAAACCTTCTGTCTGACAAAACAACGATCTGATGGGCAAGTGGGAGAATACCTGAGCAATTATACTTGATTGGCTCTGATATCCATATGTCATTGTCCCTTCAATGTCAAGAGATTTTTTTTTTTCTCAGCCTTTTCCAGTTTTGTAATGAGAATTCTCAGGAGATTTTTGGTTTGATGTTGAGTAGAATGGAAAGATTTGCAACTAAAGACCTGTACATCTAAAAAGAAAACAAAGTAGACTTGTATTTTTGGATAAATCTGAAGGACATTAATGTTTTACAAGGGAACTATGTGTGATTTCTGAAACTTTTGACACTTTGTTCACTGGAGGTTAATGCTTGGATGTTCTTTTGAATCTCTTTGCTTTTTGTTTCCATAAAATGAGTATGCAGCTTCACTGATAAAAGGCATTTTTAAATGTAGATAAAAATGTGATAATTTATACTAATACATGGTAAGAATTTTGGAAACATTAGTGGCTTCTCAAATAATCTTACTGACTCAGACAAAAGGAGAAATAAAATGTGAGAATTCGCTTTAACTTAGAGTAGCAGATGGATTTTGAAACATTTTTTGAAATTGCGAATAGGACAAGGGAAAGGAATCATGTGTTTCCCTACATGCCTTAGATACGTGATCTCCTTTCACTTGCCATGAACCCTGCCAATATTCTTGTCATTTTTCTTGTTTTACAGATGAGGGATTAAGTTTAAAGGATCTGACAAACTCCCTTCAAATCACACAGTTATGAAGTGGGAAAGCTGGGGTTTACACCCGGGCTGAGTAGCTCTCCAAACCACACTCTTATTACCTTGCCTGGGCAATAGAATATAAGTCTA
>NW_024412396.1:38646395-38782996 GCF_014898765.1 Herpailurus yagouaroundi | reverse complement strand
CTTCCCTTGGAATAGCTACCTCCAAATTTCCTCAGTGTTCCCAGGAGCAATCGAGAATTTTACATATAATATAAACTCAAAAGTATTCTAATTTATAAAACTACAAGACTCGGCTAAATCACAACACCAAAAGGAATTAACTTGCATTGCTCTTTTACCAGAAAAATGTCCGACACGGAATGTTATCTTTTATACCAGGGATGGGCACACTGGCCAAATCCAGCCTGCCACCTGTTTTTGGTCAGTCTGTGAACTAAGCATTTTTACATTATTAGATTTTTTTAGGTTTATTTATTTTGAGAGAAAAGAGGCAGTACAAGTGGGGGAGGGACAGAGAGAGAGGGAGAGAGAGAGAGAGAGAGAGAGAGAATCCCAAGCAGGCTTCATGCTGCCAGCACAGAGCCTGACGTGGGGCTCGAACCCACGAAGCCGTGAGATCATGACCTGAGCTGAAACCAAGAGTTGGACGCTTAACTGACAGAGCCACCTAGGCACCCACATTATTAAATATTTTTTTTAAAAAGTAAAGGGAAAAAAATACTTCATAACATAAAAGTTATATGAAATTTAAGATTTAGTGTGCATAAATAAAGTTTTATCAGAACACAGCCATACTCATTCATTTGCATATTGTTTACAGCTGCTTTTGCACAACATCTGCGTTGAACAGTTGTGAAAAAGACTATATGTCTCTCAAAGCCTAAAATATTTACTATCTGGTATTTTACAGAAAAAGTTTGCTGCCCCTTGTTCTATACTATTTGGTGGCTAGAGGTGAAACTTTGAACATTGGTTTTCTTTGGCTTTGTTTTTAAAAAATCATTAAAATCCAATGTAAATACAATATATGCTCAAATACTAATGTGCATGTATGCTTTGTTTATACATGCTAGATTTTCTTTGTTACTTTCAAGGTAATGCTGTCATGAAACATTTATCTTCCAGTGTTGGTCCTAATAATAAAGAGACACAGGGATGTGAGAAGCAAATTCATACTGGGACTGAGCCATTCCTTAAGAAGCAATTTTGTTGGTAGGAGTCATATTACCAGTAGTAATAATGGTGACCTAGGGGCTGACAGTTTAGAAATCACTTTTGGACACCAACTCACATTTAATATTGATTTAACTTAATTTTGTGAGATATTATTATTACTTCCTCTGTCGTTTACACATAAGGAAAACGTGAGATTAGCTGACTTGTCCAAGATCCCCAAATCAGTAAGTGTCAGAATCCACACCCAAACACAATGGTTACTTCTTTTTTGGGGGGGGGGGAGGAGGAGGAGGAGGAGGAGTAACTTCATTATTAAAAGGAAGTATTTATGATTTTACATCCATGAGCAATAAGAATATTTTGGTATCAGAAAAACGATGGGGCACTTGGGTGGCTCAGTTGGTTAAGCGTCAGACTCTTGAATTCAGCTCAGGTCAAGGTCCCAGGGTCGTGGGATCGAGCTCTGAGCTGAGACTGGAGCCTGCTTAGGATTCTCTCTCTCTCTCTCTCTCTCTCTCTCTCTCTCTCTGCTCCCCCCACCCCCACTCATGCATGCCTTTTCTCTCTCTTTCCCTCAAATAAAAAAAAAAGTGATGGGAATTTACTTAAAATAACAGATTTTGGAATTTTGATTTTATTTTTGGATGGTTTTACTATTTACAGTGTTCTTTGAAGCAACATCCTTTTATCACCATAATTGCCAATATTTCTTTTATGCCAGTTAAATTGTCAGCACCGAAATAGATTTTGCAAGTAGTGACATATGTGAGGGCATACTGAAATTATTTTTACTTACATGAGGAAAATATGCTCATTTGATTATAGAAAAATGCCATTTCAGTATTTTTCTGAATGAAAACCGATATTTTAAATGAAAAAAATATATTAAAAAGAAAAAAATCAAGTTCCCAAGACATATGACTGAATTTAACAGGGTCCTAATAAATGGCTTATTTGGATTTGTAGTTTACATAAACTCATTTAATTTTTGCATATTCAGAAATATTAACACAGAACAGATGCAAGCACTATGTCAGGTATTGGTGATGGGAGGTTATCCTGTACCTTTATTAAGTTCATGATCTATGGAAAGATTAGCACATGAAGTGATAATTACGAAGTAACTCAGGATGATAGGTGCCATCATGGAAATCTATATAAAAGTACTATGGGTACTAATTAATTCTTATTGGAAAATGGGAATATTGTCAGAGGGTAGGTGGAAGGATTGGGTGAATGGATGGTTCCATCTAAATAGAGAATATAGAAGAGAATATAGAAGGGAAGTTTGGGGTGATAGAAAGTGAAAGACTGGATGAGAGGGTTGGGGTGAGGAGATGTAAGTGACTTTGGTTTGGATATGTTGAACCACTAACAGTCTAGTGAGAGCTAATATAAGACTACAGATGGTTGCAATATTTTGTGTGAAAAGGGCTGTGATCAACAGCATGGGGTACCAAAGGAGAACCAAAGATGGGCACTGATTTTGACCAAAGGAGGAAGTACAGAAGAGCTTCCTGAAGGAAGTCACCTTTAAGCAGATACTTAAAGAGCAAGAATTATCTGGATAAGATTGGCAGGTCAGGGCCACCATAGGTGACTGTGTAAATACTACACTACTCCAGGGGATGCTGGTCACATCGACTCAGGTGTGAATGGATTTCCCTGGAGTTTTTCAGTGCACAACCCATGCAACCATATATGCTGGTCCTATATAGCAATAGGTTTTGGATGTTCTAGGTAGAAAGGGATGAAAGAGGGACAGTGTTCCAGGAAAAGTAGGCCACAAAGGCTCTGAAGTAGGAGAAAACATGATATGGTCAAGGAGTAAAAAATGGATTTTAGTTTCTGTTGTAGACTGAAAGAATGGGGTGGAAAGGTAGGGGAGAAATGACCAGAAATAAAGTTACAGTGCTAAGTATGGACTAATCATTCAGATAGTTGAAATCAGATAGGATGTTGGCACTAGAGATGGAGAGAAATGAATATCTCAGGAACAGATTTAAGCTTGAAACAAGCTTGAAATGCTTATAGGAAATTCTAGAAAATGATGCCTAATAATAAAATAAGAATAGCAAACACATTGTGTTTAGTATATTTCAGGTACTATTCTAAAAACTTTACATATATTACATATAAAAAACAAGCTTTACATATAATCTGAACAATAATCCTATGAAGTAGACATTATGATTTCTCCCCGACCCCCAATATTATAGATAAAACTATAGCAAAGAGAGACCTTAGGTGACTTCCCCAAGACCACACAGCCCAGGTATTCTGGCTCAAGTCCATACGCTTAACCGCCACACTCCTCTGCCAGTCAATAAAAAGTGAAAACAATGGAATTGACTGGAAGTCAGACATGAGAGGGCAGTAGATGTACATTTGGAAATCATCAGCAGAGAGAAAGGGAAGACTCAGAGAGAGTGGTGCCCTGCAAGTCAAGGGAAAAGTTTCACAGACAAGGACTAGTGGACAATGTCAAGGGCAGCAGAATGTTCTACCGAAGAAGTTACCAGTCTTCACAGGCTTTAGTAATAGAGGGTCATGAATGACCCTGGTAGAAGCAATTTTAGAAGAATGATAGGGGTAGAAGCTAGGAAATTCCAGGTTGAAAGTGGATGGGTACTAGAAATAATGGAGGGAGACACGATAGATGTTGATGGAAGTGGAGAGGGGGTATTAGGTAGAGGAAGAAGTTTAATCAAGGTGTGTGTGTGGGAATCTATTATCTATCTGTCTATCTATCATCTCTATCTATCTCTCTATTACCATCATCTATCTATCATCATCATCCACCAATCTATCAATCAACTATCTCATGTTAGGTTATTGGAAAGTAGGAACTTTTTCCCCATGAGTAGTCACTGATTTTTAGGAAATCTGTGTTTTTAGGAAAATGCTTTTGTTCCACAAATTTTAACTGTTGACATACGACGAAAAGAGATTTATAAAACTAGAGCTGGTGATTCTGTTAGTCTAGAAAGGTCTATGTTAAGGTTTAAAAAATTCCCTCAGGGGCGCCTGGGTGGCGCAGTCGGTTAAGCGTCCGACTTCAGCCAGGTCACGATCTCGCGGTCCGTGAGTTCGAGCCCCGCGTCGGGCTCTGGGCTGATGGCTCAGAGCCTGGAGCCTGTTTCCGATTCTGTGTCTCCCTCTCTCTCTGCCCCTCCGCTGTTCATGCTCTGTCTCTCTCTGTCCCAAAAATAAATAAACGTTGAAAAAAAAAATTAAAAAAAAAAATTCCCTCAATCTTTCCCAGTGACAATCAAAACCAAAGAGATACCTTCTGTGGCTGTGAAAGTGTTCAGTTGTGAAGTATCAATATTGAATATTTGTAAAAGTATCTATGAAGAAGAATTTACTTAGCAAAACTCCCTGAAGTCTTATTTATTTTTAAAATATATACTTTTAATGTGGTCCTTTCCTTCCTAGTTTGCATTTTATTTGATGCTCTTATTTCTATCCTCTGCATCCTTACTGTGCTTTTTATGGGGCCTATTCTTCCCTGCATTCCTTGTAATTTAGTCTTCATTTTTAAATGCCCTCGTCTTTTCTTTATTTATTTTCCTGTGTGCTGTCAGTTCCTGTTGCACATCCTCCTGTTATCTATTATCATTTCCTCTTGTCCGGCCGCCATCTGTTCTCTGAGTTTTGGTATTTCTCCTTTAGAGTTTCAATTGCTGCAAAGAAGTTTAAAACCCTCAGTTGGAATGTTAGATTGCACTTTTCATCTGCTTTGTGCCAGTATTTTCCTGGTGTTTTCAGGGTCTTACAGTGTCTGTAAGAAAGCTATTTTACTCTTTTTCATCTTTTAATTTTTCTCGTAGGACCTTGTGTGAATGTAGAGCATAGTACTTTGTTGTTACTCAGATTTCAATTTTTTTTTAAGTTTATGTATTTATTCTGAGAAAGAGAGTGCAAGAGAGGGGCAGAGAGAGGGGGAGAGAACGAGTTCCAGACAGGCTCTGTAATGCCAGCCAGCACAGAGCCCGATGTGGGGCTCAAACTCACCAACTGAGAGATTATGACCTGAGCCGAAATCAAGAGTCGGCCATTTAACTGAGCCACCCAGGGGCCCCTGTTACTTATATTTTAATGAGACATATTTTTGTGATGTTTATAGGAGATTCTTACGGAGGCATATGGCCAGGTTAGATCTCCAGGCTTCATGGCTCAAGGGCATCCTCTTCTACTCCCCTAGCGAAAAACTTAAAGTATGGCTTTCCGGTGTGGTTCCCTCAATTGAAATTATTATTATTTTACTCAGGTGTAATTAATATTTATTTAGGTCTTTGACTTAATTTTTACTTCTTTGATCAGTGCACATATTTTGTTAATGTCGTACCTATTATAAATAGTTCCGTTTTTAGTTCGATTTCCAGGGGTGCCTGGGTGGCTCAGTTGGTTAAGCCTCTGACTCTTGATTTCTGCTCAGGTCATGATCTCACAGTTTGTGAGTTGGAGCCCCATTTCCAGCTCTGTGCTGACCGTGTGGAGCCTGCCTGGGATTCTCTTTCTCTCTCTCTCTCTGCCCCTCCCCTGCTTGCTCTCTATCTCTCACTCAAAATAAAGATAAACTTAAAAATTATTAAAACTTCAATGTCCAATTTTTAATTGTGAAGAGTGTGTTCAAATACAATTGACTTTTGAATATGGACCTTGTATCTTAAGATCTTGCTAAACTCACTCATTAGTTTTAGTCTTTTTTTTTTTTTTCAGATTCAGTGGGATTTTCCACAATGACTGTCACATTGTCTGAGAATAGACACAATCTGTATAGCTTTATTGCTTTCTTGCCTTATTGATTAGGAATTACTTCTTTTGTGTTCACACTTTGCATGTGAAGTTTAGGTGTTGATCCACACTTGAGGGGGATTTATATGCAGATCACGGGCTTCCTTTCCTCAAGGCTCCCTTCTCTTTGTGATTTTAATGTTAAAGTTTTAGCCCCTGTAGTGCCCAGACTCCAAACTCTTTTCTCCATAGTCCATTAAGAGCCATATATTTCTTGTACGGGTCTAATCCTCTGCTTATGGGAAACTGAAAAGCAATCCCAGGAAAAGAGCTGGGTGAATTCGATAAAGCTCACTACCTGTACCTTCTTTCCCACATGCATCAAAACACGGCCTGTGCTTATTCCCCCTCAGTCCCTGCAGTAACTTCAAAATATCTTGTCCAGGTTTTGTAATTTTTTTTCGGTGGGATGATTAGTTTGGTATCAGCTACTCCATTGTGACTGATATTGGAAGCTTTTAAGTGTACTTTTAAGTGAAGGAAAAAAAGGAAAATAGAAAAGCTGATATTAAGGATTTGTTTATACAGATGAATTGCAGCCTTTTCCCTTTCTCTATGACTCGGGTTCATGTATAATTATTTAAAAGTGCTTGGGAACGCAGCCAGGTTGAGGAGTGGCTGCTTAGGTATCTGCAGCCTTGATATTGTTTGTTGCCATTGTGCCGTGGTTACCATTTCCAAAATGGAAACCCATAGTATGAATATGCGTGAGATGCACCGAATGTTCCAACCTTCTCTTGCCATTTCCACCGTGCCAGCAAGTGTTTTCCTTCCCCCTAACCAAGCTCCTTGAAGTATGGATCCAGGCATATATAACACTTGCTGATTTGTTTCACACCTTCTTTTGATAGACTCAGCATTCACCCTCTCAATTTGATTTCAGACTAGTTTATACCTTTCTTTACTAAATAATAGTGTTACCTCCCATGCTCTGGGCCCCATGTGGAGTATACATTTCTTAAAAAAAAAAGGACTTTGTCATCTATATATTTTGTGCCGACCTCAGATCATGACAGAATCTGTTGGTTCACAGCTGTTCCATAAATATGCTTACCGGCTACATTAGAGTTTTATATAACATTATCTTTTAGTTGCTATAACTAGAGTTTCCCAAGGTTATTTTTTCAGATTTTATTGGTGTTCAATCTAAAATTAACTCCTTCAGTAAACAATGTGAAGCACAAGAGCTGCTCCAAGGAAACCACAAATATCGTCGATATCTATCGCCTATGTAGTGCTACAGAAGAGACATTACCAACATTTTTCTATGACCCTTAACTTCAGGGACTTATACAAAAGTGAAATAGGATGTACATTAAATTTCAGGAACTCACAATGCTGAGCTCTCTCAGAAACAGAGTTAGTGAAGGGTGCCTGGGTGGGTCAGTCGGTTAAGCATCCAACTTCAGCTCAGGTCATGATCTCACAGATGGTAGGTTTGAGCCCCGCGTCAGGTTCTGTGCTGACAGCCTAGAACCTGGAGCCAGTTTCGAATTCTATGTCTCCCTCTCTCTCTGCCCTTCACCTGCTCACACTCGTCTCTGTCTCTCTCAAAAATAAATAAATATTTAAAAATTAAAACAACAACAACAAGAAAATGGTACAGTATGTGTGCTGTAAGTTCTTGCAGAATTGCTGGGCACTTGGGTTATGTTGCGTCATGGCTGAAAGAATGTGAGCGGTCATTCTGCTATGCCCAGGAGTCCTCATTTGTGATCCATTAATCTTTTGCCATTGACCCTCTTGTGAGCAGATTAATTATAGTAGAAAAGTATGGACATTTTATATCGAGACTCAATTTGTTCTAAAAATGAAGACCATGAATGAATGTTTCTCTTCTTGTGTTTCCTGATAGGTCTTCAAATTGAGAGACAAAAATAAATGTTAGAAATATCTAGACGTTGGCCTTAGAAATTGAAAATGATCACGAGCTCTTTGAATTACATCTGTTAGCACCAAGGCCTGTTCCTTATTCTCACCACGCTGAGACTTCCTTTTTTTGTCAGAGATTAATGTTCTCTCTTTATTCATACAAAAGATTAAAGAGGACATATAAATATGAAACATATGCTTTTCATTAATCAAAGGTTTTTTTTTTTTAATTTTTTTCAACGTTTTTTATTTATTTTTGGGACAGAGAGAGACAGAGCATGAACGGGGGAGGGGCAGAGAGAGAGGGAGACACAGAATCGGAAACAGGCTCCAGGCTCTGAGCCATCAGCCCAGAGCCCGACGCGGGGCTCGAACTCACGGACCGCGAGATCATGACCTGGCTGAAGTCGGACGCTTAACCGACTGCGCCACCCAGGCGCCCCTCATTAATCAAAGTTTTAATTCGTCTTCTTGATAGACATCAAAAGATACAAATTGCTGTGTGAGAGGCAGAATTATACAACTAATATGAAGTGGGGAGTTTTATTCGAATTATGTAAAAGTATTTAATGTATTTCTTTCTTCTCATGGTAGATGAGGACTTGAGTGATGGCTGATGATACTTGCCCCATAGGAATCATTTGCTTTCTTTTCATAGAAGCCTAACTTTTCCTTCTCTTGGGAACGAGCGTGTTTGGCTGGGAGTAAACAAGGGTGTTTAGCTGCGGGGAGGGGAAGGAGGTATGCCAGGGGAAGGAAAATGGAGCTAATTGATTGTGATAATACAGTTAGAATTGCAGTGCTGGAAATGATATTAGAGATGATCTATTCACGATCCTTGTGTTACAGGTGAGAAAAACTGATATTTCAAGCAGAAGAAGACTTGCATGAGGTTGGCTGAACAGGCACATAGCCAGGAAAGGTGCTCTTTATCATGCCATAATGCTCACGACCCACACTCAGTACTCCCGCCGCTCTTCAAGAGTCGGGAGTCCCCCAGCCCCACAGAATATAAAGGATAGGTTAAAGGGGGTAATTCCTGCCTAGGGTGTTCCATGAGCCAGGGAAACAATAACATTCATATTTAGTTTTTAAAGATCTTTATGACAAAGTAAAGTAGGGTCAAATGAGCACTGTAAAGGAGCTTCATTCTCACGCAGGCTGTCTACAAGCTCCCTTCTAGCTCCCTGTTCTCACACCCGGTGAGCCAGATCTCTTCTGCTAAACCAGCAGCACAGCTCAGGGGAGACTGCTCAGAAGGGAAAGTGAAGGGAAATGCAACACCAGTTCTAACACTGCTGAATTTTGCTGACTAGCGTCGGGTGGTTTTGACCTTGTAAATAAAGGCAAAGTGGTTTAAACGTCGAAATGTCTCATATCTAAAAAATCTGTGGAAATTATAACAATGACACCAGGTCAAACCAGAAATGGTTGAAAAATATTTAAATAACACCAAAGAAATCTGTTCTTCCTCCACCCTTCCTTTTTTGCCCCATGGTACCACTGGCATCCAATTAATGAGATTCCAGCTCTTTTCTATGTGTATGCAAACAAAAGAATTAGGACTTTAGTTTGTTTTTATAAACATGAAGCTGCATTTTGCACACCCGATTTTTTTTTTTTTTAGTAGGCTTCATGCCCACCGTAGGACTTGAACTCACGACTCTGAGATCGAGACCTGAGACGAGACAGTCGCTTAACCAACTGAACCACTTAGGTGCCCCTGCACACTTGATTTTTAACCTCAGTAATATTTCTTGGATTGTACCACATATCAGTACCTAGTTACATACTATTCCGTAGTATGGTTATTCTATTATTCATTATAACATTTCTGTGTTGAAGAACATAAACGTCTATCAACCGATGAATGGATAAAGGAGATGTGGTATATGTATATAATTAAATATCACTCAGCCATCAAAAAGAATGAAATCTCGGGGCGCCTGGGTGGCTCAGTCGGTTGAGCGCCGACTTCGGCTCAGGTCACGATCTCGCGGTCTGTGAGTTCGAGCCCCGTGTCAGGCTCTGGGCTGATGGCTCAGAACCCGGAGCCTGTTTCAGATTCTGTGTCTCCCTCTCTCTGACCCTCCCCCGTTCATGCTCTGTCTCTCTCTGTCTCAAAAATAAATAAACGCTAAAAAAAAAAAAAAAAAAAAAAAAATAAAACCTTCCAATTTCCAAAAATATGGTTAGAGCCAGGTTTTTTTTTGCTAAGAAAAAAAAAAAAAAAAAAAAAAAAAAAAAAAAAAAATCTGAGAGAGACAAATACCATATGATTTCGCTCCTATGTGGAATTTAAGAAACAAAACAGATGAACACATGGGAAGGGAGGGCAAGAGGAGAGAGGGAAACAAACCACAAAAGACTATTGACTATAGAGAACAAGTTGAGGGTTGATGGAGGGAAGTGGGTGGGAGATGGGCTTAATGGCTGATGGGTACTAGGGAGGGCACGTGTTGTGATGAGCACTGGGTGTTGAATGTCAGTGACGAATCACTGAGTTTTACTCCTGAAACCAATATTGCACTGTATGTTGACTAACTAAAATGAAAACAAAACAAAACATAAAAGTTGCCTCTGGTGTTTTACTTACCAGTAATAATGGAATGAATATTTTACACCCATCCATGTGAACATGTGTGATCATTGCCTTATGCCAAATCTATAGAGGTTGGATTTTTTGTTAATAAATTTAGGCATTGATAGAGGTGAGATCTATATAAAAGGATAGATCTATGTAGAAGTCCTGAGTGTTCTCAGTAGCAAAAATCTACAGGGATAAAGAAACTAAAGTAATTAGCTTCTCTTGCTCATTTTGGTGTTCAGTCAAAGTGGCTCTGAACCAGAGGCATTCAAGATCACGTTCAGACTTGCTGATCTGCTAGAAGGACTTACAGGATTCAGAAAAAGCTACTATGCTCACAGTTATGGTTTGTTTCAGTGAAAGGATACAGATTAAAATCAACAAAGGCAAAAGGTGACTGGGTGAAGTCCAGGAGAAACCAGATGTAAGCTTGCAGGTGTCCTTTCCAGTCGAGTCACATGGGTATGCCTAACTCTCCCAGCAATGATGTGTGACAACATGTATGAAGTGTTGCCAACCAGAGGGGCTTACCTGAGCCTTGGTGTCTGGGGTTTTTAGCTTTATAATGTTTCATATTGGTTTTATAGGCATGCAGCCCCCATGTGATTAAACTTAGCTACCTAGTTCCAACCCCCCAGAGGTCAAACTGGTACAAATGGCTCAGGACCTCAAGCATACAAAAACAGGCATTTACTGTGAGTCACATCATTAACTAGCATAAACCATCCGGTCAAACTGACACAGCCTGGCCCACAGCCTTGGGAATATAGGACACTTTTATCGAGCAGGGTATTCCAAGGGCTCAGAAGTTGTCTCCTAGGAGCTGGCTAAAGGCCAGTTCTCCTAGATCAGGCCTTTCTTTGGAATGTGCAGGGCTTGAGCAACCAGGCCTGAGTTAACCCTTTCCTGCATGGTCTCCTTGTACTTTATTGGGGTGATTCTGTGGTCATATGTCTTGAGCCACTCAAAGAGAAGGAGATATTAGGGCTACTTGGAATATATTTGATCATTTATGGGAGGACTGAGTAATTTCTCTTGCTTCATAAAATGGAGCCATAATGCATGTAGTGGAACCACTGTCTGACTAGGCTGACATGACTTGATTTGAGTCCTAGTCTAAGCAAGTCCTGAATTTGAGTCTGAGAGATTCATCCTTCCAATAAAGATTAGGAGTTTATATATGGAAGCAAAGTAAGGGATGAAACGGCAGTGATGGAAGTTTGAAAAAAAGATGTGCTTTGGGGGTATTAGTCTTGGTCTGGAGAGAGAGAAATGACATTAACAAATGTTCATTGTCTGACACCAATAAATGTTCAAAAAACACAAACATTCGCTGTATACCCACTATACGCAGGTACCATGATGTTCAAGTTAGGGACGAGACTAATAACTGGCAGAGTTTCAAGGGACCAGATACTTACCATTATAAAACTTTGGCAACTTTATCAGTGACCCAGTTCTGAAGAGAGTGAAGCCCAGGGATAAGAATACAATTTGTAGGTTACATTGAGATAGCAGGCAGAGAATTCAGAAACTGTAAATCCTACTCTTAAAGGAAAAAAAAAAAAAAGAATCTAGCCATGAGGTGGTACACCATAAAGTAGGAACTTAGATAAGGAATAATAAGACAGGGTAAGGATTCGATGACAGGGAGCCTGGGTCACAAGTCATGAAATAAATTACTGGCGAACTGAAGTTTTCTGTTAGTATGGAACCAGAAGTAAAGCTTGAGGCCCCACTCTTTTTTTTTTTTAATTTTTTTTTCAACGTTTATTTATTTTTGGGACAGAGAGAGACAGAGCATGAACGGGCGAGGAGCAGAGAGAGAGGGAGACACAGAATCGGAAACAGGCTCCAGGCTCCGAGCCATCAGCCCAGAGCCCGACGCGGGGCTCGAACTCACGGACCGCGAGATCGTGACCTGGCTGAAGTCGGACGCTTAACCGACTGCGCCACCCAGGCGCCCCGAGGCCCCACTCTTATATTCCCTGTATAGGAAACAGATTGGTCTCAGAGTCTGGGAGGGACTTCGTGACTCCATTTGTAGATTGGAGCTATTCAGTGGCCAGATGTAAAGAGCTTTATACCACTCTGACATCCATGGGTAGTGACTTTGCTTTTGTTTTATGAAAAAGAAACTAATGCTTTATTTATTAAGTGACTAAAAATTAAATGGTAGACAGGAAGATAAAGATTCGGTTGACTTATGGAAGAAAGGAAGTGGGTGATGTGAGCTGAGGGGTGATCAAACAAACCAACAGGAGGAGTTTCCTTAAGTTTGGTAATTTTGTTAAAGAGAGAACCATCACTCAGCTGATGGCAGGCACTGCCAATTCTATTCTGGTCCATTCTCAGCAAGAGCCATTCCTTCTGTTACGGGTTGTGTCCCCCCTCCCCCCACCCCCCCCCCCATTGAAAAATGAAGAAAGATGTATTAGAGTCCTAACCCCTAGTGTCACAGAATGTGACCTTATTTGGAATAGGGTCTTCACAGAGGTAATCAAGTTAAAATGAGGTCATTAGGGTGGGCCCTAACCCAATGTGACTGGTGTCCTTTTACAAAGGGGAAATTTGACACAGAGCCAGACATGCACAGAAGATGAGGTGAAGACAGAGGGAGAAGACAGCCTTCCACAAGCCTTTGGATCCTTTTGGCCTGGAGTGGATCTGCCCTCACAGCCCTCAGAAGGAACCAACATTTCTGACACCTTGATTTTGAACTTCGGGATTCCAGAAATGTGAGACAATACACTTCTGCCCAGTCTTTGGTAGTTGTTTTGACAACCCTCCCAAACTAGTGTACCTCCCATATCTGCCTCTTACAGCATTTCTTGTCCTTGACCTCTAATTCCAAGGGGACAGATCTTTCTATCTTTAATCTTTTTCTTATCTATCAGGCCCCTTTAAAATAAATGTATTGCAATGGGTCAACAAGATGTTATATTAACTAAATAATTGGATAGGTGGCAGGTAGAATATAGCCCAGGGGTCAGTGAAGAAGAAAAATAAAGAATACATTAAGTAGACCAGAGACCATCATGAAAACACAGAACCATTCAAGGCTCTACAATTTCAAGTAGATTGGTGGTGGGGATAATAACAAAGAGGGAGAGAGAGAAGTGATTTTAAAATCTTTGTCCTGGGGTAGTTTGTTCCTTCATTGAATAAATGACTAAAACAATCCTCTATTATATTAACACTACGTTACTGATAAGTTTTGACACGTAGTGATTTTATTTTTGTTGTCAATCTGAAATAATATTCATGAACAGTAGTTATCGCTTTATATAGTTCACTTATAAAAATTTATGGTGGTTTGTTCTTTTTGTCAACATAATTCTCTCTCTTTGTGCTACTTAAGTCTTTGTGTGTAATTGGTATAGGTCCCTTGGTTACTTTTTGTTTCTGTATACCTGATAAATATACATCATTCTCTTGTTTTTGACATGAAGTGCTCCCAGTTCGATCTCTAGAGTCTGGTAGGCGTTCATGTCTTGTGGCACTGCCTGGTTGACGCAAGATCTCATTGTTTTCCCACTGCCTCTGACTCTATGAATCATTGTGGCACATGAAAAATTATAATCACCAGCATTGACTTCATCCAGTGTTCTTCCTTCCTTCAAGGTTTTACACCGAGGACAGTACCTCTCCAGATGAAATACACTGTCTCAGCCTCCTTCCTCCTTCCTCCACCTTCTTGTTGTTCCCTTGAAGTGACGGCCTCCTGATATGTGTGGGTAGAAATGTAGTAGTGTTTGAGCAATCTGGGAAGTGATGGCTTAGGATGGATTACTGACATAGGAGAGGGATTGTGGCTAGTTTTCCATGACTGTGGACTCTGAATTTCAGACCTGAGGGTAACAAAGGTACAATGGAGGTGATTTTTGCGCCCCCTCTATGCATTTTTCCTTTTCCAGGTATCCAATTCAATTTTTTTCCCCTGAGAAATATTCCTTCTCTAGTTGCCCAGAGCTGATATGGGGGTGGGGATAGGGAAGCAATTGGTTTACTGGAGCATATTTCCCCAAGGTGATGCCTTCTCAGAAACTTGAGAAAGTTTCCATTGAGAAAGTGGCTAAGGTGTAGCTTTGTATGTCCTTACTCTCCCTGCTGGTAGAACCTGGCAATAAGGGATGCTGTTTCGAAAAGGCTATGCTTTTGAAAAGGCTCCTGGCCTAGTCCTAGTCCTGGCATGGCAAATCGGAGGATTGCATGCTCCCCTGGTAACAGCGATTCATTTAAGGATGGGAGGTGACCCAGGCAGAGCCAATGAGCCATAATGGTCCCAGACTGAGAAACATAAGAATGTTCTTCTGCCTTTGAACTCAGGGGAATATGACCCTGGAGCTGCTAGGGACTGTGCCATGAAGCCTGCGAGGTATTCAATTTAGCCAACATGAGAAAGGACAGACAAAACATGAAGGGGAGCTGAGTCTTAATCATAGTATACAAACTTCTACGTTTATCTCTGCCTGAACTTTTATGCTAATTTGAGTTGGGCTTCTATCATTTGGAAACAATTAAGCATTGGCCAGTATGGTGGGAGAGATATATATTGTCCCTCTACCTTCTTTTTGCTCTTGTTACCTATGCCTCTGGTAGCAAATGGTAACCCACAGGCCAACAATCACTTCTCATTTCTACTTTTAACAGCTGGACAGTTAATTGAAATTCCTTCCTGATTCTTAGAATACATTCACAGTAAGCTCTGGTTTTCTCTTTCTGGTCCTTATAAATGTTTAGTAGGAGACTGAGAGAGAGTTAATGAAGGACTCTTAGATATACTTTAAACCAGAATGGTGATGCTGATGACTGAGGCCTATCATATTCTCATTTGGTACTCTTTCCCAATCATGCTCATCCCTTTTTTTTTTTTTAATTAAAAAAAAATTTTTTTTTCAACGTTTATTTATTTTTGGGACAGAGAGAGACAGAGCATGAACGGGGGAGGGGCAGAGAGAGAGGGAGACACAGAATCGGAAACAGGCTCCAGGCTCTGAGCCATCAGCCCAGAGCCTGACGCGGGGCTCGAACTCACGGACCGTGAGATCGTGACCTGGCTGAAGTCGGACGCTTAACTGACTGCGCCACCCAGGCGCCCCTGCTCATCCCTTTTTAATTAGGCTTTTTAAGTCTGGCTTCATGCAGCAGAGAATCCAGGTGAGAATAGTTTAATCTAATTTTATGTCTTAAAATTTTTCCTCATGAAATGAGGATTAGAGGTAGGCAGTGTAGAGATGGAAGGGTACTCTATGATGTCATCAGGGAACTGACTTCTATCTTTCCGTTCCAATATCTCAGGTATGGATCTCTAGTCTTAAGATCTCAGGGCCTTGACACAGAATTCCAGATAGGGAGTAAAAAGATGAAGGAACAAACATGTGCAGTTGAATGAATCCTTTAGGAAAGCCTTCTTGGAAGCCCTACCAAGTAACTTCCACCCACTTCTCATTGGCTCAAACTGCCACATGGCCACCTGTAGCTGCAAAGGAAGCTGGAAAGTATACGTTTTTAACTGGGGACATAGGTGTTCCAAATCATAATGACATTCTTTTAGTAAGAAGAAAGAGAAGAATGGGTATAGGGTAGATAGCTTTATAAGTTTCCTTTATAAGAATAGATATTGATTGGATAGTTACTGAAAGTCTCATCTATGGAACCCTTAAGGCAACAATCCTTTTCTTATATACTCACTGCTTTGTATCTCTTCCTGTAGTTTTTGGTTATTATAAATATTCTCTTTTTGTTGTTTTTGACAGCCTTGTGTCTCTTTCCTACAGTGCTCTGTTCTTTGAGGTCTCTGAGGCCACCAGTACTCATATGTTGAAGGACACTAGTAGATTGCATATTACTCTTGTTCAGGATAGTATTTTACATATTTAAGCCATGGCTGGACCAGGGGTGTGCCGATCTATCTCTGGTGTCCCCAGGAGTTGGTTGTTGAATTTTCAGGAATTTTCTAAGCCAGCTATTAAATACAGTCATCATTAAAAAGTAAATTATGAAAATTTACACTGAAATAAATTTTATTAAAATCAAAGGAAAAAGTACCCACACTCATCACTTCTTAATTATTTCACTCTGTAGTTATTACCTATGCTCTGAAGTTATTTACGTTTATTTTATCTGCATGGTAATTTAGATAAGAGTGTGCTACTGTGCATCTCTTCCCAATTCTGTAGCCGATGACATCATGTTGGTAGCTGGAAGGGGCCATGGTGTAAGTATTTATACCATGGAAATCAGCAAACACTACAGCTTAGGGCTTGAGTTATTGTTTTGTTGCTTGTCTATCTAGACCTAAGAAAGGGATAGAGAAAATAATGCAGATTAGACCCAAGTGTGCAGTTTCTGGTTGTTTCATTATGAATGGCACAAAAAAGTGAGGAAACATCCTTCCGGTATTAGAAAATTATTATCTGATTCAGCAAAGCAGTTGTTCACATAAATGACAAACTTGTGAAGTTTCAAATATCTTAATTGTTTCACATCTGTCTTACTCACTAAAAGTAACCAAAACATCAACCAACTTTCAAGTCAGAACTATACCCAGAGAGTCAGTTGCTAAACATTTACCAGCATATCCTGGCTGGAACCCAATGGGGAAGAAAGTCATGTTCTTGGTCTCTAGGCTAGAGTTGGTTTATGTTGGAAAGAAACACCCAAGAATTTGGTTTTCTTTCTTGTGGTGCAAGAGTCAACACAGCATCAGAAGAACCCATTCTCTAGCTTCTGCCTGCCTCTGATGCTCGAATTGCCTAGGTTCACAGACTCACTTCAATAATATTCCTTACTTGGTGAGTGGTTTTCTTAAATCTAGTTATCCTTATTTACTGCTTTATATAATATATGGATGGTCGATTGCATAGGACCTCCCATGCACTGTGCTGCAGGCTTTTTGGACAATCCCTAGTGCCCACACACTGTCCTGGGAGGAGGCTGGGACCTGCAGAACTTCTCACTAAATTTAGAGATGCCCTAGAGAGCAAGTGTGCAAATTTGTTTCACATTCACCATATCAAGCCGTATCCTTATTGCAGTGTACCTGGGTGCTCCAGCTTCTCCAAGATTTATCACTCTTAAGGAAACGTATCCAAAATAAGCTGAAATTTGTAGTTAACTATTTTGAAGATAAGAGAGGCAACGGGAATCTTTAGAATACTGGGTAGAAAAAAACTGGACGTGGTCCATCAGCTCAGTAAAATAATTTTAATGAATCACTTTTTCTTGCCAGCCATGACATTGTTGGCTACTAAGCTGGCGATATTTTTCAAATAAGTAGAGAAAAATCTCATTAATTTACATGCTAGTGGTGTGTAATTTGAACAAAGGCTGGTTTGGAGTTTTTCTTTATACTCTTTGTGATCAATAAAGACTACTAAATGGATAGTCAAACAAGAAGAGAGAAACAAGAGTACAAAAATTTTCAAGTACTTTCCCAGAACACTTGTAAATGGTTTTGTTTCCTAGTGTTGCTAATTAGCTAACCATTAATGCAGATCTTGTAGGATTTCACTTGGCAGAGCTCTGTCAGTCATCAGATATGTTCAACTTACTCAAAAGGAATGTAATTATATAACCTTAAAAATCACCCATGATTAGAATTTTTCACTAGTGCAGATTGACATTTTTTTTCAAGTAGACTCAATTAGATATCATGGTATAGACGTAGGCACAATTCTAAAATATTACACAATGACTTGCATATATGCCCATTGAAATATATTTCTTACTATTATCAAAATATTAGTATTTTTCTTCCTTTGAGAGTCATCATCCTCTCATATCTTTGTGTAGTTGTGAGTGTGTGCACGTGTGTATGTATGTATGCTAGAAATCCTTGGATCTCCTCCTCTTTCCTTTGCTAGATCACTGCTTTTCTGGGTTTTGTCTTCCTACCTACCACTCTTCACTCTTCCCTGGACTGGCTGTCTTTGCTAAAAGTTACATACAGCAACAAATAGTCCCCAGTTCCTTGGAGACCAATATTGTTTCTGTGTCAAGGGCCATCATGGAGAGGGTTGGTGGAGAACACAGCGGAGGCAGTAAACACATGGCAGCGTTCACTTCTCTTCTTTGTGCTTTTCCTCATTTTTCAGGACTTCACTAAGCAAAGTTGTCTAAACAACAAGAAATTAATTAAAGGAAGACTTTTACAACTTTCTTCAATGTGTTCCCTTTCTCGTGGCTCAATAGAAATCCATCCACGAAATTAAACCTTTGTCAAATAGGCACTTTGTGGGGCGCCTGGGTGGCGCAGTCGGTTAAGCGTCCGACTTCAGCCAGGTCACGATCTCACGGTCCGTGAGTTCGAGCCCCGCGTCAGGCTCTGGGCTGATGGCTCAGAGCCTAGAGCCTGTTTCCGATTCTGTGTCTCCCTCTCTCTCTGCCCCTCCCCCGTTCATGCTCTGTCTCTCTCTGTCCCAAAAATAAAAAAATTAAAACGTTGAAAAAAAAAATAGGCACTTTGTGAGCCATCATCATTCCCCTATAACATTTTGTAACTTTATTCTTGGCTTCTCAGGTTTACCTTCTCTTCCTTTTTTATGTTTATCTACCTATTTTGAGAAAAAGAGTAAAAGCATGAGTGGCGGAAGGGCAGAGAGAGAGAGGGAGGGAGAGAGAATCCCGAGCAGGCTCTGTGCTATCAGTGCAAAGCCCAACATGGGGCTCGGCCTCACGGACTGCGAGATCATGACCTGAGCCAAAATCAAGAGTCTGACACTGAACCGACTGAGCCACCCAGGCACCCCTACCTTCTCTTCTAATTTCCTTGAGGTGAATGTCTGTTCATCTTTTGGAAAACCTCTCCACAGGGCCAGGTACAGCCTCAGGATCCATTTCTTGGACCCAATAGTACATTTCTCAAAGTTTGAGCAATGTAGTCTAGAAATATGCCTTAAGGGCTCTGGGAGGACAGTGTAGGATGGCCTTTGAAAGCACTCCAGTCGTGGGGGAGGGGGACTTGAGTCCTCAGGGTTTTTTTTTCCCCTTCAAATTTCTCCCCTAACATAAGCTGCAGATGTGCCCTTTATGCTATTCTCTCTCTCTCATTGCCAACTCCCTTCCCACACACATACACTATAACACATACCTTCTAAAGACACATATAAATTCTCGGATCAGAGCTGTATAGTGTAGTGTAGTGTAGTATAAACTCACAAGAGGGAAGAATATTCCCAACTACATTATGATTTGTGAGGCTACTTATCTCAAAGTATAGATTTCACCCTATTAGGCAGACATCATTCATTCATCTTCATACAGTCCTCTCCATTCCCTCTAAAGTGTGCCCTGTCAGTCCCACTGAGGATAAAAGACAACCAAATGCTATATACTTCTTAAAAGAAAGCATTCGGTGACACAGAGCCCCAACTTGTAAGAGCTTCATTAAACTTTCGGATGACTTATCAACCACTTCTTTAGATTCTGGCTGTGCTAGAGAAGTTTAGTTTTTCCATTTGCCCCACTCTCACCAATCAAGAAATTTCCTACTCATCCTTTGCGCCCACATCCTGGAAACTTCTCCCCAATTCCAAAAACAATTGGTCACTCACTCCTTTGCTCACATGTGACTTTACACATATGTTGTCCACAGTCCTGTTCACCTGATAATGATTTCTTTATATATTGGTCTAGATTGTGCTGTCCAATATGGTAGTCACTAACCACATGTGGCTATTTAAATTTAAATTGAGTCAAATTAAATACAATTAAATATTTATTTCATCAGTTGCAGGAATAGTATTCCAAGTGCTCCATAGCCATATCTAGCCAAACGCTATAATATCGGTCAATGAAGGTATAGAGCACTTGCATAATCACAGAAAGTTCTATTGGATAGTGCTGGTCTGTGAACTTTCATATTACTGACCACTATATTCCCTGTCCTAGAGTAGTGCCTATAGTAGGTGCTCATCAAATGCTCTCTAGATGGATGAATGAATGATTAAGAATTCCTTTATGTTGGCTCTGCAGTTTTAAACACATTCTTTTGCAAATCTTCAATTTCCTTTTTTCTTTGTCGAAATGGAGAGTTAAGGGTTTGATTCTGAAGTTTTAAGAGTCCAGTATAAGTGACTTTTCAAGGGGGAAGGTGATTTAAGGAAGATACATAGAGACAGGAACAAAAACATCAGGTTCAAAGAAATCTGGAGTGGCTGGTACATGAGATAGTAACTATTATTGGGCACACACTTTACATACATTACTTCCATTAATTTTCAGGGAATATTATTATCTCCATTTTATGAATGGGAAAACAGAGGCACAGAGAGTTTAAATAACTTGGTAAAGTAACTCAGTAAAAGACAGAGCCAAGATTCAAACTCAGGCAGTCTGACTTCAAAGCCTGGGCTTTAAATCAATAAGTAAGACCACCTCTTCTCACAAGTAGGAAAGGCTCAGGAATTAGATTGGAGAGGAAGGGAACCAAATCATGATGGGGTTTTCAGGGCCCCCTGAGGAGTTAAACTTTATCCTGTAGCTCTGGAAAAAAAATGTTAAGAAAGAAAATTACTTCGGATGTTTGTTTTAGAAATATCATTGTAGTTAATAGGAGGGAGGATGGACTTAGGGGGAATATGTACCACCAAAAGACTTACTACAAAAAACTGGAAAAGAAACAGTGAGGGTAGTATGCAAGGGGCAGGGTGAAAAGGAGTTCGTTTGAAAGAGATGTAGGAGTTAGAAGTGGCAATATTGGAAATTTTTGATATGAGGGCGAGGAAAAGAAAGGGTTGGGCATGACTGGCCAGCTTTCTGGCCTGGTTCTTTTTTAAAGTTTATTTATGTATTTTGAGAGGGGTGGCGGACAAAGCGAGAGCACAAGCAGGGGCGGGGTGAAAGAAAGAGAGAGAATCCCAAGCAGGCTCTGTGCTGTCAGCACAGGACTCAAATCCATGAACCGTGAGATCATGACCTGACCTGAAATCAAGAGCCAGATGCTTAACTGACGGAGCCACCCACGTGTCCCCTGGCCTGGTTCTTCATGCATGGGGAGACATTTTACGGGCATTAGCAACACTTGAGGAAGAGCAAGTATGGGCGGGGAGGGAAGAGACATGAGGTGTTGGGTATAATTTTTAAATGCGTAGATTTGGAGCTGTTTGTGGGATATTTAGTCGGGGATGACCAGTGAGTGGTTGCAAATTCGTATCTGGAGCTTGGGAGAGAAGCGTTCGGAAGAGAAATTGCTGTTTATCAGAGAAAACTTGGTAGTTGAAACTGAAGGAAAAACAACCTCGTGAGGCAAAAAAAAAATATGGAAAGAGGAGTACGTGGTACGTTAAGTTTTAAGGAGCATGTAGAAGAGATGGGGAAGGGATGTTAGAGAGAGGAGGAAAAACAAGAGTTGTAGGACAACTGGCGTGCGTCTCAACCCCCAAACACTCCCTCTGATAAGGTGTTACCTGTGCCTGGAAGCCCAGCACCATATCCAGTCTGTGACTTAAACAAATCATACAATCTCTCTGGAACTTAATTGCATGTTTGGAAAACATCAGATCAGTAATTCTCAAATTCCTTTTGTGGGCCACAGGACCCTTTTCTCAAATAAAATAGTTTGTGTAGCTTCACTCTATTAAACAGAAAGTAGGTATAGCTGCTTTGGTTGAAGTCAGGTCATGTATCACCAGATCCTGTGCTCTCACATAGCATGCTCTCTACCTCAACAGCTGTTTGTAATTAAGCTTAAGTCTTTGCTTAGAGACCCAAGGCCTGAAAACTCACTTAAATAGAGGAAATGTATTTTGGCCAACAGTATTGGTCAACTTTGATGATAGTGATGTTCTTCTGTGGCAGGCACTTTTGGTTGCCCATCTAATAGGCTTTTCCTTGCGAATTCCATTTCTTATTTCGCCCTGGCCCTCAACTTTTCATTGTTGATAGAGCTCTGATTTTGTTTTACTGTTTTCTTTGGATTGCTTACGAAAAGTAAACTGTATTCCAGCTCCAAGGGAAATTGATAATTGGTCTAATTGTGACGGTGTTATTCCCTTTTCCAGTGATTTGGTTAGAAATGGGTAGGACGTGTATCTCAGTCTCAGCCTGTAGAACTGAGGGTGATTGAGCTGAGCACTTTTCTCGTTAATAAAGAGAGCTGAATGAAGAAAACACTCCTATTGTTAGCTGGATGTTGTTATCTACCTGCGATGTCTGAAACGCTCTAGCCGTCTTATGACCATAAGGGGATGGTCTGTTCATGCAGACTGAGCATGCAGAACAGAGAGGAGGAAAGAACCTGGAGGCTTAAGATATTCTAAGAGGATCTGGGGTGGCTCAGTCGGTTGAGCATTGGGCTCTTGATTTTGGCTCAGGCCATGATCTCACAGTTTGTGAGATCGAGTCCTGTATGGGGCTCTGTGCTAATAGCATGGAACTTGCTTAGGATTCTCTCTCTCTCTCTCTCTCTCTCTCTCTCTCTCTCTGCCCAACACCCTCTTGTACTCTCTTCATCCCTCTCTCAATATAAAAATAAATAAACATTTGAAAAAAATATTCTGAAACTGAGGTAATTGACCCAAAGCTGCCCAGCCCATGGTCTTCTAACTGTATGATATAATAAAAATTTTTATTGTTTACCTCCATTAGTTGGATCTTCCATTACTCGCAGCTAAAAGGATTATAATGGGTTCACTGGCCCTTCTGGCATAAAGGTGATAATCTTCAAAACCTATTCATTCTTTTACACATTCAATAAATATTGATTGAACAGACATATGCAAAGCATTGCTTAGGTGCTGAAGATACAGTAGAGAAGAGCGCAGATATGGAACCGACATCATGGAAAGCTGTAAAAACAAAGAGAAATTTAGTGTGGCTGGAGCATAGTGACCAAATTATGCATGGTGTTATAAGCCAGGTTGAGGATTTATCATCTTATTCTAAGAGGGGTAGAAAGCATGAAAGAATTGAAAATGAAGGAAACATAATCAGATTTGCATTTTTTCAACGTTTTTTTTTTTTTATTTATTTTATTTTTGGGACAGAGAGAGACAGAGCATGAACTGGGGAGGGGCAGAGAGAGAGGGAGACACAGAGTCGGAAACAGGCTCCAGGCTCCGAGCCATCAGCCCAGAGCCTGACGCGGGGCTCGAACTCACGGACCGCGAGATCGTGACCTGGCTGATGTCGAACGCTTAACCGACTGCGCCACCCAGGCGCCCCTAGATTTGCATTTTTAAAAAGACATGCTGGCTTCTGTCAGCATTAGAAAATGTCAGTGCATTAGAAAATGCACTGAAGAAAGTCTAGAGTAGAAACAGGAAGGATGGTTATTTGCAGAGGTCCAGGAGAGATGAAGTTCACTTGAACTAGGGTTATAGCCTTAGAAATGGAGATACATATGTGATTTCAGGTAATAACTTTTTGGTGGAATCATGAGGATGTGCTGATCAATTGGATCTGGGTAATAAGTTGTCTCCCAAGTTTCTGGCATTGCCTGGATAATGGTACAACTTTTTGAGATGGGAACGCTGGAGAAGGAGGAGACTGAGGTAGCATAAGAGATAAAAGTTCAATTTTTTAAAAAAATGTTTATTTATTTTGAGAGAGAAAGCAGGAGAGGGACAGAGAGAGAGGAGAGAGGGCATCCCAAGCAGACTCTGCACTGTCAGTGCAGAGCCCGACATGACATGGGCGGGGCTCCAACTCACAAACCATGAGATCATGAGCTGAGCCAAAATCAAGAGCAAGATGCTTCACTGATTGAGCCACCCCGGTGCCCCAGGATTTCAGTTTTGGACGTGTTAAGTATGAGATACCTGTGAGACATTCAAGTGGAATTTTTAAGAAGGAAAGTGGAGATGTAAACCTGCATCCTCAAAAAGGTTGTGTCTCAGGAGAGAAAGAATGTAAATCATCTGATATTCCGATAGTCATGATAGATTTGTGTAATCACAACCGAGCACATGCAACTACAACGTGTCTGCTCACGGGGTCTTTAACCAGAAGATCTTTAACCATAGAGAGGAGCAAAGTTAACAGGGAATTGAGTCCATGCTCTCAGTGTTATCATGTTAGTCTTCTAATAATGTGAACTGACCTGCATTTGTATGTCAGACACTCCTATTAACATAACTCCCAAAATATGTCCCAAACCGTTTCTTTTGCCCGCCTTCACTGATACAGACCTAATCTGGACCCCTATGGGTTATAGTGTTTCTTCCGGACCAATGCCATAGGCTTCTAATATCTCCTTGTGAAGATAGATGTTCACAAGGCAGTTGGGTGGATGGTTCTGGGGTCAGGAAAGAATCTGGGATTGATGATACAAATTTAGAGTCCTTGGAACGAGGTAGGAATCAGTAGACAAGCAATCAAGGCAGGGACTATTCTAAGGATGAAGAGAATATGCAAAAGTGCAAAAGCATAAGATAGTATTGGTTTAGGGAACTAAAAGTTAAAAAAGGAAAGTAATGTTAATCAAGTATAATTAGTCACTGAGATAAACACTTATTCTGTAGAGAGAATTAGTAATCTGTTTAAGGTTACGTAATTTGTTCCTTTAAAATACTATGGTACCTTGTTATTTAATCAGTGTGGCTTAAAATACATATGGCTTTGCCACATAGTTTGGGTGGATGGGAAAGATTCATGCTTAGAAGTGAGGCTGTTCTAGGGCAAGTATATGGTCAGTCTTGAGTGCTACACAAGGTATTGAGATTCAGTGCTGTAACTCAGTTTGGTCCAACTCAGGTCAGAGGAGGCTTGGATGATGATGAGAAAAGCACATTAGTTCAAATTTAACAAATAGTTATTCAGAACCTGTTGTATACATTCTGGGTGATACAGAATGAGGTCAGACTTGGCTCTGACCTTTGAGACGATCATCTGGGAGAGAAATGAGATATACAAGCTAATAACTACCTCACAAGGTAGAATGTGACACTAGAGGGCTTTAAAGTCAGGGAATGCAAAAGTCAGGGAATGGGGGGGGTGAGGGGGAAATGAGGGAGTTCTAGGGAAGGGGGAGGGGGGATGAAAGACAAAGCTTTTGCAAATTTGCAACTGAATTTGTTGCCTATACAAAAGCAGAGTAAAGGGCTGGTGCCACATGGCACCTGGCGAGATCAGGAAGGGATGAGTGAGTGAGTCACTCCAAGAAATCCAACAACTAAAGATCCGGATTTAAAAAGATAAATTAGAGTCAGGTTAACTCTGTTACCAAATAGTATTTGGCCTTATAAAAGAATTCACCCTAGAAGACATAAACAGCACTGTCCCCAAAGACAAGGGAGGGTTTTATTTAAAACATTTTCTTTCTAAGGGCTCCTGGGGGCGCCTGGGTGGCTCATTTGGTTAAGTGTCTGGCTTTGGCTCAGGTCAAGATGTCATAGTTTGTGAGTTCCAGCCCCGCATCGGGTTCTGTGCTGACAGCTCAGAGTTTGGAGTCTGGGTCTCCCTCTCTCTCTGCCCCTCCCCACTTGTGCTTTGTCTCTCTCTCTTCGTCTCAAAAGTAAATAAACATTAAAAAATTTTTTAAGACATTTTCTTTCTACAACCCTCCACTTTCTCCAGCTCTCCAGCTCTCACACAAAGCAAGGTTCTCCTGTTAACTGCACACACAGCATATACCCACCAGCAAGTTTTCTTCTTTGGTGCACAGGGCTATGCTCCTATAGCTCATTTCCTGAACCCGTAACTGTATCAACCCAAAGGCAACTAGGGCACACATAGAGCAGAATAAAATTGTAGGTAATAAAAAGAGACTAATAGCCTGAGCAGGTAGTTGGGCGGCTGCTTTGAAGGAAGCTGATCACTTTGCCTTATAGGATAAGGTCATTGTGATAATGTTGGTCAAAATCTGCCCTGGGGGAAGCAAACTGCTTTCATCTGCACTGCTGTTGGTTGGCAAACCATTAGACTGATTTTTGTGTTTGTTTGTCTGTTAATTCTCCATTAAATCTGGATAATACTATAAGCATAAAGCAGCAAGCTTAAAATTATAAAAAAAAATTGAATTTTGTCTGAAATCATGGTAATATAGTGCACAGGAGAAAAAAAAAAGCCAAATTGAGTTCGTCAAAGCTAGCCATTTTTGCTAGAAAAAATTTGGGAGATTCATCAGGTACAACAAAAAAGTTATATTTTGATAGTCTGAGATTCAGAACAAATGAGGGGAAAAAGAAAGTCTAAAGATCTTAATACTCATTTAATAACCAGTTCAGTGTCTATTTAAAACATTTGCAGAATTAAGACTTCCATTGTGAAGTTGTGTGGTTTTGGGGAATATAGACTTCTGTCTCCTCCTGGCCCCTGTTTGCCGTGAACTTCCTTGATTGCAGGTACATTGTACGGTGTGTGGGTCTGTGTTTAAAGCTTTTGCTAAATTGGATTTTTTTGTACCAATCTTACAGGAGGATTTGTGGAATCCTTTCCAGATATGATATTACATTATTGTAAAAGCTTTATTCCTCTTATCTTTGTGGGCAGAAGGTCAGAATGGACTGCACATGAGGATTAAAATCAGCCTGCGCCAGAGCAGAATAAACCAGGATGGATTACCCAAAACACTTTAACAAATGCTGGAGGTCCTGGCTTGCCTTTATCTTTCACCTCTGAGATTTCAGAAAATGTTTCAAGAACATCATTCGGAGGAAAGCAGAAGTCAGAAGTATAAAATTCTAGCAGTAACGAAGGCTGAACTTAGGTAAAACATTGATTTCAGTTTTAGGAACCACTTAAATGCTTACAAAATAATAGTAGCAATATTCTTAGCTCTTTCTGCACTGAGGAGGGAGGGCACCCCAAGACTCTGCCTTATGCTCCTCTCCCCCACTCCTTAAAGGGGCTGATTTCCCTTCTCGAGTTTCCTTTGTAACCTGCAAGTGAGGGTCCGGGAAGTGTCCAGCTGCACTTGTGAACTCACCTCATATCCTGGGGCGGTCTGCCTGCCCGCCACGCTCTAACTGGAAGTTCTAGAACTGTCTCTCATCCCATGTGGCTGAAATATAGATCAATCCCTTTGTTACAAAATTGTTAATGCTAAAGCTTTTGTGGGAAAGTATTAACTTATTAACTCAAGAGTATATTAATAGCGTGGCCTAGGGTTAATATAATACCTTTTCCTCTGCAATATTACAACTTAAGACCTGTATTGGCCTGCCAGTGACCCTGGAGAATTAGCAAGAGCACCTCTTGCCACTTCCATTGGAAGAGACAGATGTTTTCTGTGCAATTAAAGTGTAAGTTATAATTAATTAAGGTGCTAGTAAGAGACTTTAAAAAAATGAAGCTGAAGTTACAATGAGCTGCGTCTTTAAAAAAATTTTTTTTTAATCTTTATTTTTGAGAGAGAGAGAGAGAGAGAGAGAGAGACAGGCAGAACAGGAGTAGAGGAGGGGCAGAGAGAGAGGGAGACAGAATCTGAAGCAGCCTCCAGGCTCTGAACTGTCAGCACAGAGCCCAATGCGGGGCTTGAACCCACCACCCCTGAGGTCATGACCTGAGCTGAAATTGGACGCTTAACTGCCTGAGTCACCCAGGTACCCCTAAACGCATCTTTTTAAAAATGTTTATTTTTTTATTTTGAGAGAGAGAGAGAGCGGGTGTGGGAGAGTGAGTGTGAGCGGGGGAGGAGTGGAGGGACAGGGAGAGAGAGAATCTTAAGCAGGCTCCACTCTCAGCATGGACCCGGGGCTCCATCTCACGGGCTATGAGATCGTGACTGTGAGATCATGACCTGAGCCAATATCAAGAGCTCAATGCTTAACCCACTGAGCCACCCAGGTGCCTTGAACAGCATCTGACTTTTACTGTGGTTAGAATAATTTACATAGGTGAGAGAAATAAACCTCTATGTGGGAGCTGTTGGGGGAGAGGGAAAGAAAAGAGAAGAAAATGGACATCTGTCCTGTTCTTCTGGACACATAAATCAGGGAAGCCAGAGAAACTGGTCCATTGTTGAGCAAAGAACATTAACGAATCTTAGAACATCAATGAAAGGCCCAAGCCAAGCCCCAGGGAGGAGAGAGCTAAAGTGTTCTGCAAATTAAAGATGGGATTGAATTTCCAGAGGATTCCAGAGGGAGGGGGCCTTGGGAAGCAGAGATGCATGAAGTCTTCAGGGAATATCTAATGTTCAAGATTTTTTTACTTTTTTTTTGGTCATGCAATACATGCTATTATTCAACTTAATGCCTTGTGCTTTGGGTAGAAATCAAAGTGGCAAAGGGGTGGTGGTCTTTCTCTGACACAGAACTGGGAAGACAGAGTAAGTGTGACTAGAAGGGACAAAGGTAGCTTCTTTTCCATTTCCCCTCTCTCAGTCCTGCCTCTTGTCAGGGGGAAGCCCCTGAGAGGATGGGTAAAGTGGCCCACTTCTCCCTGCATTGGGGATGGTGGTCGGAAAGCATCTTCCTAACTTCAGAGGGGATCTGCCTTACACCCAGCTGTAGCTGGCTGCTTGCTAGGCATTTTCAAAGGGAATTCTAGAAATGGTAGGGAAGAACATTCTTAGAGAATAATCTTTGGAACCAACCTGACCTGGATTTGACTCTTGGATTTGACTATATATAAAATCTGATGAATATGGACAAATTTTAAGACTTTTTAAAAACGTTTGACTCCTCACCTATGAATTAGTATTGTACTGAATTACATAATACTTGCCAAGCAAGTGACACTGAGCCTGGTACATGACAGATATGCAATACATGGTACGTTATATTCAGGTCAGCAGTTTGAGTTTCTATAATGAAACCTCAGGATGCATTAAAGCTGAGGCCAGAGGACTCACGGAGGAGGCTCACCTATTCCTCCTCTCCTCTCTTTTTTACCTTCCTTCTTGGAACAATCATCTATTCTGTGCTGAGATGGTGTAAGAATTAAGTCAGGAGGTAGTTCTAGGTGGGTAAGGAATTACTAGCAGAGAGAAAAGAGGAAAGAAAATGCAAAGGTGAGTGCTTAGCAGCAGAGAAGAATTTCCTTGGTTTTTCGGTCAAGGCAACACTTCCTGTGCTCACTTGGCTGACAGAGAGGGATGCTCTCCTCTCCTCTACCTGACTGCATCCCAGGCCCTCCGTACCCTCAGGGCACTTCTGGATAACTTTGTCTCCTGCATGGTGCTTTTCAAACAGATGTTTCCCATAGTTGTCATTACCAAGCTTTAGGGTTGGATGGAGGTGGGATGAGGGACTGGCCCATCCTGGTTGTTGGGTCCCACTGCAGCTGGCTGATTATAGGTTGGCCTGTAATTTAATATGCAGATCATATCAGGAGGGAAAATGGCTTCCCATAGTCTTTTCTGTCTATGGTGCCTGCCCCTCTTCTGCTCTCAGCTGCCTTTTTTTTTTTTTTTTTTTTTTTTTTTTTTTTAACCACCTGTAGGTCCTGACTTCTATCTTCACAGGGGTTGCTCATGGATTTTGGTCTTGTGAGTTCTGCCAATTTCTTCCAGTGCATCTCCAAGGCTCAGTTCAAGGGTAAGAAAGACGACATCTTACGTGTGTCATCCTTTCCCCTAACTCTCTTTGGAAATGTCCTTTTTTTACATTTTTAATTTGGCTCGGGTGTTAGCCTATTAGAAAGTTTAATTTTGTAATAGGCCCTTTGAATCTGAATAAGTCTACTCAGTATTGTGGAACCTTGGTTATACTGATTAGGTAGGAAGGGAATGGTGACTTTGAATTCAGATAAGGAGAAACTCCATTAGGTGGTCATTCCATACTTTGGAGAGATACGTTTTAACTTGATAAATGAATAATTTAAAAAATGGTTGCAAATTGTCCCACAATCCAATTTGAGAAAATGTCCAGCGTATCACTAAACTCTGTAGGATGGGTATTATCAAAATCATACAATAGAGGCATTATGTCTTTATCCTAAGACCACAACAAAATATTCTAGATTCAAGATAGAATGAGAGCGAATTTGCAACATGCAAATAAGCTGTCCTGAGTAGTGGCAGAGGTGAAGAATGTTGGACATTTGGTTGATTTCCCTTCCTTTCTTGAAGGGAAGATTTGATCATCTGAAGGCACTGTGTGAAGGAAAACCTCGTAACCGCAAATCATGTCTTTACGAGAAACAATGAAAAACCTATTCAAACTGGCTTACTTGCTACATCAGCTTCTCTGGGCTGTGGAACTTCAAAATGTAATTACTGGCCAAGCAAAGACAATGAATTAAAAAAAAAAATCCATACCACCAAGACAAGCACACTCCCCAGTGTTTCTTTGGTTGTGTGTAATCCCCATCGCCTTCTCACTAGAAACAATCCTTTGGGTTTTCTAAAGCTTTATTAATATTATAGTAAATAGAATATCCCCAGGGAAGGATTATTTTCCCTTAGTGAGTAATAATAATTGTTCTGTACTGACCCTTTGTGGCCACATTTCTCCAAAGAATTGATGATCCCTGTACTTCTATCATACTTTTTTTGTTTATATTTGTGATTTTATTCTGAGTCTGGGATATTTTCCATTGAGATTATTACATATGCCATATCTATACCATTCCAGTGAATCTGTGAGACTAGAGAAAATAACATTAAATGTTAGGCTGGCAATAGCTGTGTTGTCTTGGTGAAGTTGATTGTATTTCCATTTCTTCATCTGTATAATGGGAATAATAACACTTAATGCATGGAGTTTTTAGAAGGCACAAAAGAGACTATAAATATGGAAGTAGTTTTTATAGCATGATGGAAAATATAGTTATAAGTTGGTTCAATTATTCATGAAAGGATAATCATTATCATATGAGGAACATGTTACTATCATCTAGTGAAAACTTTCAGTTTTAGAGCATTTCTGTCTGGACTCAATGGAATCATTGTATCAAAATACATATTGGTAAAAGTCCTTGTTTCTACTTTGAACTTCCAAGTCAGATGCCTTTTCATTGCTCAGAGGTATATCCCACCAATGCAGGGTCTGATGGAAGACAAACTCTGACACCACCCCACATACCCCACATGCATCATTGTTATATCAGTCCTTTAGTATGTACAGATATGAGAAGATTTTTCGTCATAAGTACCAAAATTCATGCCAACAGTTTATTTACTTTTGTGAGATTTATCCAATCTGGTTGATTGATTAGTCATCAAGACTCCAACTTGGGCCTTAGACTTATGTCCACTAACCATTTGGTAAACTGTTATTTTATCACATCCTTGGGTCCTGCATTCATGGTTTGTGTGGTTCAAGTGGTCCCCTCATGTAGCATATTTGCCCTTATCTGTGGTCACTATATGAAGAAAGCACACCAAAGACTCAAGATAGTCATCTGCCTAGAAGGTTAAATTTGCTTCATTCCTTGAATTTGTTTTCAGGACAAATGACCTTTCAAAGATGCCTATGCCAGTACCATTTGCTTTATTTTGTTTGATTGACCTCCCCCAAGTTCAAACAACTTTCAAGAAGTTTGTTTAATGAATTTTATTGCTATTACTTAGGTTTGTGAACCTCTAGAACTTATAACAATGCTCTTTTAAGGTTCATTTATTTATTTTGAGGGAGAGAGACAGATGGTGAGTGGGGGAGGGCAGAGGGAGGGAGAGAGAATTCCAAGCAGGGATTGCTGTCAGCGTGGAGTCCAACACCAGACTTGGTCTCATGAACCTTGAGATCGTGACCTGAGCCAGAGTCAAGAAGCAGACACTTAACCAATGTGAGCCACCCAGGCACCCCAACAATGCTCTTTTAAAATGATATAGGACCCATCTTTCTGACATGGTGTAAGTCACTCTATACCTGAGTGCTGCAAGATTCACAATATCCTAGACATACTGCCTGGCCTAATAGTTATATGAACCTCTAAAGAATGTCATAATTAACTGGAAAATGAGATATTTCATGGTACCTTCATACCCTTCCATAGTTTTCTTTCTTCAGTATTGCAACTTTATACAACAGCTTCTCTCTTCGACCTACCTATAGAAAATGTTTACAGATAAATTCCATGTCTTCCCATTTGAATTAAACTTCAAGTTTCAAGTTGGTGAAATATGAATGTTTAAAGTCTATTCCTTAAAGCAAAATATCTCAAAGAGATAATTTCCTAGAAAAGATACACCTCAAACAGACACTTACAATTCATTTTCATGTGAAGAGAGCCAGGAATTATTTCAATTTTAGGTAATCTTATTCTGAATCCCTAGAATTACATACAATTTTCCAGGCTCTTGTTATATGTTTTTGCCTCCACAGATTCTTCAGGATCATTTCAAATGCAAGTTGGTGGCCCACTTACCTTTGTGAAACCACACCTTTGTAAACTTAATATTTCCTTCCGGTCTTCTTAGACAAGAGAGCCTAACATTTGTTGAGTACTAGGTGCTAGGTACTGTGCTAGGTGCATTACCTACATTATCTAATTTAATCTGTAAAGAAATATTATGAGGAAATGCATTATTGTCTTTTTTATACAAATGAAAAGCACACAGAAAAGGGAGGCTTAGCAACTTGTCCCAGAAGAGTAATAAACAAAATAGTATATGGCAGAACTTGGATTTGTATTTAGATATTTGACTCTGAAGTTTGTGATTTTTCTCTATACCAGGGAGTGGTAAGAATGTTTTAAAGAAATCATCAAGTTATAGTAAATTACTTCAGAGTCCATAAATCTAATATGTATGTTTGTATGTTTAATTATAGCCTGCCAGCTAGCAAGTAAAGATTTGAGGTATCTCAGAATCCCAGTGCGTCTAGTGACCACAGCTGTAGAACCCAAACATGGACATAGTCTACCATTTGTCTATATGGCTTAGTCAACATGGATATGATCCCTTCACATGACTTTGGGAGCAAAGATCTCGCCCTGGGGCTTTTCCCTCTGCTAACATCTAGTGCAAGGGTATCATTGCTAACAAATGCAAAGTGAATTTGAAAAACTCTAAGTTACCATGAAATTCAGTGCTGTCCTGCTGGTATGACTTTAAATCCCCATGTGACCTAAACATATAATCGTGTAATCAGCATGAGATGAAGCCAGTGGTCTAGTTATAGACAGCTTTAGCAAGCAGCACCCGGGGCCCGATATTGGCAATGGTCCACCCTTCCTTTCTCTTGGAAGGAATAAGAATCATGAATGCTGAACAATGACAGGACTGGGTCTTTTCATGCTGACTCAGATTTTACCCAGAAGAGGATTTTAATTCCTCAGATGAACTGAGACTTGGGAAATGGAAGCTTTTCTTGTGGCTCTAAGTTAGTAAGATGGAATATAGATAAAATAACCCGGATAATATGTGGCTCTATAAATACTTCTACCTTTGCTTGAATGTGGAGGAAGTGGTCACATAAAGTGTCGTAACTTCTTTTATGCAGGGGAAATTGTATATGTGTATAGCTAGGCAAAGAGGGAGATGCATCAATCCATAGATCCATTGATCCATCATTTATTCACTGATCAATTAATCGATTGATCCATCCATCCATCCATCTGTCCTTCTATGTGTAAAGTAGATAATGAGATTTAAGTTATTTTTCTTCTGTGGTCAATGTAACAACTATAATAGTAAAATGGAATCAGTGCTACTAATATCTGGGTTAAGACCTCAATACTTGCAACGACTCCAATAAGGAATTCTCCTGGTCTCAGTTTCTTTTGGGCTTATATATCTTCATCAGAGAACAATGGTATCCGTGTCCTCACAACTCTCAAAGAGTCAGGAATCAGAGTTTCTCTTTTAACTTTTAATTATTTTTCCCACACGTAAAACCAAAGGGTGAATTGGATGGTGTCTAAGATCCTTGTAAACAGCACAGGATAAGTGGAAAGAACTGAGTTTTATTATTTTATTTTTTAATTTTTCTTAACGTTCGTTTATTTTTGAGACAGAGACAGAGCACAAGGAGGGTAGGGGCAGAAAGAGAGGGAGTCACAGAATCAGAAGCAGGCTTCAGGCTCTCAGTTGTCAGCACAGAACCTGACGCGGGGCTCGAACACACGAGCTGTGAGATCAAGACCTGAGCTGAAGTGGGACACTCAACTGACTGAGCCACCCAGGCGCCCCATGAAAGCACTGATTTTTAAATTTGACCTATGTTTGAATCCTGGCTTCATTCCTTTCTAGTTATGTAACTTCTCTGTGCCTTAGGGTTTTTTCCTGTAAAATGAGAGTGTAATATTATTTCATCTGGTTGATGGGAATATTAAATTAGAATAACAAAAAGAGCTTAGCACATTGTAGATAAACAAGGGATTTTTTTTGTTCTCTTTCTATGACTATAGGGACTAATTGAGATACTAAAAGTTAGCTATTATTCTTGCTCTTGATTTTAATGGTTCAGCTGAAACTGTTAAAGTTGTATAATATTACATGAGCCAATAGACAATTGCATTGCAATAAGCCGTGGTTAGGAGAGAAATATCTCACATAGCTGCTGTGGAAATTAAGTAAATTAAGACATTTTAAAGTGATTTGTTGATTCTTCTATTCAAAATATATTTCCTAAGAGCGGATATGCAAACTGGGTGTGCAAACCCAGATGAGTCTCCTATCCTCAGGAAGCTTACAGTCCAGAGTGGGGAGACCATTATTATTCAAAGAAACACACTGAAGAAAGAATTTTCTAGCCTTTTCCCTTGGGAGAATTTATCAACATTGGTTCTTAAGAGATACTGAATATGGTAGGCTTCCGGTTACTGGGTGGTGAATTGGGGGTAGTGCATGTGAAGTGAAGTGCTTTTGATACAGGAAACTGAAGTTCAGTCAAGATCTTTAAAAAAACATTTTTTTTTATTGTTTATTTCTTTTTGAGATGGAGAGAGACAGAGTGTGAGTGGGGGAGGGGCAGAGAGAGAGGGAGACACAGAATCTGAAGCAGGCTTCAGGCTCTGAGCTATGACGTGGGGCTTGAACCCACAAACCAGGAGACTGTGACCCGAGCTGAAGTCAGACGCTTAGCTGACTGAGCCAGCCAGGCGACCCTGAAGTTCAGTCAAGATCTTGTTCGCTCCACTTTATCGTGAAGGTAGATGCCTCTGAGCTGATAAAAGAAAGCAGCCAAGAACTGAGGCCACTTTACAGACTTGGGGAGACTCTGCCTCCTTATCAGCTGCCATGGTCTCTTTGCTTATAGTGTCTTGCTTCTCTCTATGGGATTTTTGCCTTATAACATTTGTGTTCTGTGACCTACCATGGTCCTGACAAGATATCACGGCCTGGTTCCAGCTTCTGCTCACTAGCCACCTCATTATCTTCATAACACCTAATTAAAATTTCTAAGAGCAGCAACTTGGGTTATCTCTATTTTTTGGTCCAAGTCACCCCAGAGTCCCTGACCAGCACCTGGGTGCTGATTTCAAGTCAGGTGCACATTTTTCGTCTTACCATTTGTGGCCAGGGCTACTGGACTGACTCCCAGCAGGACTGGTGAGTAGGGGAGGCCCTGGGGTGTCCATTGTGCTTCATCAAGACTCACCATAAAGCCTGGGTTAAATATTTGTCCAGACTATCTGATCTGTATCCTCACTAAACAACCTTCTGTTAACTTACATGTCTTTTCAGGTACCTGGCCTTGGGACTACAAAGCTGTGAGTGAGTTATGAATGGAATGGTGGCTGGAATGTAATGGTCACTCCACTGGCAATCAGCATGTGGATATTTGATCTGTAGTTTCATCTCTTGATGGTCAGTGATCGCCAATCTGACCAGCTTTATGTGTAATGATGAAACTGAAGGTGTAACACCTGTTAAAATGGCTCAAATAAAAAATACAAGAAATAACAAGTGCTGGCAAGGATGTGGAGCGAAAGGAACCCTAGTGCACTGTTGGTGGAAATGCAAATTGGTGCAGCCACTCTGGAAAACAGTATGGGGGTTCAAAAAGGTAAATGCACCCCTATGTTTATTGCAGCATCATTTGCAATTGCCAAGATGTGGAAGCAGCCCAAATGTCCACCGATAGATGAATGGATAGAGAAGATGTGGTGTGTCAAACACACACACACACACACACACACACACACACACACACACCCATCCACAATGGAATATTATTCAGCCATCAAAAGAATGAAATCTTGCCATTTGTAACACATGGATGGACCTAGAGGGTGTCATGCTAAGTGAAATAAGTCAGAGAAAGACAAACACCATATGGCTTCACTCATATGTGGAATTTGAGAAACCAAACAAACTGAAAAAGAGACAAACAGACTTGTAAATACAGAGAGCAAACTGGTGGTTCCCAGAGGGGAGGTGGGGGAGGGGATGGATGAAGTAGGTGAAGGGGATTAAGAGTGCACTTATCTCGATGAGCACTGAGAAATGTATGGAAATGTTGAATCATTATATTGTATACTTGAAACTATATCACACTGTATGTTAATTTTACCTGAATAAAATTTTTTTTAAAAAGAAACACTTGAATGTATAAAGTGGAAGACAATGCATTGGGTGGTAACTTCTCCCAGAACCAAATTTGTTGCTGGAATAGTAACTCTTAAACCTCACAGTATTGGAGTATGGTCACACAATTTCAGTTCAGATTTGAGAATTAATTCGTTGGGGTGTAATGTTTGAAATTACTTCTTTATAAATGGATAAAATATAGAAAATAAAAATAGTTATACCCCTGATGAGAAATAGCCAATATTTACATTTTATGTACATCCCTCCCGAAAGGGGATAAGAAAGTGTGCAACAGATATGTACTGCTACATTTGGAAAAATGGGATTATGCCGTTCATACTTTTGTAGTCTGTTCACATTACAGGATTTCTCAAATTTATTTCCGTTTCTTTAAATGGTCTTCTCTATCTTTAATGGCTAATAGCATCCTTCTGTAGGAACAAAGCTTGTACCACCTAAGTTGTTGGAAAATTAAATGTAATTCTTGTTGTTATAAACAATATTGGAATGAACTATTTTAGCTCAATATTTGACAGTTTCCACAAGGACTCCTTTGGGGGTACCGAGCACATTTGGTTGATGCCCTGCCCAGACTCCCTTTACTAGACTAGTGCATCTTCCCCCAGCTGCTGCATTTTGGCTGCTAATGGCTCACAGCTGCTCCCTTTCACCAGCTAGGTAACAGGTCTCAGCTAACGGGAACCTGCTTGTCAAAAGGTTACAACTCCAGGGTTGGGGGCAGCTGCAGCCAAAACCCGACTAATACGAGGATCCGTAAGACCAGCCTTCTTGATTCAAAGTATGGGGCAATTTAGGTTCCAGAGCTAGACTTGATTCTTGCTTGACTCTTTTCTCTTCCAGAACTGCACTCCTCACTTCCTTAAGTGTTTCCCTGAAGAGTACTTCCTCAATACATTATATGCACTTGCATCTAAAACTCTGGCTCTGTTCCTAGGGAACATGACCTGAGAAAATGATGAATACCTACATGATGTGTATAAGAAAGAGGGCATACAAAAAGGAGCACTGATTTTTAAACATTTTTTTTCATGTTTATTTATATTTGAAAGAGAGAGAGAGACAGAGAGCTAATTGGGGAGGGGCAGAGAGAGAGAGAGAGAGAGAGAGAGGAAGACAGAATTCCAAGCAGGCTCCTTGCTGTCAGCACAGAGCCCTATGTGGGGCTCAAACTCATGAAATGTGAGATCATGACCTGAGCCCAAATCGAGAGTCAGACACTTAAACATCTGAGTCACCCAGGCGCCCCAAGGAGCACTGTTTTTTTATTTTTTTTTTATTTAAAAAAAAATTTTTTTTTCAACGTTTATTTATTTTTGGGACAGAGAGAGACAGAGCATGAATGGGGGAGGGGCAGAGAGAGAGGGAGACACAGAATCGGAAACAGGCTCCAGGCTCTGAGCCATCAGCCCAGAGCCTGACGCGGGGCTCGAACTCACGGACCGCGAGATCGTGACCTGGCTGAAGTCGGACGCTCAACTGACTGCGCCACCCAGGCGCCCCGAGCACTGGTTTTTTAAATGACATCTCTATTGAGAATAAAATTCATACACACACACACACACACACATCATACAATCCATCCTTTTAAAAGGACCAAAGCAGGGATACCTGGGTCCCTTAGCTGGTTAAGTGTCTGACTCTTGATTTTGGCTCCAACACTTCCCAAGATGGAACCCTGAGTCAGACTCTGTGCTGAACATGGAGCCTCCTTGAGATTCTGTCTCCCTCCCCCGCTTGCATGCACACTTTCTCTAAAACAACAACAGCAACAACAAAATTATAAGGAAAAAAGGAACAAAGCAAGAGTGCACAAGTAGTCACAGATGTCTGTGCACATCAGCACAATTGGAGATTTCATCACCTCAGAAAGAAACCTCTTATACTTGAGCTGCACCCTCTACCCAATCGTCCTCTTCAGCCCCAAGTGAGCACTAATCTACTTTCAGCTCTGCAGATTTTCCGGATTTGGATAGTTCATATAAATGGAATAATATGATAGGTGGTCTTTCGCGGCCAGCTTCTATCGCTTAGCTTCATGTTTTCTGTTTTCAAGGTTTGTCCATGTTCATATTAAAGTTTCATCAATTGCCCAGTATTGATCTTCATAGCTATGCTTTCCTCATTCTAATCCAGATTCATGCAGTGCATTTACACATTTAGGGTTGCTATGGCTTCTTGGCAAATCTGTTTTACATTATGGAATGCTCCTCAAAGTTATGTGTTTTTTAAAACAAATTAAAAAAAATTTTAAATGTTTATTCTTGAGGAGGGGGAGCTGAGAGAGAGAGAGAAAGAGACAGAGAGAATCCAAAGCAGGCTCCAGGCTCTGAGCTGTCAGCACAGAGCCCGACGCAGGGCTCAAACTCACAAACAGAGAGATCATGACCTGAGCCGAAGTTGGATGCTTAACCAACTGAGCCACCCAGAGGCCCCTCAGATTTATATACTTTAAAAGTTATGATTGGGGCGCCTGGGTGGCTCAGTTGGTTAAGCATCCGACTTTGGCTCAGGTCACGATCTCACTGTCCATGAGTTCGAGCCCCGCGTCGGGCTCTGTGCTGACTGCTCAGAGCCCAGAGCCTGTTTCAGATTCTGTGTCTCCCTCTCTCTCTGACCCTCCCCCGTTCATGCTCTGTCTCTCTCTGTCTCAAAAATAAATAAACGTTAAAAAAAATAAAAAAAAAAATAAAAGTTATGATATATTATTATTGAATTTAAAAGCTCTTATGTGTTCTGGATATAAGTTCTTTCTCAGAAGTATGTATTGCAAATATTGTTTTCTGGTATCTGGCTTGTCTATTTCATTTTCTTGATAATATCTTATTTTTAAAGTTTTTGTTTTAATTCCAGTTAACATACTTGATAGTATCTTTTGATGAGAAGTTTTAATATGATCAAGAAAAAGACTTGCTTGATCATATATATATTTTAGAAAGAGTTCATGAGTTTCTACAAAACACTTGCTGGGGTTATAAGTGAAATTGTGTTGCATTGCTATAATGGATATAATTGACATCTTAACGTTATTTCCAACACCTGCATATGATACATTGCTCCATTTATTTAGGTATTCTTTAATCTCAGCATTATTTTAAGTTCTCATTATAGTCCTCTCCTATGTCTTTTGTTAAATACATTTTTAATTTCTTTTTTTGATGCCATTGTAAGTTATATTAAAATTTTTTCCCCAATGGTTTGCTGCTAGTATATTCATCTTATTTTTGTATATTGACTTTCAACCCAGAGACCTTACTGAATTTACTTAGGATTTTAGGACTTCCTGCCTAAGTTGTCATATAATCTGTGAATAGAGACTGCTTTACTTCTTTCTTCCCAAACTTTATGATTTGTATTTACTATTTATGCCTTTTTGCTCTGGTTAGGACCTCCAGAAAATGTTGAATAGATGTAGTGAGAGTGGACATCCTTGTCTTGTTCTTGATCTTGGGAGAAAGTATTCAATATTTTACAATTACTCATGATGTTAGCTACCTTAGATTCCCTTTATTAAGTTAAAAAGACTCCTTTCTGTTTCTAATTGCAGAAACTACACACATTTATTACACACATGGATGTTAAATGCTCTTTTTCTGATTGATTTAAATGGTCAGGTGGTTTTCCTCCTTATTCTTTTAGCATAATGAATCACATCAGTTGATTTTGAAACTTTAAAACAAACTTATATTTCTAGGGTAGATTTTACTTGGTCATGCAATATTTTCCTTTCTACGTTTTGCTGAATTTCATTTGCTAGTATTGTCTTATGGAGTTTTGTCATTGTATTCCTAAAGAATTTTGGTATTGATAAAGCTAAAAAAAGACAAATTTGAGGTCACAAATACGTAATGCCAACAACTAATGATTTGAAAAGCCATGAGGAAGGTGTTGTAAGTTTTGAAAATTTGTATGTATTTATACAAAACAAAGGCTACACATCCTCTATTGCAAATTGTCACATAGATTAAATTCACAAAGAATAAAACTAGTATTTGATGGTTTTTTTCTTTCTTTTATGTAGCAAAGTCATTCTCTGCCCAGATAACAGAGATTTCTTTTATTAATAAGTTGTTCTTACTCTGTGCTTTTTGAATACTCTTAAATTACTTTGAAAAAAGGATTACTTTTTTATGTTAAAAATAATAATAGTTATGGTTACTTATTTAAAAATATTGCATGTAACTATTTCTTGTCTTTGGGTATTAATGACTTATATGTTCTTGTCTTTTCTGACAGGTCTGATTTTACCTTTCTCAAAATCAACCCTCAAATATATAATAAAATTATTAGGATGGCCTTTATGTTTAAATAATCTTTGAGTTTCCCAGAAAGACCACTAGGAAACTCAAAGATTTCCTTCCCCTTTATCCATATAAAAGAAAGTGTATAGAAATAATTATTTCTTAGCTCTATGTTTTAATTAATTAAAAATTGTTTTGAGAGTTCTTTTGTTTAGCAAACATAGGATAAAAGAATGATAAATGGAATCAACTCCAAAGAGAATTTCAACTTTCCTAGGGTATTTATGTTAATATAAATAGATTGTATATCTTTCATACTAAAATAAACATCATCATGTTCATGTACAAAGGGTGACAATCTCTACAGAAATATTTTGTTTCTAGGTTTTTAAAACTTTTTTTTTTAGCGTTTATTTATTTTTCAGAGACAGAGTGTGAGTGGGGAAGGGGAGAGAGAAGGAGACATGGAATCCAAAGCAGGCTCCAGGCTCTGAGCTGTCAGCACAGAGCCTGATGCGGGGCTTGAACTCACGAACCACGAGATGAGCTGAAGTCAGATGCTTAACCGACTGAGCCACCCAGGTGCCCTTTTTCTAGGTTTTAATACTCTTGTCAATCAGAGACAAGAGTCATACAGTTTTATGAGATAAATTAAAGGCCGAAGGGGTTGTCAATTTTCACTTTTCTTAATATATAATCTTTCTCCCAGCACAATCAGTGACTAAATCTTTATAAAAACGATTATGTATTTTAGCTTAGTAGAAGGTCCATTCTCCTCCATTCTGATATTGTTGGTTATTATAATAAATTAACAGACCATTTGGTTTCATCCACAGGGGCTTCTACTGCTTCTTTATATTCACCTAACTGCCTCTGATATGGCTAAGAACTGGAATGTGTCTTCTGGAAGGAACACTAAAAGAATCTGAGTAAGCGACTGTGTTCTTTCTCTCTCTCCTTCCCTTTCTCCCTCCCTGTGAGGATACTCGCTCTTGGAAAACTGTACCCATGTGGTGAGGAAGCTGGGCCATTGTACAGGTGTTCTGGCCAGCATCTTCAGCTAAGATCTCAGCCCCTGGCCCACACTAACCATTGGGCAAGTGAATGAGCAAGCTTTCAGATGATTCCAATCCCCCTCCTTCAAGTTGTCCCAGTTAATGCTGGTAATGTGGAGATGAGCTGTCTTCACCAAGTCCTACTCAGATTTCAGATTCATGAGGAAACTAGATGTCATTCTGAAATTTGGGAATAATTTTTATGCTATCATAGTAACTGGAATTGATTACACAACACAGTAATAGGAACAGATAAAATAGGGAATACATTTGTCACTGAAATCACTACCACCAACAGGTAACCGAGTCAAGATTTCCAGAACTATTTGGGTTCAGAAACAGAAAACAACATAAACAGGTCACTTCCCTCCCAGATTGTTGGCATAAGACTCCCAGATTCCAAGAGCCACTGCTTGCCATTAGTTTTTTTGAACATTTTTATTATTTTTTTAAATTTTTATTTTATTTTATTTTTAATTTTTTTTTCAACGTTTATTTATTTTTGGGACAGAGAGAGACAGAGCATGAACGGGAGAGGGGCAGAGAGAGAGGGAGACACAGAATCGGAAACAGGCTCCAGGCTCTGAGCCATCAGCCCAGAGCCCGACGCGGGGCTCGAACTCCCGGACCGCGAGATCGTGACCTGGCTGAAGTCGGACGCTTAACTGACTGCGCCACCCAGGCGCCCCTGAACATTTTTATTTTTTATCCTCTTTTTTAATTATCACACCTTTGTAGGAAACTCTTCTTTAGTTACAGTACTTCAAAACTTGTTACCCTTGACAATTGTCAGATATGTGAGCACTTCTTCAAATACTGCAGAGTTAGTTATCCTGGGATTGGCTATTTGCTACTGGGAATCCATAAAGTGAATCATCTATAAGTTGATTGCAAAATTGAACATCTAGGAGAAGAGGTGGGAATTAGAACTTCTGGATAGATTTACCCTAATTATATCTTGTGGAGGAAATAGCGGGGAGGGGGTTCCTCTTGTTCACCAGTGTTTGAATATAGCATACACCTGCAATGCTGATTGACCTAAGCCAAGTAGACTCCTCTCCGGGAATTAGTGCATTGGGGTTAAGGCTATCTACACTATTTGATGGAGACTGAGAGATGGAGGCTGTCAAAGGAATTTTGGGTGCAATTGAGAAAAGAGAGGGAGCTCCAGGGAAATACATTTCAGAGAAGAAGCAAACAAATGTCCACTCTGTATCTACTGAGTATTTACCCTGTATCCGGCACTGTGGTGATAAATGCTGCTGTTCATTTGGCAGCCCTACTGGCTCTCTTCCTGTTTTATAGGTAGAATCTAGCACAAAAAAGAATGCAGGCAGGGTAGGAAGGGAATATTCTTTTTTTTTTTTCCTCCGAGTGTGCTGAAGAGGACATGTTGCTAGCATTATCCTGAATATTGAGGAGGAATAAGCTTGTTTGTAATTTAGAATAGAGTCTTTCACTTGATTTTTTGTTTCCATGGGCAGCTACCTTATGTTAGGTGTTTGTCCCTCGGGAAGCCACCTCTCCTCTAATTAGGCAGTGCTTTCTGTTTCCTTTCATATGGAATACAGTTTAAAGGAGAATGGGTTTTGAGCATTCCTGAACAAAGTGAGAGTTTTTGAACACGACATATAGAAAAATATTTTTGAAAACTTGTAGGTGATTCCAGCTTTTTAATCCCTGATTTTATTTGAGCCTGATTCACCTCACTGAACATAAGACAAAGTGATTTGAAAAGTTATTAATAGATTACAAGGCTCTATTGTATTAATAAATATAATCTCACTTCTCTGGAAAATTTATTTTAAATACTTTTTTCTAGGTTGCATAGGTCCTAAAATGAAAATATCGTAATTTCTTCATTTTGGCCAATTTATCCGTATTTTGAATGTAAAGCATAAAAGTAAATGTCATATGGTATCTAATCATTTATAAGAAGAGTAATTTTCTTTACATGATTCTTATTAAGTATTTTGTAAGATATTTTCGAATACCTGCTGCATAGTTTACACAGAAAATTTAAGAGGCATCAATAGCAAATCACAAAATAAATAGGAATCTTACCACTGAAGTTTTAATTTTGTGGACCTTGTTACGGGCTGAATTGTGCCCCCTCAAATGGGTATGTTGAAATCATAACATCCAGGACCTAAGACTATGACTGTATTTAGAGATAGGGCCTTTAAAAAGGTGATGAAGTTCAAGTGGGGTTTTTAAGGTGGGCTCTAACCCAGTCTGACTAGTATCTACACAGAGACACCAGGCACACAGGGCAAAAACCATGTGAAGATACAACAAGAAAATGGCCGCCTGCCAGCCAAGCATAGGGGCCTCAGAAGAAACCGAACCTGCTGACTGACACCTTGATCTTGGACTTCCAGCCTCCAGAATTATGAGCCAATAAAGTTCTGTTATGTAAGCCATTCAGTCTGTGGCATTTTATTATGACAGCCTGATCCAAGGAATATACTCTTCTATGAATGTGTATCTAGAGTCAGGTTACTTTCTTGTGAATTTACTGAGGTCAGGGAATAAGCTGGATTCATCTATGCTTCTTTATCATCTAACTAGACTCTGGCCCAGAGTAGCTGCATGAGAAGTGCTTGTTGAGTTGAATTGAATCGAATAAACACAAACTGTTTTGATCGTGGCAGTGGCAGAGCAGCTGGCTGCCAGCCTGGCTCTTCCTGGCTTCCACCTGAAGTCTTCCGACCGTTGTTTGCTTCTTCCTAAGTGAGAATGGCTGTTTTTGTTCTTTCTGATTATAAAGACAGGTGTAAAAACATATGCATATAGAAGTGTGTGTTCAGTGTAAAAATAGCCTGGTAATGCATTAAAGTATAAAAAAGAAAGTGAAATTCACTCAGAATTCCCCCTACCCAAAACAACCACTAATTTAAACTTTGATGAATATATATTTCTCAAGGCTTTTTTTTTTTCTCAGGGGTAGGGATCATACCAATATGGTTATCAATTGATCTCTAACAAATAAATTATATGATTATATAGCATTTGTTGTTTTGCAAAATACTTTTTCCATATAATTTTAATATTTTTCATACTGGGAAATAAATATAGATTTAGAGCAGCAATTTCAAATTTCAAATATAAGTCATGGCTGACTTATATTTCACTTAAGGAATGTGTAATAACATAGTTAAGCCTAGTCCCTACTATGGAGAGTTAGAGTGTTTTAAGTGTTTTCCTCATATGAATAGTGCTGTAAGGCTTTAGTCTTTTAGTTGTGGCCCTTATCTCATTATCCCTCTTCCTACTTGCTGAAGATGGGAAAGATACAAAAGAGCATAGTCTGCAACCCATGTGGGCAATATAGACACAGAGGTAATGGAGATGACTTAAGAGGAAATCCTTGCAGAATTCCCTTGGTTGGGATGTCTCCATCTGCTCTCGGGAACCAAAACCTCTCCTGTGAACTCCAGACTCAATGCATCAAACTGCCTCCCTGACATCTCCACTTTGGATATAACAACCTCAAAATGTCCACAACACAACTCTCGATTTTTCTCCTGGAACGTATCTTTCACTGACAGACCTTCCCTATTTCAGGCAATAGCACCATTGTTCACCAAGTTGCTGATGTCAGGAAGAGAGAAGTTAGTCCTGATTCCTCCCTTGGTCTTTACTTTCCACACCCATTCTATCAATGAGTCTCTGTTGACTTTATCTCCCAACTCCCCTCCATCCTGCCCTCTTCCTGTCTCCACTGTTCATTTTTCGGCACACTCTCACCTCTTGCCTGGATTATGAAAACAGCCTTCTTGCTGGTCTCATGCTCTTCTCTCCTGCTTCTTCCTGACACAGAATGATATTACCACACTCCATGTATAAATGTCTCAGTGGCTATCCTTTATACTTTGTGATGAGAAGTTCTAACTCCATGCCTTGGTCTACAAACTGAATGCAATTGCATTTATTTATGTCCAACTTCACTTTTCATTCCTCTCCTCCTTATCACTCCTTTCCAGCCCCACTTTCTTATGGTTTCTGTAAAGCCTCCAACTTGTCCTCACCTGAGGCCTGATACAAGGGTCATTCCTTCTGCATGGACTGCTCTTTCTTCTACCTTATTGGGCTTAGCGCCTTTCTGTCCCCTAATCTGCAGTTTAAATGTGATCTCTACAGACAGACTTCTTCTGGGCATTTAATCTAAAGTGTGTTCCCCGTCCCCTTGACTTTTTTGTCTGGTTTCAGTCTCTTGCTTTTTCTTTTCTTAGATTTTTTTTTTTTTTTGGCTTGCAAATAGTTTTTCTTGCTTGTTGTTTGTCTCCTCTACTGAAAGCCATGCTTGGGCACCAGTGCTAAAGACATTTGGCCTGTAGGCTTAAGACTACTCAGAGGTGGATACAGTCTTAGGACATAAGAATATAAGTATGTTCCCACCAGATGTGGTCCTGCTGCCCTAAGCCCAGTTGCAGTGAATCTGGAATGAGTAGTAGGGGCTTGCAGCCTAGAGAGCTGTAACTTTCATCCAATCCTCTGTCCCCCAGTGCCTATTCCAGCCTATTCCATATGATGGGGCTTCGGCTTCCAGTTTGGGTTTGAATTTTAGTTGCCAGCTCAGACTGATGGTACCTTGACGATAGCCATACCAGCCCCTCTCCCCAAAACTGGACTTGTTTCCAAATTCATCCCAAGCCTTTGGCTGAGATGCTGCCTCTGATCAGTCAGAGTGTCCTTCTCTACTAGTCTTTCTACCACTCCCTCTTTGTTTCACTCACCTGACTAAAAATATTGCTACTGTCTAGAGCTTTCCCCAAGTTTCACTCCCAGGTATAAATGACAGCCTACACTGGAATCAAGCTCACCCCTGCCCCTTTAGATGTTGGGACTTGGACTGATTACTGTTCAGTTTCATTGAAGCCAACCTATGGGGGATAAAGTTTTGGAGCCAAATAGCTCTGAGCTTTAATTCTGGTTCTGACACTTATTAACTGTGTGATGTGAGGCAAGTTATTGATTTCTCTGAGTGTCAGTTTCACCATCTTTAATGTGGGGATAAATAATATCTATCTTTAAAATTTTTTTTTTAATTTTTTTTTTCAACGTTTATTTATTTTTGGGACAGAGAGAGACAGAGCATGAACGGGGGAGGGTCAGAGAGAGAGGGAGACACAGAATCGGAAACAGGCTCCAGGCTCTGAGCCATCCGCCAGAGCCTGACGCGGGGCTCGAACTCACGGACCGCGAGATCGTGACCTGGCTGAAGTCGGACGCTTAACCGACTGCGCCACCCAGGCGCCCCTATCTTTAAAATTTTTGAGGATTAGTGATTACCTATGACAAATAGCTGATGTAGAACCTAATATACAGTTGGCACTCAAGCCCATCCTGCCCTTTCCTAGTTTCTTCCTCCCATCCTCCTAGACCATGATGCAGATTGTGGCCTAGAGTTGCATGGCTATTTCAGGCTGTTCTTTCTCTCCTGGTCTGAACTGAGCTGACTTCTTTAACTTCCTGAGTTTCTGTTTTCTTTTTGGCCCATATCCTTTAAACAAAAAACTCTCTTTTAACTGTCTCTGGTTTACACATCTGAGCCACTTTGATCTATTTCTTTCTAGAATAAGGGACATTTGTTCACTTTGTAAGTAAGATGCACGCCATATATATATATATATAATTTTATTTTTTTCCCAAAGACTCCTATAGTCCTTTCCAGAGAAGATGCTGGCCTGATCTCCCCAAAGATGGTGTACAGGGTGGATGGCTTTTATTACAGTCACATGCAAGGGATGTTCTTATAATAAGCAACATTTCTTGCCCAATTTTAAGGCTCTAACATTGCTTTATACTGCACATGGAATATAATGGCCCTCTATGATAAGAATCTTTTTTTGCAATGACTTTTTAAATGCACAATCTATTTTTTCAAGGTTACAATTAGAATTACATGACCATAGGACTTTTCTGGAAGGCATAAAGCTGTTCTCTGGAGCCCAGCCCCCTCAGACACCTTGGCATGAATAATTTGAAGAATGGCTGGGATCCCATATGTTTCTTCATTCCTCCTAGACAGCGCTGACATTTGGGAATGTATTCTTAGAGTTTGCTTCTTTGAACATGTTTGGTTCAATTAGCCTACTGGAGCTGAGGTGGCATAAACTGTTTTTTAAAGAAGTGATGCCATATTCAGAGCAGGATGTTTGAGACACAACAGATGGGCTTGTGATCAGGCTGGATTGCCATTTATCAAATTTAGAGTAAACTTAGTGGATCTACAGCACCTGACCCAGTTCCTTAAGAAGCAGAAGCTCAAGAAATGGTGATTAGAAGAAAGAACGAATGCTAAACAACTAATGGCTGGAACTCTATTGACGCCTTGGGGAAAGGAGAACATTTAAATGAGTTGGAGATTATTTAACCTTAGAATGTCAGATGTACTGCAGAGTGAGTAAACTGTCGCTAATTTTCTTTCCTGAGAGTAAAAGGTCAGAACTGCTTTATGTGATAGTAACTGCCATTTACTGAGGACTTACTAAAATGGGCATCTATTTGTGCTTGTTTCTCTAGCATCTGTATTTCTTTTAAGGTACTGTGTCTGTCTTGATAGCGAGATGACCAAACATGGTCTTGCCCAGTGCACACCCCAGGCTGAGCCAGTTCCTATACTGCATCGCCTCTGCAACCTTTCCTGGTGCGGGCACAGACATGTAGACAGGTGACACAGGTAGGGCCCGTTTAGAGGCTTCCTCTGGACTAGTATGTAGATATTGAGAAGAAAGGTTTCTGTTTGAACTGGCATTGCTAAACTCAGAATTGATGAATTTAGGCACTAGCATGTGGGTAAATGTTTATGGCTGACTCTGGTTGACTTAAAAAAATGCATATATATATATATATATATATATGTATCCATATCCATATATATATGCACACATACTTAAATTTATTATACATCCCGTTGATGTAAAATGTGTGTAGCACGTAATTGCAAGTAATATTAAAATACTCAGCACCAGCCCATTGATTCTTACAGGATACTTTCAAGGATTTTTGCCTAACTCTTGACTCTGTGGATGACCTGTAATGGTCATTGATGATAATATAGTTCCAACATGAATATTGGTTGGTATTCTCATTTATCTTGATGATAAAGAAAAAAATAGATATTAGCTAGAATTTACATATTTGCCAATGATGCGAATGGCTACTTTGTGGAGGGTGGAGGAAGCCAATGAATACATTTTTTTCTGTTCTTTAGGTCGAAAGCTTAGTCATGTTATAGATACTGATCTATTTACTGTTAAGTAACCCTACATTTGCTGAGAATGCAGGCTGAGGAAGCAGCCTCACAGTCAGACAGAACTGGACTTGACTCCCACCTTGGAGCAAGAGCCTTTTAACATCCCACAGTTTATCAGAAAAATGAGAACAAAGAAAAACAGGCATCCAGACATCTTATGGATTATTCTGATGATTAAATGAGACAGCATTTAATAACCAAAATACTTCACCTGTAAAACAGAGGTGATACCCTCTGGGTGCAGCTATTTTAAGAAATGGAAGTAATAAAGCCCTGTAAATAAACAGGGCCTTTCACATTTCATAACTGTTTGGTGGCAACAAAAACTCAGCTCCATCTAGCTGGAGCAAAAAAAGAAAATTGAGAAAATCCCTGGGCAGAATCCTTTCTGTTGGTCCCTCCCCGCAGGGCTTCCCCTGGGGAGTAACCTTCATTCTGTAGGCTGGCCCTCTCTGTCCAGTCGGGGAAATGTCCAACCAGCGGCAGCCCTGTGTTCTGTGGGGCTGCTGGAACCAGCTTGCACCTGCTAGTGCAACTTTAAAATTTTCAAGGATCTGGTGAGTGGGTTGTGAAACACAGTCAGTAATAAAGATTCAATTATATTAATTTGCAATGACATAAATTACATTAAAAATGAGCACAATACACCAAATTCATCACTTCCTAAATTATGTTACTACATTTTACTGTTATCTATATTCTTGACATTATTTATGACTGTAATATCTATAAGGTGGAAATTCTGTATCATGGCATGCTATGTGCATCAATTTCCAACCTCATGTTTGGTGATGTCACATTGGAAACTTAAAGTCAGCTATGGAAATCAGCTAATGCACAAATCAGGGTTTGATTTATCGTTTTGTTGATTGTAGAAACTTAACAAAGTGATGGAGAAAGTGCAGATTATAAATAATTCAGATTAAACTTAAAAGTGTTTATGTCTGTAGCTATCACATTATAAATAGCAACAAAACATTTGAGGAATTATTCTTCTTGTAGTCACAATCACATGAATTATGAATAATTTTCCCCATTCCTTCAAATTCCTCTTCATCTATATTATGCTTTTTGTGTGTGTGCAGGTGATAGGTTTTTGATGTAATCAAACCTGCTTTACCTTGTTATTTATAATTCCCTGTGCTTCAAAAATAATTTAGAAGCCTATTTTGCATAATTGTTACATGCTTAACTTAGTAGCATATTTGGAATTTATGGTGTATGGTGTGAAGTGTGGGTAGAAATTAAAATGTTTAATTCTACACTAAAATGTTCCCAACAACATTGAATAATTAACAAATCAATTTGTTCTGTAGCCTGTATGTTCTAGGCACTGAATCAGAGCTAAAGAAACATATATGCAGAAGACTTGATCTCTGACCTTAAGGAGTTCACGGTGTAGTGAGGGAGACAGGTAGATAAAACCAATAATATAAAGTGATTTAATTTCACTGAGTTTCACTTTCTCTGTTTCCTTGTGGACCTCTAGGGCATGTGAGAATCATTTCACTATGTTCAAGTGCACATGCCCACCAAGGTCTGGGGAATTTCTCTATGCTAATTAAGATCACAGTTCTCTAGTCACTCAACTCAGCAATCTCTTCCCTAGGGTCCTGTTGCCTCCCTGGAATTCTACCCAGGAAATGGAGCAGATCGTCTCTGTCTGGACTCCCGTAAACTTATCGTTTATTTTTTTATTTTTTTATTTCCCTTGGAAATCCAGGGCTCTGTCCGCATTGTAGTAGAGAAAGGACTGTCTTACTCTTTGGTTTCTCTCCAGCTTGTTTCACTTCTCTTAGCACAGAGGAATTTTTCTCATCTCGGCTGGAAGTGAGAATATATAAGAAAACTGGTTCTTGTTAGTTATTTCCCAAACCTTTTGGGAAGTCATATAGTGCAGTGGATCAACAGAAGGGTTAAGAATTTGGGCTTTGAAAACAGAATACCTGGGTACATAATCCTGGCTATATCACCTATCAGTTTTGAGACCTTGTGCAAGTGACTTAACTCCTCCGTGCCTCAGTTTCATTTTCGGTTCAATGGGAACAATGTAGACACCTACTGTAGTGCTTGGTACATAAGTGCTCAACAAATATTCATTGGAGTCAATGAAATTCTAATTTATTCTATTAGAATTAAGGGAGATTAAATGAAAAATAAATACATGTACTTAGAACAGTACCTAGCACCTGGTAAGAATAAACATAGCCTTATTTATAACATTTTGCTTATTGCATTTCTGTTTTTCCAATGCCTACACTTTTGAAATTCAAAAGCCAGAACAGGTGAGCTGTTGTGAGGAGTGATAGTGTAATGGCAGCAAGAGACTATTATAAATATGGAGATTTGGGAAGAGAGCCCTTATTAATGTTTCAAAAATATGTCCTCATATGCAGGGGTTCCTCATCTGGTTTCTCCAATCCTGGTCTTGTTTTCTCTCCAGAGCATCTTTTTCAAAACAACTGCAGTATAACTGACATATAACATTATATTAATTTCTGTTCATACAACATAACGATTTGAATTTGTGCATGTTGTGAAATGATCACCATAATAAGTCTAGTTAACATCCAGCACCATATGGAGTTATAGACATTTTCTTTGGTGATGAGTGTCCAAAGCATCTTGCACACCCATTAAATACAGTTTCCTTTTCCTAGAATACCATGTCCCTTATTTACTCAAAACATGTCTTTGCTAGCTACAGAATGTGCCCAAGCTCCTTAAGCTGGTCCAATGAGTCCCTAACTGTGCCTCCAATCCTATCTCCCATTGTCTTTATTAAGTCTGAATTATCTACTTTTTGTCACACATCATAAGCTTTGCTATTATTATGCTTTTCCTTTTTTCTAGTTCTCTCTCCTAGAAAGCCTACCTCTTCTTCCCACCAAGGGACCCATCAAGGGCGAAATCCAGCCCATAATCATCTCACCAACTGGTGTCCCCGCTTTAGTTCTGTGACTGTCCACAGGAGACATCTTTTCCCAATTCTCACCAAGATGCCAAAGTAGCTAGTAGCAGCCCTGGCGAGGACGTATCTAGGGTTTCAACTGTATTTGTAATCTTTTCTTCCCAACAGCGAGACAGCTGCTGCAGGAAAGAAAGCATATGGTGGCATGAGGAGAAGACACAGAAAGGGCTCTTTTTCAAGTCTTGGAAGTCAAAGACACCTTTTGGAGGAAATGATGTCTAATCTGTGATCTGAAGGAATATGCCTGGTGACACAGGACATAGGTGAAGGAGGTAAGTACAAGGAATAGAAGGGGCTCTAGGGAACCAAGACGGATGAGGATGTGGGGTCGCAATAGGAAGTGATAGGTCGAGAATAACTATGCAAGCAGGAGTCAGACAGCGATGGCTAGAAAAAGGCCAGCTAAGGGCTTTGGACTTTCACCTGAGGGTAGAGGGGAACTTAGAAGGGTGACACAAATAGATTTATGCCTTAAGAAGTAAAGGGTGAAAAATGGACTGGCGTAGAGTTCAGAAATGGAGCTGGAGAGGCGTAGGACAGGAAAAGACCGGAAGGAGCAGGGCAAGTTCAGAGGACTGTTGCAGCAGTGCAATTGCAAGATGAATTCTGGCACCGTCTATAACTGCGCCATCACCTAGGCTTTCCTGACTAATGCAGATTAGGAACTTGCTTTAGGTACAGGAAATTAGGGGTACAATAACTCTCAACCCTGGCTGCACCCTGACCTTAAGGAGTGCCAGCAGTGATAATGGGCGCTGGATACTTTTAAGAGATGCACGGGAGGAGAATGAGCAGCATTGAAGGTGGGGGATAAGGATAAAGAAGAATTCAAGTTAGTAACTTGGACAACTCGGGAGGGGTGGGGGAGGAGCTGGAGGTGGCATTCCTGAGATAGGAAACACTGGAGGGGGGGGACATTTTGGATATGTTGAATTAGGGATCCCTGTGGAATTGCCGTGCAGAGAGAGCTAGTCAGCACATAGGTATACATGTCTAGAGTTGCAGGAACGATATCTGTGTCTTGGAATTCAGAAATTTGTGGATTTCTGTATATTTGTAGCTCCCCGATCAGAGTTAGGGGTGGCGATCCTTGTGATCAAACACATTAATATCTATGCAGCAAAACTTGTCAATATTCACAGCAAGTGGGATAAAGGAAGAATACAGATAGCCTCATGATAATTCATGTCAGGCTTTTCTGGCAAATACATTTGTGACAAATTTGTGGGAAAAAAAGTCCAGGATTTCGAAGTTTTCAGTTTCAGAAATGTGGATACAAGACTGTCCACCTCTATGATCTCATTTAATTCTTTTTTTTTTCAACGTTTATTTATTTTTGGGACAGAGAGAGACAGAGCATGAACGGGCGAGGGGCAGAGAGAGAGGGAGACACAGAATCGGAAACAGGCTCCAGGCTCTGAGCCATCAGCCCAGAGCCCGACGCGGGGCTCGAACTCAAGGACCGCAAGATCGTGACCTGGCTGAAGTCGGACGCTTAACCGACTGCGCCACCCAGGCGCCCCTCATTTAATTCTTGAATCAACCCGATGAAGTAGGCCCTATTACTATTCTATTTTTACAGATAAAGAAACTCAGCCACAGATAGGTTAATTAAAATGCTGAGGTCACAAAATCAGTATTCAAACCAGTCAGTCCAGGGTAAGAGAATGTTTCAAGAACAGAGGAGTGGTAACAGGACCAAATGTTATAGGCAGGTCGAGTAAAATTAAAAACAACATTGCCTCACTGGATTTGGCAATGTGAAAGATGGCCTTTGGGAAAGCAGCGTGAGGGAAATAGTGGGGTGGAGGCCAACCCACGGTGGGTAAAGGAGTGGAAAGGAGGCAAGGACATGGAGACACTTATTACAGACCACTCTTCTGAGAAACTGACATGAAAGGATGGGAGAGACAGAACAAAAGCTAGAGGGAACAGCAAGTTAAGAGAGCATTCTTAAAATTTTTTTAACGTTTATTTTTGAGAGAGACAGACAGAGGCGGGGCGGGGGCAGAGTGTGAGCGGGGGAGGGGCAGAGAGAGAAGGAGACACAGAATCCAAAGTAGGCTCCAGGCTCTGAGCTGTCAGCACAGAATCCTACGTGGGGCTCCATCTTACGGACCGCGAGATCATGGCCTGAGCTGAAGTCAGATGCTTAACGGACTAAGGCACCCACGTGCCCCAAGAAAGCATTCTTAAAGCATGTGAAATATTGAAGAGCAAGGAATAAGAAGGTAATTAGTAACATGCGATCCTCCAGAGGCACTAGTGAGTAGGACGCAGAGCAGTGGTAGACGGATGGTGCAGGAAATCACTTCCTATTCACCTCGAAGAAAGAAGAAAAGGAAGAGAGAGAGGCAAAGCAGCAATTCTAAGGATTGACAGCATGATCTGTTCTTTGAGTCATCTGAGACTGTGAGGTGAGAGGGTGACATCTTAGGTGTGAAGACAGAGGAGAAGCTTTGAAAAAGCTACTGCAGAGAATGGAACGGACGGTTGACAAGGAATGTGTAGAAGGACTGGGCTGCATTGAGAAAGTGAGGGGTTCGGAGGCCTTGAATTTATGATGCATCCGTCTTGGAGATTTCGAAATTGTCTCCTGAGACGCTCAGTAGGTACAAGTATGGAGAAACTCAAAGTTGGATATAGTGGAGCTGGGTCTTGGCTGGGTAGGTGTAACTGAAGGTCTGATCTTTGGGAGTTGACAATCTTGGCATGACATCTAAATCCCAGAGATTCCTGCAGAGTGCAGCGTTGCTCTAGGACAGTGGTTCTCAACCTTGACGCACAGTGAAATCACCTCAGGAACTTTGAAACTACTGATGTCTGAGTCTCATGCTCAGAAATTCTGATTTACTTGGTCTGAGGGCTGTGTCCTGAAAGTTGGGATTTTTATAAACCCGCAGGTGATTCTAATTTGTAGTCAAGGAATTATTGTTCCCCTAATTTCCTGTACCTAAAGCAAGTTCATAACCTGTATCAGTCAGGATAGACTAGGTTAGGGTACAGTAACAAACAATGCCAGAATCTGTGGGTTTTAATTAACGAAGGCTTAAATTCCTGTTTGTAGGATGTCACCAAGGGTCTAGGTGACTCTTTCGGGCAGCTGTTTTCCTTGTGCTGCTTGGCATTCTGTTGTCAGTGAGTCAGGGGAAGAGGAGCATTGAGGATTGAGTTCTGGCTCCTACTTGCTTTTACCGGGAAGTAACACACATCACCTCCATTCACATTTCATTGACCAGAACTAGTTTATGGCCACAACAAACTTCAAGAAGGTGGCGAAGGCAACTGGATATTGGTGAACATTAGTAATGATCACCACCTAGAACTTTTACTATAAAGGAAAGCAGGAGAGAAAAACATTTATTTACTTTATAAACCCCATATGGCACTCGTTCCACGCTGGATATCATTTTAATGACTTTCAAATAGGAACTCATCTCACCCTTATAACAGCCCTATTAAGTAGATCATTTTTATCCCCATTTTACAGAAGGGGAGACTGAGGCTACATAACTTTCCCAAGGTCATATAGCTAGCATGAGGCAAGATTAAATTCCAGGTAGTCTGGGTCCAGAGTCTAAGCAATGTCTCTCTATACAATATCCTGCTGTCTATTCTGCTTTATCTCAACTTAGATTGGGGAGGGGGCGGGAGAAGAGGAGAAGGAGGGAGGTTATAAGTGTAAGGACTTTGTGAACGCAAAGGAGTCGAGTAGTAATGTGTGAATATTTAGAGCTGGAGCAGGGCTCTGAGGGCAAGCAGAGAGTGACGCTTGGGAAATGGGTCTGGGAGGAGGAAACACTTCTGACAGATAACTGCTTCTAATGAGACCAACCCTGGAGGCCAAGGTGGAAAGCCGGGTCTGGCCCCTTCCTTTCTTCTTTGCTCCTGTTCGCCCATCAGAGGTACCCCTTCAGCATCCTCAGATTTCACCTTAACCCATGCTGGGGTTATCTCGGAAACAAAAATTGGAGATGGGGAGAAAAATCATTCCCCTAGAGAGTAGTGGGTAGGTTATTTTCACCTAAGGGATCCAACATTAAGTCAGACCGGACCTATTTCTAACACATTTCTGAGAGTTTACATGTAATTACACTACTGTGAAACTACATTAAAAAATCTTCAAAGGAGGGGTGCTTGATCAAAGAATCCTTCAGTGAGCCAGTAGTAATTACAAACCATCACCTCCTAATACATCAGATTTCTGAGTCTTCACTTTCATGTTGGATGCTGTTACACTAGAATACACCTGCAGCTCAGCTGGCGTCCATTCGCTTCAGAGCTATGACTTAGGTGTCAGCACTCACCTCTGGGTATTGGAACCCCTGGTTCTCACAGACAACACCACTCTAATAACAGGGCCTCACGAAAGAAGGACACATGATTCCGCTTGAAGATGGGATCTTTGCAATGAAACAAACAAAAAGAAGCCCTTTGTGTGACATTGAAGACTTTCGGTTCCTATCGCTCACCTGTGAAATCCTGCAGTTTGGTTACAACATATGGACTCTGTCTGCAAAACACTTTTAAAGTGCTGTATTGGCACCTTGCTGCAATCTGCCGGCACATTCCTTAGGGCTAGTCAGTCCATACGGCGCCACTCCGCTTTGCTCAACTGTATTTTGATTAGGAACTGTTGCAAGTTGTTGCCAGGGGTTTCTTCTCTCTCCAGTGCTGTGAAATCAGCGGTGGCAAGAGAGATCACTGGAAGTTGCCTGTTGTTACAGTTCTTAGCCAACACCAGATTATTTTCCATTATTTACAAGGAGCTCTTGCTACAGGGTCAGAAGGCTTGATTCTAGGCTCAGTGCAGCCTCTAAAGCACTGTGTCATCTTGGATCAGGCATTTCATCTCTCTGGGTCGTGGTTTCTTCCTCTGTAAAATAAAAACATAAGCTAGAAGATTAAGACAAGTGTGGAAGCCAGAGGCTTGACACTTTCCCGAATTTTTTGTACGATGATTAAAATAACCCAGAAGTTATAATGCTATACACTTAAGGACAAAGAAGAAAAGATAAATGTCATTTTAATTAAGTCTGCAGATGGAAATAAACGGGGAAGTTCTACCAGTAATTGTGTGACTGCGTCTTAATGGAGTCCAAAAGAGTTTCCTCTTTGGGAAGTGTGAGCTAATACACCCACAGAGGAGTAATTAGGAACAGAGATATTTATACTAGATGGGAAATGCTGGGAAACAGAGATTTATATCAATACCCAGAGGCGAGATGTGGGCAGCTGATGATGTGCAAAAGAACATATAGATCTGAAGTCTTGAAGTATTTCCTGTTAATGATGTTGATGGATTTATCATATCATGTTAGAGTCTAGGATTGCAATCTATGAATTATATATATAAAACATATATAAACACTATATCTATATCTATATCTGTATCTATATCTATATCTATATCTATATCTATATCTATATCTATATCTATATCTATATCTATATCTTAGCCTGTCTATTACCACCCCAGTCTGTGAATGGCTCATTAGTCTAGGACCATGCTGTGTCCCTACACCAGCTTAGCTTCCACAAACACAGGTTATGTAAGACCCATGGGGGGGGGGGGGAATCCAATTGTGTGTTTAAAAATGCCTTTCCACTTCTCCCGCTCTTACACACTCCCAGTCAACTGCAGGGAGGGAGCTGTAACCTCAACCACAAATCTGAACCCTGCCGGTGGCAGGCGGATTAGAGGGATCCAGCGTGTGCCTGAGTTCCTTGCTATTTAACTAAATACACCCTAATGCATTTAGAAGACATTCTAACTGTAGGGGAATTAACTTGCACCACCAGCAGTACTTGAGTAGCTAAAATAGCCCAGTATTATTCCACAGAGTCTCTTGATTTTTTGCGGAAGGAATCCTAGCAGAGCAAACTGCTCTTTGCTTTGCGTCAACCTTCTGGGTTTGTTCAGCTGCCCCGCCCAAGCTTTGGGACATGGGTGAAAATTCCAGAGAGGAGAGGGAAGAAAGGACCCGAGGCTAAAACCTGGGTTCTGATTGTGTGTTTATGCGTCTCTTGGCCAAAGGCAAAGGCCCTACACCGGGGTGCTCTGGAGAGAGAGTGGTCGTAACACGAGGCCAGTGATTAACAATCTAGGGGTTTTCAAACAAAGTCAGACACCTTCCCTCTGTCCTCCCTGACCCAAGCCAAAGCTAAGCAGATCTCCCGGACCTGAGCCTGAAGATTCCTGCTGCTTCCGGGCAACTTAGCCTCCATCATTTCTAACAGCGGTTCTCTAACCTACCATGACCCCAGCAAAAAGGGACGCCCCCACACAACCGTCCTTTTGCTGTCACTACTCAACGCTTCGCCTGGACACCAACTTCTCAGCGTGCTGCAGCCGCATTTTTGTCCCGTGTCCTTGACCCTGTTTAGCAATCTCCCTTTCTAGACAGGCCCAGTGGAGCCTCTGGAAGGGAAGCCTTAGTGCTTCTGAAACTTGAGCGAGCATGCATCACCTTACCCGGAGGGCTTGTTAAAACAGGTTGTTGGCCCCAAGTGTGCCTAGTTACCTAGCTTTGAGGTAGAGCCCGGTAATTTGCATTTCTAACGAGTTCTTAGGAGATGCTGCTAGTCCAGGATTCCTGTGAGAACCACTGCTTTAGATAAAAGAAGGTGCCACGGCGTGAGCTCCCCCTTTCCTTTCCATCCTTCCGCGCTCCATTCGCACTTATGCCATTTTCCCTTCTCCGTGGTAGCTTGCGGCTTTGGGACTCTGTATGCTAACGGTTCCACTTCTGTCCCCGGTTCTGAGCTGATGGAGGGTTGTTAAAAAAGATTCCTGCCTGCCTCTCTCCTGCACCCCCCCCCCCCGCGCGCGCGGTTTCCTTCCACCACCTTCACTGTTTTTCCACCACAAATTCTGTCCGCTGCGCTCCCCCTCTCTCGCGTGTGAATTTATCCACCCCCGTTTCCCACTCCTTGAATTAAGTGTAACCTTTCCCGCAACTTAGCCCTGGTGGCGGGCTCGCCGCTCGCCTCCTGAGCTCTGGGGCTCCCCGGCACGGAGGCTCCTCCGCGCGCCAGGTGCGGTGGGAGGCGCAGGGGCCATTCCCGCGCCCGCTCTGCGCGCAGACCCTGGCTGGCCCCGGCTCCTGGGCGTGGGGCAGGGCGGGTGCTGACAGCTCCTCGGCTGAGCTTCGGGCGCAGAAGCCCGGAGGGGGGCGGTAGCAGCGTCAGGTGGCTGCTCTGCGTCCCCGCGCGCCGCCCTGTCAGTCCCTGCTCCGCGCTCAGCCTCAGCTGGAGCGGGAGCTGATCTACACCTTCGCCCCGACAGCTGCGTCCTCGGGAGCAGCCGGGGCTCGGGTCCCCGGCGGGAGAAGCTGAGATGTGACCCCTCCGACTGCCCATTGCTCTCTCTGGCATCCTGCCTGCTTCTTCCTTTCCCGCTCCACGGCCCCATTGGACAGCGAACGTGTGTCTGGATCTCTGGGGAGAGAGGAGCGGCTACCGGGCGCACAGCCCGGCAGAAGTTGGGCTCAGCTGGGCAGCCTTGATCCAGCTGCGCGCGAGGGGTGGGCCAGGGCGGGAGGAGAGGAAGGCTCAGTAAAGGGGTCCGCATCTGGGCTGAAAGGGACTGGGAGCCAGAGCTAGGGGTGACTCTTCCCGCTCCCCGGCCTCAGGGCGCGGGGCAGCGGGAGAAATGCTGAGTCCGCGCCCAGGCGACCGCCGCCGCGGCAGCAGCAGCCTCAGCAGCAGCTTCAGCATCAGCACCGGCGGGACAGCGACAGCGGGGGCGGCGCAGGCGCACTGTGCCCCGCGGAGCCTGCAGTTCCCGAGCCCCGTGTGCGGCACCGCCACAGTCTGGGCAGCGGCGGCCGGGGGAGCGCTACTACCATGAACTGCCTGGTCCTCCTCCCCAGAGCTGCTCATCCAGGTCGGGCTGGAGACACAGTCAGGGGACCCTGTCGCCGCCGCCGCGCCCCCTCTTCTTTCGGCTCGGTCTTCTCCTCCACCTTTACCTCCTCTTCCTCCACCTTCTCTTCCTGCATCCCCCCCTCCCCCGCCGCGGATCCTGGCCGCTGCTCTCCAGACCCAGGATGCCGGGGGGCAAGAGAGGGCTGGTGGCACCGCAGAACACATTTTTGGAGAACATCGTCAGGCGCTCCAGTGGTAAGAAGAGTTGCAGTTCAGAACACCCCCACCTCCATCCTGCCCACGCGCGCCCCCCATCCTCCCCATCCCATCCCTCTCCCAAGGGGGAGGGGGATGCAGACAGCCCTACCTGGTGGCTTCAGTTACTAGTTGGACCTGATTTGGGGTCGGGAGGGGAATAAGGTAGTGAAGGAAAGTTAGTTGCATCCCCTCCCCACGACAGACTCTCCTCCCTCCCACCTGTCCAGAGCCCAGAAAGGAAGGGGGAGCTGGGAGACCGTAGGTTCATCTGGAGAATAAAGTTGAGTTTTCCTTTGATGAGGGATATCTTTCTTGTTCATCCTTTCCCCACATTTTCTCCCCCTCAAGGAGGCTTCAGGGACTGATCAAATTCTTGGAGTTAATCTCAGTGGGAAGGTTTCCCTCGAGTTGGGAATGGCTGTGAAAGTGGCTACTTAATAAGGTTTAAGTCTCTGGAATGGCTTTTGGGCCCAATGAGCACTGCTGAAGGGAACCTTGTGCTAGGGAGAGGAGTTGGAGTTGAACCTAACAGAGTCAGTACTTGAAAAATGGGAAGCCAATTACTATGGTTAAGTTTGTGTTGAAAGTTTCTTTATTTTAATTTTTTTCCATTGTGCATTGCTCGTTATTAATCTATTTGATATATTTCATTTGACTTAAACGGGAAATGTGAAAGGGAAGCAATAGCTACTGTGCTTTTAAAGAACTGGAGTAAGAATTTAAAAAAAGGCCATTCTTCTTTGCTACTGATTGTAAGGTTTTCTTGCCGTAAAGTGTCTTTAAAATGCCATCCATTTATAAAGTCATTTCCTTCAAGATATTCTGAATGGAGATCATTATATAGTTCACATTTTAAGACCTTATAAACTTTGCATGTTACTGAAATCTACATCTTTCATGTTGTTTTAATTCTTTTATATAATTTCCAATTTTATAAGCAAGATATGTAAAGTGTCCTGCAAAGTTTTTTTTCCTTCGGAGGCCTGTTATTTTATTTTGAGATCTTTTATTGGGAGACTTATGAGAAAGATATTGCTGCATATTGATTACAGTAGAGCTTGGGCCAAAGCAATGGAAATACTCTATGCAGTTCCAAAATTCATTGTTTATTCATTCATTGAAACAATATTTACTTGGGTGTCATATACAACAGACACTCTGTGGGGTCCTTTGGATAAAAGAAATGATTAAGACACTTCTGCTCCTAAGAAGCTCTCTGCCTAGTGTGTAAGACAGAGTCACACTAAAATAATAATAAATAATTAAATACAATTATGCTTTCCCTGAATTGGTTGACTAGATTATACTAATTCTTAGATTAGGATCTCTTCAAAAACGAAGCTTGCAAATAGTTCCCCTGATTTTTGGGACCGTGTATATTTAAGTGTCCCGAGGTATTTTTCATAAATCTCTGATGTGGTATTTGGTTTTAATTTGAAGCTTGTGACTTTATTTCTTCCACATTGGTCAACATCTGATATTATACAAGTCTAGAGCAGACTTTTTGGGTTGAAAAAAAATAGCTAACAGTCTTGGTCTAATTTTTAAAAAAAAATCTATAATATTTTTGGCCATTCCAGTGTGATTTGAAATATGTTTTTTATTGTTTATGATAATATAAAATACAAATTCATAATGGTAGGCAACTTCCACGTTTATACATACCTTCATGTATTCCTGTTAAATGCAGACCTAGAATACAAGGGGATGTCACTATTAAAACAACCAGTTTGGGAACTTTAAAGTCTATTGGGATCAACTATTTCAGATACATACATTTTATTTCAGCTTTCTCATGCTCTTGGGTTATTTCAATTCCATGCAATCTGGTCTGTGAGGGGACTTGTCAGAGAATGCCTGAAAAAATAAAGCCCATAGGCTCTCTGTTCCTCTGCACGATGACCTGAAAGAAGATGAGAATTCTTTGACTGCAGTTTACTAGTATAGCATCTTTGGTTGAAAGTTCTTCTACAGAGTGGAGCAATGAGCCAGTTTTGAGAATATGTTTGATTTCAGATATAGTAGGAAATTAAGGCTTACCTTAATGTGGCTTGGAAGTATCTGCTTCTGCCACCTCTATTTTATATCTACCATCCAAATCGATGAGTGTTTGATTGTTTTGACACTTTGTGTTCATAATTGCTTCATTGGTTTAATGTTTCTTTCAGTGGATAACAACCCCAAGCGCAAATGAAAATTTATCTGTTCTGGCATTTAAAATGCCACTTCTAATTGCTTATGGCTAGCTTTTAATACCACTACTCGAAACCTCCGAGCTTTGTTTGCAATGTATTGGACCGGTGAGGTAAATATGTGCATGTGCAGGTAGTAAAAACTAGAAAGTCTCAGTACTACTTTTACAGGAAGAGCCCCAGAAATTGAGAATTACAGTATTCAATTGGTCTGCACATTCATGTGGGAGTAGCCCACAGTTGTTGTCATTTCTATATGATTTGGCAGACAAATAGAAAAATTCATTCTGAGAAATTGTTTAATTGAAACTAACAGAAGAAATTCCCTTCAGGATTCTCACAGATGGATGAAATTTGTCACAGTGAAGATTTCATTATTCACTAACTTTTAACAACATTGAAAGTGAAGTGTTGGCAGAGCTTTAGTGGAACAGACAGAAATCGAAGAGAGTTGCCTACTTACCCTTACCCCACGAAATGCTTCTCTTTCTGATACATCACCATTTTCTTCTTATGAAAAGATCAGGTCTTTTACTGAGAGCTGGATGAGATAGACACGTATACAGAGAGATGTACACAGATACACCACAGACAGGCATCCATCCAGATACGAAGATGGATGTACAGGAAAAAAAAAAAACAAAACCCAACCTCTCTCTCTTACACACAAAGAGCAAAAGAGAGATATACAGAAAGAGAGACACAGAGAGGGGGAATATCAGATTTGGAAGAGTAATGGACACAAACAGAAAGCATCAGGCACTAATTTGTCCACGGATATAACTAATGAACTGAAATTGCAGCCAATTAGGCATCCATCAGAGAACTTCATGTTGTGGAACAAAAGAGCACAAAGTGTGGTCTATTTGGATGTAGCTTTTAAACCAGAGGACTTCCTAATAAAGTTCCTGAGTTCTCATTTGCAATTTCCCACAATAACAGTACTTCATTCTGTGTCTTAGAGTAGCACTATCTCCAATTTGCTGTTACTTTACACCTCTTGAGATTGGATTTTTATTTTCCTTCTTTGGTTGACTCAGTCTGTTATGGGGAAGCATTTCAAAGTGTTACTGGTGATTCAAAGTCTATAAAATAAAATAATGAGGGCCACTGAGTAGCATGGATACAAACATGCTTTATGGCCAAATCCCACAATAGTAGAAGTAGGAAATTCCTCTTTTTAATTTTAAGATAAAAGGCAAGATAAGTTTTAGATAAATAAAAGGAATTATAATAATTCTTAACATTTGATTCTAGCAGATATAGAGAACACATTATCAGTAGTCTAAGAAGTTGCAAAGGTCAGAAGTATAAGTGTAATAGCAAGGTTTGGATACAGTTTTGGCAAGGAGGTTCAAAATAAGTTGCTAGGAATGGAAAGTTTGGGAACTATGGGATGAGTTCATTACATGTATGACAGGTCTTGTAGACAGCCCCGGCCCAAAGTGCTTCTTGACTGAACCCATGTCTGGCACATTATTAGGCTGTCTTTCCTTGTTTAAATTGTAATTATTTGTGCAAACTCTTCATCAGTATACATTGGGCTGTAGGGAGCAGAAAACTTGTGGGTAGAGGGTAAATACCTGAAAGAAAACAAGAATATCTTAAGAATTATAGGTGAAATTTTAGATTCAAACAAAACAAAACAAAACAAAACATTTCCAAGACCTTCAATCTGATTATGTCTTTGGGCAGCACGTTTTATTCATATGTTGTCTTTGGTTCCTTAGCAAATAGGCAGAAATGATTAGTTTCCATGACTGTGAACTAGGTTGCCATTTTGATATATTATATATACACCAAATTTAATGTCTTTTTATTAGAATCTAATTATTGTTCTTTAATATTTTAAACTATTAAAATCTATGAATGTTTTTCTCTTTAGAGGAAAAAAAAGGGGCTTAGGAAAGAAGAAAACAGAAAAGGTAGTATTTTATCAACCAGTTCAATATACTCGATTTTCCATTATTGCTTGAGATATCAGTGTTGTACAAGCACTTTCTTGGCTGAGTCATCTCATAGGAAAATCCAAAATTATTATTTTTTGCTATAATTAATATTTATGAAAACTGAGATCTTAAAAGAGAACTAGGGATTTAAAAATAAAACAGAAAAAGATATCATACCTTTTTAGTAGCATCCAATGTAAAAGAAATGATGAAAAACATGATTTTTTTGGAGGGCATAAAGTTCCTGATATTTTTTCTTGAACGATTTTCTTTGACATCTAAACCGCTATTGAGGAAATACTGATAGAACCGTGTTGTGTTTGGTTTCCTCAGGTATTACAGTGTATCATTTTTACTTTGAAAATATCACTGAGGTTGAAATTATACTGACCACTCCCTAAATTATATTTATAAGTAAGCCAGTGGATTTGTCTCTTGCTCTAGAGCCCACAGTGTGTTATGTAATGAGTAGCAATGTTTTGCTGACCAGAACTTTGCTTATTCCAGGTCACTCTTGTCTTCACTAGAAATCGCCCTCTTTGTCTGTCTTTTGGGTGGTTCCAGAAGTAGGGTGTGTGAGAACTCCATGTACCTGGCCATCCTTTAACTGCCCTCCTGAAAGAACAATGTAAGACACTATTTTTTAATAAAAGACAGCAGCTAGGAATATTTTAATTGACGGTGACTGAGTTGACTTCCAACAAGAAATCCTTTAGCTTAGTCAATATTTGTCTTTTACTTTCATTGTCAATAACGGCTGTTCGCGAGCATGGTGGAAGAGTGCTTCTGTGTTCTCCAGTGTCCGGCCTAGGAAAAAGGTTGTATTGTTCTCCAAAGCTCTATAGATAGTATTTACCACAAGAGGTCACTATCGGTTCTGTCACAGGTGAACCAAGTAGTACATATCTTCCTTTTTCCATTTTTGTGATTTTTCCCTCCAGTTGGGTTGGAGGTTAAAATCAACATAATTAATTGTTATTCTTGGAAGAAAAAAATCTAAAATATTAGATATATAGGGAAGCAAAATGAAGAAAGATACTCATTTCTTTTAATTATTGCAGTCTTTAGTTGCTAAAATTAAATAAATTTATTTTATGACTACATGAATTGGATATTAATAAAAACAGTTTATGTAAAGAAATACATTTAAATACATTTGAGACTAATATAATACTTCAGCAGATGAACAAAATTTTATTGTAATAAACCATTTCACCATGGTGGTAATCTATGTGAAATACAAAGTTTTGCAGAAAAATGCCATATAAATAATGTCCATATATATTTCTATTTCAACAACATTTTTCCTCTGTAAGATATCTTGATATAATTCATATTAAATCAGTGAAGTAAGATCAGTTCTTGACAGCACTTTGATTTTATTGAAAGGTAGTTCATAGATTTACAGTTATTTTCCTAGGATATTATATGATTCCAATATTTTCATGTTATCCAGACTTTTAAAATAAAATACAGAGCTAAAACAAACATTCTCTAAAATTTTCCAAACTTATTGAATTTTCCTCAGAATAGGGTTGGAGATAATATTACTTTAAGAGGTTTTGTTTCTTGTCAATCAGGAAGTCTGAATCTTGGTTTCAGGAATTTCTTTTTCTTTTTCATAGGATTAGAAACCAAATATTGGGAGATGCTTCAAAATGCCCCAAACAAAATTCGTTTTAAATGGAAAAATTAAAGATAGTAGTTTTGAAATACATTACGTTTTCATATGGAAAAGGTAGAAAAATTAATTAAAGAGCAATAAAAAAATTAGAAAGGAAGAGTGGTTGAAAGCTATTTGAAATTAAAAAATTTTTTTTCAACGTTTATTTATTTTTGGGACAGAGAGAGACAGAGCATGAACGGGGGAGGGGCAGAGAGAGAGGGAGCCAGAATCGGAAACAGGTTCTAGGCTCTGAGCCATCAGCCCAGAGCCCGACGCGGGGCTCGAACTCACGGACCGTGAGATCTTGACCTGGCTGAAGTCGGACGCTTAACCGACTGCGCCACCCAGGCGCCCAGAAAGCTATTTGAAATTTTATTGAAATGGATTTCTTTCCCGGGGTCTGTTCCTATTAGAGAAATATACATACTAAATATGAAGTCCTATTACTTGAGATATGAGCTTAGGTGCACAGTTATAGCAGTCCCTGGAGGTAATGACATATAACTAGAAAGTCATGAACATGTTGCTATATGAACTAAGCTCCTTAAAGATATGGGTCATACCTCACTCGGATTTCTATATCTTCCACTATGAAGAGTACATAGCACCAAGTACTAGTTGAATAAATGTCTTTTGATTTTGTCTCCTAAATTAAACAAGTCCACAATTGTTTTTTTTCCCCGAAAGAATGCTGATTAAATCTATTAAGTAAGCTTGTATAAGTAATTGCATAGTTTCAGGTATCTAGTCAATGGGTAGATCTGAAAGCAGAAACGGCATCGTACAGGGCAACTCACACGGGACGCGTGCAAGCACGAGAGGCGAACATATAAGTATTCTCATGCTCATCTCCTATTCCAGATAAAAATTTTTCTACTGCTCTTGTTCTACCCTCTAAGAGTTTAAAAGCTAGACTCTTTTATATAAGAAAGAACCATAGAGAAATTTGTACATTCTGATTAATTTTGTTAAGAAACAATTTTGCAGTTAGGAGATGGCAAGTTTTGTCCTTGGGAACCCATCCTTACCAGTTTAAGTATCTTCTGAGTGAGCTTTACCCTGTGGTTCTGTGTAGTATCCCACAGAAGAGAGGAAATGGATTTTGGCTTTTTAGAGATGGCAGGGCCAGCCTCAGATCACCAAGTTTAACTGAAAATCAGACAACTCACTTGGATTGAGGGGAGGAGTTAACTTTTATCCTGATCTTTTCTGTAAGCCTTTTCTGTCTGTCGGCATATTTTTTATTTGGGGCAATTAAAGCACAATGAGTTTATTTTCATATATTTACAGCATTGAGAGAATAGAAGAGTTCTTCAACCAGGGTTAAGTGGCTCCGGAATAAAGTCCTCTACAAACAGCTCCAATCCTTTTGCTTGACATTCATATTCTTTTTGGTTAATAATTCATTACTGAAACAAAAATTTATTGATTGTCTCCTATGTGCTAGGCACGGATCTAAGTTCTGGGGATACATAATACGCACAATGATAGAAATAATGCTTCTTCTTCTTTTTTTTTTTTTTTTTTTCTGTGAGGGGCTAGCACTATAACTTGCTTATTCTTCCCTAGTTTTCTCCTCTGTAACATACAATAATAAGAGTACCTAGCTCGTGGTATTGGAGTGAGGATTAAATGAGGTAGTATATACAAAGTACTGAGAACAGTATCTGGCACACAACAAATACTATGTCAGTATCCGTGCGTTTAGTTACTACTATCATTTGGATGTTTGAATCTTTGAATGCACCATCTGTAGTTGATGTCTTTAATTCTTGGTCACCATTTTCCTTTGCACTTCTTTCAAATGATTTCTGTCTGTACTGTTGAAATGTCCTAGAAGATTAGAAATGAGTCTTCTTGTGAATCCAAAGCCCTTTTATTTGTCCGTATTCTTCTGACCTCGCAGGGTTCGACACTATGCTCCGCTACCCTCTCTGACACTCGTTTCACTTTTGTCTTTCATGACTTTGCACTTTCTCCTGCCCTTTTTCCTGGATCCTCTTTCTAGTCCCTTTCCATTGCTTTCCTGTTCCCTCTCTCCTCTTCTCCCTGCCCTGTCCCTTGTCTTTCCCTCCCCTCTCCTGAAGACTGAATAGTCTTCCAGGTTCAAACTTCAACCATCTTTCTTACACACGTGCACCCTCCTTTTCAGAGCAAGCTTGTCCTCTGTCATAATTTAAACTTTTTCCTCCCTGTGCCCCAGTCTTGTGTTTCTAGTGGCCTCTTCTTATACTTCCTGTACTTCTCACAAGTAATCTAAACCTCCAATGTGGCCAGAATTGAATTTATCATCAGTTTTAGCTTCAAACAGACTTACGTGCTTTGCTGTTTCCCCATCTCTGTCAAAGGTGTCTCTAATATTTTAGTCTTTTAGCAGGATCAGACCTATAAATTAATACAGAACAAACTGATGGTGGTCAGAGGGAAGGAGGATAGAAGGATGGTCAGAATGGGTAAAGGTGAGTGGGAGATACAGGCTTCTACTTATGGAATGAGTAAGTCATGGGAATAAAAGTTACAACATAGGGAATATAGTCAATGACATTGTAATAGCATTACATGGTGACAGAATGTGGCCACACTTGTGATCATAGCATAACTTATAGAAAGGTTGAATCACTATGTTGTACGCCTGAAACTAACACAACATTGTGTGTTGCAGCTAGACTCAAATAAAAACTTTTTTTTGTTGTTAATTTTAGTCTTTTAGTCTAGAAACCCGAGGGTCTTCTTTGACTTCCAGGTCAGTATAATATCAGTCTTGCTTTCTAACCAGATTAGTTATTGTTTTTAGTTATTACTACTAAATTACTAAATATCGTTTTTAGTTATTATTACTACACAACACTTGTGTGCAAAGTAAGTAAATTCATGCCAGTTAACTATACTGATTTATCTCAGGGCATTGAAACATGTCCACAACTGACATCATGTATGTACATACACCAATGTATGTAGATATGATGAACCAAAGAAAGACTTACAGGTGGAAAGAAGAGTTGCTTCATTAACTGCGCTCAGGAACAAAATGTCTTATCTCTGTGTGAGGAATGAAAGGTATGATACATTCTCCTCATTCATTTCTAAAGCAGTCTTTCTCTCTCCTAGAGCAAGCATAGTCAAAGTAACGTGCAATCTTTCTGAGACTCTGTGGGGGCATTTCTTTCTTTCTTCCTTTCTTTCTTCCTTTCTTTCTTTCTTTCCTTCTTTCTTTCTTTTCTTAATGTTTATTTTTGAGAGAGACACAGAGCGCAAGTGAGGGAGGAGCAGAGAGGGAGGGAGACACAGAATCTGAAGCAGCCTCTAGGCTATGAGCTGTCAGCACAGAGCCCCGACGTGGGGCTCGAACTGACAGGCTGTGAGATCATAACCTGAGCTGAAGTTGGAAGCTTAACCTACTGAGCCACCCAGGCGCTATGGGGACATTTCTAAGGCTCAGGGAACAGTGCTTTCCACAGAGCAAAGGCATTCCATCTTGATGACAGAGACTCCTGTCCTGGTAACAGGAGCCCTTACCCATGGTGAAACACTGGGCCTCTGTAGGATTAGAAGTCTTACCTGGCAAGTTGGTGGAAAGACTCAGCAAAGCCATAAATGTAGCAGTTCTTGTACTGTACCTTGTCATGGTAAGGGCTTAATAAATATTCACCTTTTCCTATTTTCTTTAGATAAGGTAAGGCAGGGAAGATTTTCTTCCTTCCTTTTTTAACCTGAAGAAAACAAAATATTAAGTAGTTGAGATTTTAAGTCATAAATTGATGAGTCTAAGCTTAAAGCATTTGGACTCACTTGACCAAGGGCCTACCTCTTTGGGGGGGAAAAAACAAAACCCCAAACAAACAAACAAACAAACACTACTCTTCCCTCCAACAAAAAACTACTATTTAGAGCCAAAGAGACATCAGTACTTTTTAGCTTAGTAACTGGCAGTGCTTGCAGAGGCCAAAGAAGAAGGTAGAAATGTCAGGCTTTTTGTAACTGGCCCAGTGAAATCTGGCCAAAGGAGAGAATTGAATTGAATTTGTGATCTGTATCTTTTCCTTGCACAATTAGCTCCTATTGCATCGATAGTAGGAAAGAAAATAGAACAAAGCTTTAGAAAATTAATTAGATTGTAAATGCATTCAGAAAAGCCTCGCTTCTGTATTTCTACCAGGTGTGCAGGTTACACTCATCTTTTAATTGGAATTCTTCATTAGTTATCTAGCCATTAGTGTTGATTGCCTTAAAAGGTTAACTTCAAAGAAAATATATAATCCCTTTAGAACAGATGCAGTTCGTTTGCAAAAACAAGGTTTGTTTATTTGCAGGATTTAAAAGTGATGCTTAACCATTAAATATGTAACACTTTCCCCCCCTGATAAATACATTTTGACTGATTTAGCTTTTGTCCAAGATTATGTAACTAGTGACTGTCTTATGGCTTTAGGTATTTTAAGAAATTTCATTGTAATAAACTTCCGTAAAAATTCATCATTATTTATGTCAGGGTTAAGGTTTTCTGTTGTATTCTGAAACATGAGTCATACAGGTCATTACTGCAGTTACCTTTTGCTTCTAATACTTCTGACCAGTATACTTTTTAGAAACCCATCTTCTCATGAACGAAATACTGACTATTAAAAGTAGAAATTTTGAATTGTTGGGAATTCTTTTGTGTGTCAGTGTGTAGAAATATTTTCTATCATAAAATTGCTATTATTCCTGCCATTAAAATTTTAGAAATATGTGTTAAACAATCTCAAGTATTCTGAGCCACTTTGGCTAGATGGAAAAATGATGAAGTTAATGCCATCAAAGAAACATAGAAACCTAAAAATGTACCTTTGATCTTGAAGGAGATGAAAAGTGGAGGCATATTTTTATCTTTGATGACAGCTGAACAAGTTTGAATAAATTAACAGATATTTTCTGCATATTTCAAACTCTCACAGTGATGGTCTGCCTAATGTTGCCAATATTATTATATAATAATTAGTCTCATTGTGGAAGGTACAAAGTGTATGTGTCTACACACACACATATGCGCACATTCCCTTGCTATAGAGCTATAGGGTACAGGTGTATTTGTAAGAACAGGAAAGAGACCAGCTTTATATTCTGTTACTACATAGTGGAAGTGAGCAATGCATCTCCCAGAAATCAATGTTGTGGATGTGGATATGACATAGAAGTTATTTATGCCTTTGTTTAGCCATCTGTGCCAGGATGGTATTTAACCCAAATAACATGTGCTGTATGTGCTTTGGGGATTGTTCTGCTGGTTACTGTTCTATGAAACTTAAATGTATCTATAGATATCACTCACCCAGAAGACAAGTTTAAAAAGTAATATACACTTCATGATTTAAATTTTCAAGTTTCCAGGGTGCAGGGAAATCTGCTAGGAACCTCTGATTTTTTTTTTTTTTCTTCAGAATTGTCAGTTCTTTGAAGAAAAATACCCAGCACGGTCCTTATCTATATTCTTGACAATGTCCAGCCTTGTTCTAATTATTGTTTGTTGATTATATGACTTAAAATTTTTGTAATGTTAATTTTTGAAAAAGAGAGAGAGAGAGAGACAGAGTGCAAGTGGGGGAGGGGCAGAGAGAGAGGGAGACACAGAATCCAAAGCAGGCTCCAGGCTCTGAGCGGTCAGCACAGACCCTGATATGTGTCTCGAACTCACAAACCATGAGATCTTGACCTGAGCCGAAGTAGGATGCTTAACTGACTGAGCCACCCAGGCGCTCCTGATTATATGACTTTAAATAGAAATCAGAAGTTTTATATTTGATTTGATCATTCAACAAACACTTGTGGGGATTCAGTGATGAACAAACAGACATGCTCTCTGACTTCAGGGAAATTGAAGTCTGGTAGGGGAGAAAGGTATTCGACAAACCCATGTCAAATATATAATTACAAATTGTGGTAAGCACTGTGAAGAAAAGGAAAGGATGCTGTGACTAAGTATACAGGGATTCATTTCAATTGGGAGACGGTGTCAGGGAAGGCCTTTCTAAGACAGTAGTGTAAAGTGGAGACCAAAGTAAGAGATAGCTAGATGATAAGTGGGCAGAAAAAATATTTCAGGTGAAGAGAAAACAGGTGAACAGTCCTAAGGAGAGACAGAGAAAATGTGGGGCCAAGTTTGTGAAGTTCAAAAGCTAGTGTGATTGGATTGCAGTGAGCACAAAAAGCTAAAGTCAGGGCTTAGCTCTTCAGGGCAAGGTGTTTGCATTGTATTCCAACTGCAGTGGACAAATCTCCACTCAGGTCATAAGGATTATTTTTGTAACAACAAGTTAGGTCAGAAGGAGGAGGAGTCATAGTAGGGGACCAGCGAGGAGACTGTTGGACTAGACCAGGCAAGAGATAATGGTGGCTTGGGCTGGTCTGGGAGCAGTAGAGATGGAGAGAAGTAGATGCATCGGACATGCATGTTTCACTGGTAGAATTATTAGGGTTTAGTGGGGAATTGGATGGCATAAATGAAGAGGTGTGAAGGATGCCTTTCTGGGTTTTGCCTTGAGCATCTGAGTATAGATAGAGGTAGGGAAGGTTTCCCTGAGAGCCAGCTTCGGAGTGAAACTCTGGACATCACCTGCATCATGGCTTTATCTAGCTCCCTTTCATTCCCTTGAAGTGAAGACAAATGAAGGCAAGGGGGGCTTAGTTCAGTGTGACTGTGTACAGAGGGGACTTCTGTACTCTACTTACAGAAGTTCAGAAACGAATATTACAGGCTGGCTAATTAGCTTGGTTGGTCTGGTTGTCCTTGTGGATTAGAAACAGGTAGCTTCAGATTTTCATAAGAGGCTGATTTAGACCAGAAACCAAGTATATTTTTGAATAAAACCAAAATCCCAAACCAAAACTTAAATTTATAGTGAACATTTGACAAGAAGCATTGTTGAAATGCCCTCTTTAGCCAATCTCTTTTGGAAAACGTTAGCAATTACTACGTGGATTTTATTGTGTTGCTTTTAAGCTTCAAATTACCCTCTTTGGCCATTGATTTTCAGAATGTGCATTCTTTAGCTCTTTGATTCAGAAGATTTGGAGGGTGGAGTGGAAGTTGAAGCTATGAGCAGCTGTGATCAAGCCCTTCTCCACAGAGGCCCCTGGTATCTGGAGAGCAGCTTGAAATAGCTCTCAGCTAGCTTTCTGGGCTTCCACCTGCACAGAACCTCTGTCGGAGGGGCTCTGTCCTGGGTAGTAAGGCTTTCAGGATAACAGCCCCAGTTTCTGGGTGGTGTGCTTCTCCAAAGTAAGGACTAAATGAATACAGTCGGAGGGAAAATCCTGTTGGTGGTCTTCAGAGGCAACCCTAGACCTTGGAAAAACTGTACCTTAGTGACAGTGTTTTGTTCAGTGTTTGTGGATTATTTTTGTGAAGTGCTTTTCCTTTCTCAGCCCCACTTGATGTCTTCGCTCTTCCTCAGTACTCTGGAATTCGTGTGTCTCCTCACTTCCTAAAATGTATGAAAACTTCTCAGTGCTAGGGCTCTGAGGGTCATCTTGCAAAGAAAGTTGAGGGGACGAGGAGGGAGGGAGAGAGAAATAGAAAGAGAGACCAAGAGGGAGAGATATTTAACCCCCCAAAAGGTTACACTTTTTGTAACACCCAAAAGGTGTTTCACTTTGTTAATGTCTGTGGAATTTGTGGACCACAGAAGGGTATAGTTTTCTTAAAAACAAAACAAACAAACAAACAAACAAACAAACAAAAACCTGTATTATCATGTCAGATACAGGGAGTGATGGAGCAGCTCATAGGAAAACACTGCTTTTCTGGAATTGCTACAATTCTGGAATTGTAGAAAGGGAAGGAATATCTCCCATACTTTTATATTGTTGTTATTGATCAAATATAACTTCTTTTCTTTGGGAAATTTCTATCGGCCAAGACTATTGACCTCATAGTTTGTATATGATCTCCTTTAGAAATGGCATTAATATGCAGTAACATAGAATGTGGTTATTTTCCTATTATCCGAAGAAATGGTGCTGTAACAAGGAAGTGCATCCTTTATGTTCAAACAAAGCAAAACAAAAGCTTAGATAGCAGTTCAAAAATACACTGTGATAGGATAGAAAGCCTTAGTCAGCGAGGCCTGGCTGTGCGTTTGTCCCCCACCAGACACTTTTTTCCTGTGTGCACTGGGTTCTTTCACTTTCCTGATCTGCTTTCCCGCCCATGAAAGGAAGGAAAGCAAGTGTAAGATGAGTGCATTCTTGGGCTTGAAGATCACCTGATGATCTGGTTAGAATGCAGGTTCTGATTCATCAGGTCTGTGGTGGGTCCTGGAGTCTGCATTGCTAGCAAACTTCCAGGTGGTTCTGGTCCACACTTTAGGTAGCAAAGTACTAGGTCAGTTTCCCAAAGCTAGCTGCGCATGGGACTCGCCTTCAGTGGCTGTATTTTTGTGTTTCATCTTTAGGGAGTCTATTCAGTGTGTCCGCATTAGAACTTAGCAATCTTTATTTTTGATATTTTTGACACTCATGACAGGATTCAATGGCAGCTGCCAGTATTTGTGAATTATTGCAGTAGCCATTTTGGCTCCATTAGAACCACCTCAGAAGATTTAAAAACAAATACTGGTGACTGGATCGCACCCAGACCTATTAAAACAGAATCTTTGAGGGGTGAGGCCTGGAATGAGTAACTCCTGGGGCCCCTTCCAATTCTCCTCAATCTTCATCCCCATTAAATATGGAATCAAAATTGAGAGCAACTCATAATGATTCCTACTGGGCCATTGTGAATCAGGGTCTTGTGATTTATTTTTTGACCTCCTTCTAACCCTTCAGGGAAGAGTACTTGTTTTATTTCATGTCTATCTCTGAGAAAACACTGAATGGTCTTTAAAAGAATAGGAGATGTTTCAAGGCTTAGCCTCTTGCAGAGATTCTCTTGAGAATCTGCTCATGTGTAGAATTACAGCTTCTGAAATGCTGTACTAGACTGCTACCACCCAGTAGAGATAATGACCTGATTCTTAGGCCCCTCATGCAGGAACATAGTGCATATTTGAATCATTTGGACAAGAAATGCATGCAAACATCTTCAAAGACTGAAACAGTCTGGATCCCAAGAAGGTTGAATTTTCCAGAATTCATGGCTCTTGGTGTGCCAAGAGTTGTGAGGACAAATCAGAACTGGTTTCCCTAGCAAGATTGGTTGATAAATATCTTAATCTGTTTGAGCTACTCTAACAAGATGTCATAAATCTGGTGGCTTCTTTATTTTATTTCTCACAATTCTGGAGGCTGGAAGTCTGAGATCAAGCATGGTTGGGTTCTAGTGAGAACTCTCTTCCTGGTGGCAGACAGCTGACTTCTTATTGTATCCTCACAATGTGGAGAACAGCAGAGAAGGCAGACTATCTTGTGTCTCTTACAAGGGCACTAATCCCATTCATGAGAGACTTCACCCTCATGACCTTGAATCCTAACCACATCCCTAAGGTTCTACCTCCTAATGCCTTCACATGAGGGCTAGGGTTTCAACATATGAATTTTGGAAGGACGCAAACATTCAGTCCAGAACAATGAGGGTGGTGGTGGTCACCAAGAATTCTGAGCAATTAACTTAATAGCTTTGTGTTTCCAAAACTTCTTAACTGGTCTCACTTTCAAGATTTGCAACTCATCACCTTTGTGGAGAAGTTATCTCTCGGTTGCCAGGTTGCTTTCCCCACCATTAAAAAATATATATTTTTAGATGTTTATTTATTTTGAGAGAGATAGAAACAGAGCATGAATGGGAGAGGAACAGAGAAAGAGAGAGACACAGAATCCGAAGCAGGTTCCAGGCTTCGAGCTGTCAACACAGAGCCTGATGCAGGGCTCAAACCCACGAACCGTGAGATCATGACCTGAGCCAAAGTCAGACGCTTAACCAACTGAGTCACCCAGGCACCCCACTCCACCATGTTTTAAAGCCAAAAGAAATTAAAAATTTTCAGGAAACAATTTTAATTAATTTGCTATCCTGTTATTAATGTTTGTTAATAATACCAGATTTCACATTCACTAAAACAATAATTTTTATGAGTATAGGAAATGGAACAGTTGTGTGAATGTTTCAGATTCACAAATTATATTTCAATTAACAAATAGACAAATATCCCAAGGAAGATCCTGGACAGTCTATTTAGTATTTATCAGTTTTCATCTAATTTAACCTTTGACATGAAAAGGAAATCTGTTTCCCCTTCTTTTGTCCCCACCCCTCTCCTCCTAATATTTTATTTTGTAGTTTAGTGTATTTAGTGTATTTCAGTGATAAATACAATTTTTATAGGTTCTGGTTTGCAGGGTCACTATTTAAATATCTATGTCCTTTTTCTAGTTCATTGCTTGTACACACATATACAGAACTCACACATAGGATGCTCTGTCTGCATATATGACACAATTGTACAAGAATCTTGTACATAATAAATAATAACAATTATTAGTTAATAAAGACTTTTTGCTCCAATAGTTGATTTATAAAGATTTTTCTTTCATTACTCTATTTCATCTCCATAAACTACCCAGAGTGGTAGGTATTGCTGTGTCCAGCTTGTGTGTGAGGAAACCAATAACCTAATAAAAACTCCCCAGGTTTTCTGGAGTAGCTCCCTTGGGAGTATTGAGAAGGGATCCGAGTGTTGGCAGAAAGTTTGGGAACAGGGCTCTTTGTGGTAATTTGATTGTTATGAATATTTACTAGTTGATAACTTGTTATATGAAGTACCTAGCACTGTGGCTATTTTCTCAATTACAATTTTATAAAACCTTCAGAAATGAGAAAAGCAGTTCTTATGCTTGTCCTCCATAAACCCAGAGCACATATCGCTAATGTGCAATTGTTAAGACCTTGAGGTAAGGGCTAGTGAACACAGAGTTACTTCACGCTCTGATGGTCTAAATGGATAATATCAAACTTGAAGCATAAAGATGAATGGACACCATATTTCCTAGACTATTTGTTAATCTTTAAGTTGTTTAAAAAAAACTCTTCTGAGTTGTTAGGTCTGATTGAATCTGTAAGTGAATACTCAAATGTGTAGCTGGTAAATATCTGAATAGTCCATATTCTATGTTTATTGGTTAAAATCAAGTATATATTATAAAAAATGGAATCGATTCCAATTTCTGTGGAGTTTTGTTTTTCCTCTGAACAACTCTGCTTTCAAGCTAATATGACAATCCTCCCTCCTGTGAGTTGATTTAGGACTTCATTCTTAGACTTCCTACTTTTCTATTCCAGCAAAAGAAAAAAAAAAAGACACAATTCTACCTAAAAAAGTTTGAATCTGCAAATATCTCAGTCAAGAATTAGAATGTAGAGAACCTCTGTTGTAGTTGCTGCTCCTGAAGAATCTGGTCTCGATGAGTCTCTGACTCATCACAGAAAGGAGTTGTTTTCCAGATTAGAGAAAATGGGTATGATAATCTGTAGATAACAGGTAGATGATCTGTCCCGATGCCTAGCACAGAGTTTGGGCTCTGCTAAAGGTTGCTTTGATTTTGTTATTCCATGGAGTTACTAGAGTATAAGTGAAGTAATATATCAACAATAAATGAATGATCATAGCTAGGCCCTTCTGAGCTGGAGTCTTAATTTTCTCATTATTGAAAATGGTATGATGGGAGCAGTTTAATATTTTTAATAGCAGAGTTAACTAGGAACAGTTAGAGCTCCTAATCCAAAGCCTAACAAATGTCTTGAAAACAAGTCTGTTTATGACAGAGGGAGGTCTGCAAGACTTTGGGGCTGTTTAGGGTGTTGTGAAATAGAACTCTTACTTCAGGGTATAAAACTGATTTAATGGGTCCTGACTAGCACACCAAAAAATTGAGATAGAGTTAAAAAAGAGGACCTCTCGTGGTAAGTGTTTTCTGAGAAGTTGTTTTTTAGTTATGTGTTTGTGTAGGTGTATGTGTGCACCTGTGTAAACATGTTTTGAGATACTATGTAAAATTAATTTCTTACTATGAGCTTCAACTTAAAAAAAGTTTGAAAAACACTGGTTTGATTAGTTTCTTGGGGAGAGAAAGCCTCCCTCAGTAGGACTTTTCATGTTTATGGTAGTTCGTTTTTAGAACCTTTGGTTTCTGTTTCCTGGGATACAGGCAATTATTTCAATCAATAAATAATTACTATACTGCAACTTGTGTGGGCACAGTAGGCACAAAATTTAGAATCCTGAGGACTATATTATCCAAGAAGTTTTTTTTTTTTTAATTTTTTTTCAATGTTTTTATTTATTTTTGGGACAGAGAGAGACAGAGCATGAACAGGGGAGGGGCAGAGAGAGAGGGAGACACAGAATCGGAAACAGGCTCCAGGCTCTGAGCCATCAGCCCAGAGCCCGACACGGGGCTGGAACTCAAGGACCGCGAGATCGTGACCTGGCTGAAGTCGGACGCTTAACGGACTGCGCCACCCAGGCGCCCCTCCAAGAAGTTTTAAAGTAGCATATGTAAAGTATTTAGAGAGGCAGTGCATACTAAATTTCATGATATCAATTATATAAAGAGATCTCACATGAATACATTAATTCCTGTGTTTATTGATATAGTCAACCAACAAGCAAACATCTACTATGTGCCAGGCACCATGTTAGGTACAGGGGGATAAAATGGGACCAAAATGGATATAGGCTTTGTCCTTATAGAGCTTACACCCCAACAGGCAGATATGCATTCATCGTATCATAACACAAATAGGTATAAAATTGTAACTGTGATAAGGGCTGTGAGGAAGAGGTGCATTATGTCTGAACTATTAGGGATGATGTAGTCAGAAGGTCAGGGAAAGATTTACTGAGGTCATGACAATTGAGTTACGATCTAACTAACTGCAGGTGTCAATCATATAAGTAAGGAAAAGACTGGTGTTTAGGCAAAGAGAATGACAAGTTAAAAGACCCTATGATGGGAGAGAACTTGAAGCTTACAAAAACATAAGAAAAATCAGGGTAGAGGACATGAATCAATTTGAATTTTGGAAAGACCTCTTTGGCTTCAGTATGGACAATCCATTGAAAAAAATCTCAGGGTTGGTGTAAAACAATTGGGTAGCTGTTGGAGTGATCTAGGGGAGAGATAATGGAAGCTTGGATTTGGGAGATGATAGCGAGGATCCAGAGAAATGGAGAGATTTGAAGAGATAAAATTAATAGGATTTGGTCATGGATTAAGTACAAGGATAATGAGAAGGATGTTGAAAGATGGCTCCAAGATTTCTGGCTTACATAATTTCATGGATGGTGATCCCATTGTCTAAGATAGGAAACACTGGAAAAGCACCTGATTTGGGGGAATGAAAGGTCATGGACCTATTATATTGAGGTCCACTAAAGATATCTAAGAGGATATCTATGTCAACTTGGATATCAAGATCTAGAGTTTATAAAAGAGGTCTGGTTTGAAGATATAAACTAATGAGTTACGGAATCTATGGAGACAGGTGAAGTATAAGAGGAACTGATGTGGAGAAACTCTAGTATCTACTTACTGGATAAAGAATGTTGAGCCTGCAAAGGAAATGGAGGGCTGTTCAGAGAACCAGGGGACAGTCATTTTATGAAAGCTAAAGATTGAAAAATTTTAAGGAGTGGTTACCAGGGCTTCTGAATTGTCAAGTGAGATGAGTAAAAAGCATCCTTTGGATTTGGTAACATGTAGAGGCTGTTGGTGATCTTGTTTGTCCTGGAGTGGTAAGGAAAAAACTAGATAGGAGTGAGTTGTATGAATAGGAGCTAAGAATATGGAACCAATGGGAACACACAACTTTTTTGGAAAGTTTGTCCAGCGAGGGGTTGGAGACAGATATGGTGGTAGTCAGAGGGGGATGTAGGCTAAGTGGTACTCATAGAATGTGTCTGGTTCTGAAAGGTTTTGATAGGTAAAGGGATGGGGGAAAAGTGTTTCAAGTGGACAGTAGGCATCATGAGTGAGTATATTTTGGGGCCATAATGAGAAAACTGACTTAATTGTAATAGTAGAGACTTTAGGAGTAATGAGAAATATGTTTGTATAGGTAGGGAGGGTATAGCTGGATTTTATTTAAAAAACAATTTTTTTTTAACATTTATTTATTTTTGAGACAGAGAGAGACAGAGCATGAATGGGGGAGGGTCAGAGAGAGAGAGGGAGACACAGAATCTGAAACAGGCTCCAGGCTCCGAGCTGTCAGCACAGAGCCTGACGCGGGGCTCAAACTCACGGACCGCGAGATCATGACCTGAGCCGAAGTCGGCCACTTAACCGACTGGGCCACCCAGGCGCCCCAGGGTATAGCTGGATTTTAGAAGGCTTTCTAAATCTGAGAGGCAATTTGATGATGTAAGCACTTGGGAGTCTATATTTGGATGAGGAGTAGTAGGATGATGGAGGCAGGAATTCAGGAGAGACAGTGAACATTAGTGTCAAAAGTAAGATCAGTTGAGTCAGGGAGACCACGTAGCTGAATGGACTGCCACTGTTGCCTCATCATGAAGTAGACGGCATATGGATTAGCAAGAGTAAACTGATTAGACCCCAGCCTGGGCTAAGAGGAGAAAAGTTAATTTTTGGTGATCATATTATATTTATTTATACTTGATGCTATACATAAATGAAAATGTCATATATTTATAGAAGAATTTATTTATACTTTATGAAGCATTTTTGTAGGAATCAGCTCATTTTAATCTCTACTACAACCACCCTATGAATAAAGGAAAGGTATTCCGATTCTCATAGCTAAGGTTCATTTCAAATGCCACAGTTTCCCTAAAACTTCTGAATCTTTGGTCCTTCTTCTTCCATGTGTTTTCTTTTAAATTTGAGGGAATTAATTTATTAGTGGTAACACACACAAATTTTAAGTGTACAGTTCAATTACTTTTGACAAATGTGTATAGTTGTGTAGCTTATACCTCTATGAAGATAGAGAACAATGACCTCCCCCAAAAAGTTCTTTTTGACTCTTTCCTATCAGTCTCCCTCCCATCCCCTTTAGCAATCATTGTGCTGATCCCTATCACCATAGATTAGCCTTGCCTGTATTTAAACTTCATATAAATGAAATGATAGCTTCTAGCTATCATTATAATGTTTATCAGACTCACCCATGCTGTTGCATGTGTGAGTAGTTTGTTCCATTTTAGACCCGAGTGGCTTTTCTTGTAGGACTATGTCACAATTTTTAATCCATTCTCTTGCTGATGGACATTTACCTTGTTTTCAATTTTTGACTGCTATGAATAAATCTGATGTGAACATTTTCCTTACAAGTCTTTTTGTTAACATATGTTTTTGTTTCACTTGAGGAAATGCCTAAGAATGAAATTTCTTGGTCATGGTTAAATATTTAACTCTACAAGAAACTATTTTTCAAAGTGATTGTTCTATTTTCTATTCTCATTAGTATTTTATAAAGAGTTGCAGTTGTTTCACACTCTCATCAACATTTTGTCCTATTAGCCTTTACAGCCACTCTAGTGGTTGAGTGATGCATCATTGTGCTTTTAATTTGTATTTCCCTGCTGCCTGATGATGGTGAGCATCTTATTCTTGTGGTTATTGGTCATTGTTTATCTTCTTTAGTGAAACGTCTGTTCGAGTTATGTGCCCATGTTGTTCACTGGGTCATTTGTCCTTTTGTAGGATTTTTTTTTTTTTGGTGTGTCCTGGATAGGAGTTCTTTTTCAGATATCTGTATTGTAAATATTTTCTTAGTCTATGGATTTCCTTTCCTTTTTTTTTTTTTTGAAAATGTCCTTGAATGAGCACTTGATTTTAATTTGATGGTGTCTAATGTATTTATTAACACTTTCTTTTACAGTGATTACTATAGGAGTCTTATCTAAGAAATTCTTGTCTTCCTTAAAGTTGCAAATATTTTTTTCCTGTGTTTTCCTTTTAGTTTTCACCTTTGTATTTACGTCTATCACCCACTTTAAATTGTGTGTGTGTGTGTGTGTGTGTGTGTGTGTGTGGTGTGATGTAGCAGTGATGGTTCAACTTTTGTTCATGTGGACATACAGTTGTTTTAGCCAAGTTCATTGAAGAGACTTTTCTTTACCCATTAAACTGCTTTGGCATCTATGCAAAAAACCAGTGGACCATTTTTATGAGGGTCTATCTCTGAACTTTTTAATTTGCTTTATTGGTTGTATGTTTTTCCAGCTTGGTTCTTCTTTTTCAATTTTATTTTGGATTATTTTTGGTAATTCATATTTTCATAACATTTTATGACTACTTTGTCAACTACTGTTTTCACTGGGATTATATTGAATCTATAGATCAATTTGCAGAGAGTTGAAGTCTTAAAAAATATCCAGTCTTTCAATTCATGAACATGGCATAGCTCTCCATTTGTTTAAGTGTCCTTTAATTTAACTAAGGAGAATTTTTTTAGTGTTCATTCTAGAGGCCTTGCACATCTTTCGTTAAATTTATTTCTAAGTATTTGATATCCTTCTAAGTGAAATTGTTTTTCACTTTGCAATTGTCTAATACTAGTATATAGAAACAAAATTAACTGTTATATTAGCTTTATTTCCTGCAACCTTACTAAATACACTTATTACTATTTTTTTAATGTTTATTTCTGAGGGGGGGGGTGGAGAGAGAGAATGAGAGCACAAGCAGAGAAGGGGCAGAGAGAGAGAGAGGAAGATACAGAATCCAAAGCAGGGTCCAGGCTCTGAGCTGTCAGCACGGAACCTGATACCAAGCTCAAACTCACAAACTATGAAATCATGACCTGAACTGAAGTTGGATGCTTAACCGACTAGCCACCCAGGAGCCTCACTAAATTCACTTATTAATTTTAGATGTTCCTTTAAATATTCCTTAGGACTTTCTCTGTAAACAATCATGCCACCTGCAAATAGAAAGTCATTATATCTTCCTTTCCAATATTTGTATCTTTTGTGTTTTTTCCCTTTTACTTTTTTTTTTTTTTTGCCTTATTTCACTAGTTGGGCCACCAATAAAATGTTGAGTGTAAGCATTGAGAATATACATCCCTGACATTTTCCTGATCTTAAGGGGGGAGTTATTCAGTATTCCACCCTTAAGAATAATGTTAGCTCTAGATTTTTTAGTAGGTATCATCTGTCGGTTTGAGGAAGTTTCCTTCTTTTCCAAGGTTGCTCAGAGATTTTAATCATGAATGAGTGTGAGTTTTGTCAAATGCTTTTTTTTTTTTGCATCTATTGAGAAACAATCGTATGATATTTTTCTTTTATTCTATTGATGTGATGGATTACATTGATTGATTTCATAATGATAAATCAGCCTTACATTCATGAGACAAACCCTACTTGGTTATTATGTATATATTGCTGAATTCTATTTGCCAATATTTTCTTCTGGAATTTTGCAACCACATTCCTAAGATCTGTTTGTCAGTAATCTTTTTTAACAGCCATTGTCAGATTTTGGTGTTATGATAATGCTGACCTCATAAAACAAGTTAAGATACAGGATACAAGAGTGTTGATTCATAGGAGCTCTTGTACCCCAATGTTTATAGCAGCACTTTCAACAATAGCCAAATTATGGAAAGAGCCTAAATGTCCACCAACTGACAAATGGATAAAGAGGATGTGGTTTGTATATACAATGGAATACTACTTGGCAATGAGAAAGAATGAAATCTGGCCATTTGTAGCAATGTGGATGAAACTGGAGGGTGTTATGCTAAGTGAAATAAGTCAGGCAGAGAAAGACAGATACCATATGTTTTTACTCATATGTGGATCCTGAGAAACTTAACAGAAGACCAAGGGGAGGGGAAGAGGGAAAAAAGTTACAGAGAGACAGAGGCAAACCATAAGAGACTCTTAAATACTGAGAACAAACTGAAGGTTGATGGGAGGTGGGGGAGAGGGGAAAGTGGGTGATGGGCATTGAGGAGGGCACCTGTTGGGATCAGCACTGGGTGTTGTATGGAAACCAATTTGACAATAAACTGTATTTAATAAAAAAATGAATTAAAAAAAGTTAAGAAATATTTCCTCATATACTTTCTGACAGAGTGTGTAATATTTGTATTATGTCTTATTTAAATATTTGAAGGGGGCCCCTATGGGGCTCAGTCAGTTAAACGTCCGACTTAAGCTCAGGTCATTGTCTCCCCGTTTGTGAGTTCGAGCCACACATTGGGCTCTGTGCTGACAGCTCAGAGCCTCGAGCCTGCTTTAAATTCTGTGTCTCCTCTCTCTCTCTGCCCCTCCCCTGCTCACACTCTGTCTCTCTCTCAAAAATAAATAAACAAAAAAATTAAATATTTGAAGGATTTCACTGAGTCTGGAGCCTTCTGGGCTAGTTTTTTTTTTTAATAGATAGCAAGTATTAAGATTTTTCATTTCTTTTTGTGCTTTTTAAGGTGTTTTTCTTATTCAGAAATTTTGTTCATCAAAGTTTTAAAATTAATTGGCAAAAAATTGTTTGCACTATACCTTTATTATCATTTGCTATCTGTAATATATCCAGTGATGTCTTCTCTTTTATTCTTAATGTTGGTAACTTGTGTTTTCACTCTCTCGTTCTCTTTTTTTTTAATTATCAGACTTGTTAGGGGCTTATCATTTTTATTAATGTTTCCAAAGAATTAATTTTGACTTTGTCAAGGCTCACTTTTCTTTTTAAAAAAATTTTTTTTTAACGTTTATTTATTTTTGAGACAGAGAAAGACAGAGCATGAACGGGGAGGGTCAGAGAGAGAGGGAGACACAGAATCTGAAACAGGCTCCGGGCTCTGAGCTGTCAGCACAGAGCCTGACATGGGGCTCGAACTCACAGACTGTGAGATCATGACCCGAGCTAAAGTCGGATGCTCAACCAACTGAGCCACCCAGGCGCCTCAAGTTTCACTTTTCTTTGAATACTTTCTATTTTATTGATCTGCATTCTGGTCTTTGTTTCCTCATACTTAATTTGGGTGTAATAGCTTTTCTAATTTCTTCATATAAAAGTTTAGGTAACTGATTTTAAAACTTTCATCTTTTAAAAATATAAACATTTAAAATGAGAAATTTCTCCCTAAGTATTGCTTCAAGTGTATCCCACAAACTTTGATGTGTTGTTACTTCATTAACGTCCAGTTAAAAATATCCTCTAAATTTCTTTTGGTTTCTTCTTTGACCCATTTCTTCTTCTAGACCCAGTCTAGAAAGGAATTGGGTAATATCCAATAGTGTAGATTTTTTTAGATAATTAAAAAAACCCCATCTCATTCCTAATTTAATTGCTTTGAGGTGAGACTATATACTCTGTGATTTCCATATTTTGAAATTTATTGACTTCATTTTTGTGGCTCAAAATCAGATCTGTCTGGGTAAAAGTTACACGTGCACTAGAGAAAAATGTGTGTTCTGTAGCATTCTGTAGAGTATTCTATGAATGTCAGTTAGCTAGAGTTAGTTGATAGTGTTGATAGTGTTTAAATATTCTATATCCTCAATCATTTTTACAGCTGGTTGTTCTGCCAGTTGATGTGGGAGAGAGTAAACATTCCATTTTTATTGTGAAATTGTTGAATTCTCCTTTTTTGTTATGTCATTTTTATCTTTCATGTATTTTGAAGCTCTTTCATTACTTTTGTATACATACTTTTATATACAATTGAGACTGTTATGTCTTCCTAATGAATTGACCCTTTTGCTATTATTAATTTTTCCTTTTCATCTCTTTTATTCTTGTCTTTTGCATTAATATAGCCACATTGGGTTTCTTATGCTTAGTGTTTGTGTAGTGTATGTTCCCCACACTTTCACTTTCAACTTGTTTATGTCTTTATTATTTATTTTTTTAAGTTTATTTTTTTTTGTTTTGAGAGAGAGAAAGAGAGAGAGAGAGAGAGAGAGAGAGTGAGTGCATGTGGGGGAGGGACAGAGAGAGAGGGAGAAGAGAGAGAATCCTAAGCAGGCTCTGCACTGTCAGTGGGGAGCTCAGTGCAGGGCTTAAACCCATAAACTATGAGATCATGTCCCAAGCTGAAGTCAATGTTTAACTGAGCCACCCAGGTGCCCCTAAGCTTAAAGTCTTAAAATCATAAGTTAATTTCTCTTTTTAGTATGTTATTTTGAATATGAGTTCGAGAGAGATTTCTTTGGTAGATATTTTGAATTTTTGAATTATAGTATTCCCTTAAAAATGTACTCTTTTTATTTTAGTTATTTATTTATTTTTCAATGTTTATTTTTGAGAGAGAAAGAGAGTGTGAGCATGAGCTGGGGGGCGGGGAGGCAGAGAGAGAGAGGGAGAGAGAGACATAGAGAATCCCAAGCAGGCTCCACACAGTCAGCATAGAGACCAACGCAGGGCTCGATCTCACAAACCCTGAGATCATGACCTGAGCTGAAATTCAGAGTCAGATGCCTAACTGCCTGAGCCACCCAGATGCCCCTAAAATTTACTCTTTTAAAATATTTATTTTAAAAATAGTATTTTAGGGGTGCCTGGGTGGCTCAGTCGGTGAAGCATCCGACTTCAGCTCAGGTCATGATCTCACGGTTTGTGAGTCCTAGTTCCGTGTCAGTCTCTGTGCTGACAGCTCGCAGCCTGGAGCTGCTTTGGATTCTGTGTTTCCCTCTCTCTCTCTGCTGCTCCCCTACTCTCACTGTGTCTTTCTCTCAAAAATGAATAATAAACATTAAAAAATATTTTATTTCTATATTTTAATATTATTCTAATTTTTTTCACTATAATGTTAACATATTTATCATCTGATTTACAAAATTGCTAAAGGTGCTGCCTAAAACTGTTAGATTTTCAATCAAGGTTGATACCAAAAGATATTATTTTTGTATTAATTTTTATACCTAATGCAAAACCACTTCTCTATGTAAAATAGATCAGAGATATTCCTTTTATTTAGAATAATGATAGTTTCCAAATTCTGTGTAAAATGTGGTTGAAAAGAATATCTTTGAATAATTTTATTTAAAAAAAGACTCTTCTGTTATTTTAAATTAGACTTCTCAAGATCAATCTCATGGACAAAATTATATGTCAAAATTATAATAGAATTTTTGGAGGAGTCATACAAGTTTGCTTCAATATTATCAAGTTCATTTTCTTAGTCTGTGGAGAAGTGACTGTAGCCCTCGTCTTAATAAATTAATCTGTGTAATTATTATAGTCACTAACTTTTATTTAATATTAATCATACTTGTTCTTCATAGCTTAGAATATACTTGAATGCAAAGAGGTATTATAAACTGGCTTCTCTTCAATGGGGTTTTTGTTTGTATGCAAATCTTGTACTTATTGCAGATCTCATTTGATAATCACGCTGAACTGACTATGTCAATCTCCAGAATAGGTTTTGTTATTGGTACCACAACAAACCATTGTTGCGTTGGTCTATCTATGAATTTGTCTTTTCATTTCCTTGAAAGAAGTACATTGTTAAATGCAGATAAAAAACTTCCTTTTCCTTCTTTCTTCTTTAGAATCGAGTTTCTTACTGGGAAACGCCCAGATTGTGGATTGGCCAGTAGTTTATAGTAATGACGGTTTTTGCAAACTCTCTGGCTATCATCGAGCTGACGTCATGCAGAAAAGCAGCACTTGCAGGTAGGTCCTAGAAGAGCTCAGGAATCGTCTCTGAAGTGTAACTAAATGTTGACTGTGATTCATGGCTACACTTGCAGGAGTCCCTCGCTTGTCCCTGGTTTTCCTTCCTGAGGTTTTGTTTCCCGTGGTTTCGTGCTTCCCATGGTGTATTACCCCCAGTTAACTACTTTCAGAAGCAGATGCTCCTCCTTCTGATGCAATGTCACGTCCAGAGTAGCCTAACACTACCTCCAGATGCCAATGTCATTCACCTCACTTCATCTCATTATATAGGCATTTTCTCATCTCAAATCATCACAAGAAAGGTGAGTGCAATAGAATAAGGTGTTTTGGGAGAGAGATAGACCACGTTCACATAACTTTTATTACAGTATATTGTTATAATCGTTCTATTCTATTATTACTGTTATTGATCTCTCCCTGTGCCTAATTTATAAGTTAAACTTTATCATAGGTATGTATGTCTAGGGAAAAAACAGTTTATACAGTATTAGGTCCTATCTGCAATTCCAGGCATCCACAGGGGTTGGGGGAGGGGTTTGGGAGAGGGTCTTGGAACATATCCTCCCCAGATAAGGGGAAGCTCCTGTCTTAGACTCACTGTGATGTTGTGGTTTATAATAGGAAATATACATTTGGTATCTGACACAGTTCCTGGCACAGGTCTCTTAAAACTCTTGGAATTTTCTGTGATCAGAGAAATAAAAGTGTCTTTTGTTATGTTAATGGCGACTTTCAGAAGGCCCTTAAGTAACCTTAGTGTGGAGGCTGTTGCCATGGGAACCATCTAGGTGCTAGGAGGGTGGAAACTTTCAGTACTCCTGCTCCTCAACTTCTCAGCCCCTAGGGAAGGGATGGCCCGGAGGCTGAATTAATTGCCAATGGTCAGGGATTTAATCAGTCTGGACTGTGTAGTGTAGCAGCCACAAGGACACAAAAGGACAGGGTTGGTGAGCGTGTGGAGGGCCTGGGAGAGCAGCGCACCTGGAGATGAAAGTCTGTTTTTCCACCATACCTTGCCTGTGCATCTATCTCTTTGGTCTGGCTGTTCCTGAGTTATATCCTTTTATAGTAAACCAGTGATCTAGTAAAGAAAAGATTTCTCTGAGCTCTGTGTGCTGCTCTAGCAAATTAAACAAACCCACGAAGGTTGCGGAAACGTCCAGTCTGCAGCCGGTAGGTCAGAAATACAGGTACCAACCTGTGCTTTCAATTGGTGTCTGGAGTTGGGGGGTGGGGGGTGGTGTTGTAGGACTGAATCTTATGCTGTATCTCCAGGTAAGTGTCGGAATTGAGTTGAATTGTAGGACAGCTGTAACTGAACCAACATGAGTTTGCTCCTTGGTGAGTCAGAAACTACCTGATGGAGTTGTCATGCAAACAAAACTTTATTCGCAGCAAATAAGGAGATACGGGGGAATGGCTTCCAAAGCCTCCCCAGAGCAAGGGTGAATGGATTCCTTTTATTTAGGATTAGGATGAGTATTTAGACAGGGAAGCCTTGTCATTGTATGTAGAAGCGGGCATAACATTGTGCATGGGTCTTAAGGAAACATGCCTGTCCACACGTTGTATGTTATGTAGATGAGCCTTGTGGTCCTCCTTGGGTGGAGATTTTATACTATAATGAGCTAAATGTAGTTGTCGGTCATTCTAGAGGTCACTCCATGGTCCATCTGTGCAGGTGTGAGTCTGAGGTTAAGCTCAAATGCTCTAGGCCGTCCTGGCTGCTGGAGGTCTTGTCAGGGCAGTGGCTGTCACTAGTAGGGTGGTTTCACTTTCCATTTGCCGGAGTTAAGAGATAAGCTGGAAAGAAAAGCTTAAGGAAAAATGTGGGACAAAGTTCGGTGCATATAAGCAGGTGGGCAGTAAAGGTCAGGTCTTGGGGTCTAGCTGGTGATACAACCAGCTGGTGTCCCAAGAATTGTTTGTTGGTGTGGAGACTTGTTGCCACCCATCCTCCCCCATTGGTGCTAGAATCTGTCTACACTCACAAACCAAAACTGTAGGACAGTACAAAAGCAGGAAACTGTATTAGAATATTAAGGAGACTAAATTGTTAATGCAAACATATAGTTTAAGAGCCGCTGGGGAGAACTTGTGCAAAGAAAAAGATTTTCCCATATCTGTAAATCTACTAATTCTTTCAAGAAATAGTTTTTGAATACTTACAATGAGCCATGAATTATTCTCAGGTGCTGAGTGATCAAAGGAGCGTCCCGTATCAGGCAACCACTGATGGCATCAGCACTTCTTGAGCTGCTAAAACTGTCTTGAACAGAGTAGAGTAAACGGCCCCCAACCCCGTAGGACATAATTCAGGAACATTTAAAGAACATCGAGGGGCACCGAGCCTGGAACCCGCTTCGGATTCTGCGTCTCCCTCTTTCTCTGCCCCGTTCACTCTCTGTCTCTCAAAAATAAGTAAACATGAAAAAAAAAAAAAACTTAAAGAACGTCAAAATGAAGTTTTTACATCTTGAGTAAATCACATCTACTTGGTAATGTTGATACATTGTAACTTGCTATTTTGTTTGGCTTATGTAAAACAGAATCTGACATTTATATTATTTATTACAATTCTTTCTAAAATATGCCATATTTGTGAGTTTATTTTAAAAAAAAAATTTTTTTTTTCAACGTTTATTTATTTTTGGGACAGAGAGAGACAGAGCATGAACGGGGGAGGGGCAGAGAGAGAGGGAGACACAGAATCGGAAACAGGCTCCAGGCTCCGAGCCATCAGCCCAGAGCCCGACGCGGGGCTCGAACTCACGGACCGCGAGATCGTGACCTGGCTGAAGTCGGACGCTTAACCGATGAGATCGTGACCTGGCTGAAGTCGGACGCTTAACCGACTGCACCACCCAGGCGCCCCGCCATATTTGTGAGTTTAAAGAGAGTATTATGAAAAAAAAAAAAGGTCATATAAAAGAAAGGAAATTCTATAAAGGGAACCAATTTAGATCCTAAAACTTTTTCACAGTATTTCAGTAAGGCCAGATGGGATGTTTTTTACTGGAGATAATTTCTCTTCAAAGTTCTCACTTAACTAAGCACCGAAATCATGTTACTTTGGAACTGTAAGGGATTTGAATTATTGTCTACTCCACATCCTTTGTTTTTCACAAAAGAAAACTGAGGGAGGGTTATGTTAAGGGACTGGCCCAGGGAAATACAGGGATTTCTTTATCTTTTTTTCTGTATATTTATGCTAAAAACATATACAATACACTATATATTCTGCATCTTCAAGGAAGCCAGGGATTCATCTTATACCAGTGAGTGTAAACCTGACTACATGTAGGAATCATTTGGAGGGATTTTGTGTAACATAGATTCCCAGACCTCACCTCTGGGAATCACCTACTGAATCAGCATCACCTAAATTGGGAGGTAGGAACAGGTACCAGTACCCTTAACCATCGGCTCAGATGATTCTGAGTTTAGCCAGGTTTGAGAAATAATCTGTTCAAACTTCTTCCTTCACTTATCTTGTCCCTACAATCTTTTTTCTCTCTAAAGTTATTTTCACATTCGATCTTCACTCCCAGGTCTGAAATTGGTAAGCAAGAGTGATGGAAAACTGTGCTCCCCTTTCCCCCCCACTGAGAGACTGCCTTTGGTAGCACTGATGTCTTTGTGCCTTTTTCATCCACTGGATGAGTGTGAGCTCCTAGGATGCCATTGCACTAAGGTGTGTGTTTTAAGTTCTGGGAGGTTGAGGTCTGTATTGAGCTTCTCTGTTTCCTTATGTCTCAGCAGGTTTGTTAGGAAAAGGTTAGTTTTATGGTAGACGTTACTTGTAGAACAGGCTCTATAGAGAGTTCCAGGGACTGTAGATGCTCTCATGCCCATTTCCTCTTTTTGGACTGTGGACATCCCATCATTATGTCATGCCTGTTTCAGATGCCATTTTCTACCTGAAGTTATTTATGGTTCCCTCAATGAGATGTGGTTTTGCTCCTCTGACTCCCTTTTGGTTCATTATTTGGCATCATCATCTGGCCTTCAACTAGCTTTCCTTATCCCTTGGGGTTTCATCGCTATTGCTTTTGTCATTTTAGAGACATATTGCCCTTCGTATCTGAATATATTGTAAAGTCCTGTACCCATCTGTCTTTGATTCCACGTATCTGCCTCCACTTTTATCCTGTTTTCTTTGGCACGTGAGGTCTGTCCTACAAAAGGGTTTATTAAAACAAATGGTTGCAGCATATTCTCTCCCGTAGAAGAATAGCTTTTTAACTCCTGCCACCAGTGTCAGATTATAAGTGCCTTTAAGGTAGGCATTTCATCTCCTTCACTTTTGTACGCACTAAGGACACAGCTCAGTGTTTTGCATTTGTCTTTGCTGAATTAGATGGCTCACTTTGCAACAAACCCTAACCTAGGTCTCATGTGCTTCACTGTGGGAAGAAGTATGCAAACCTTCCCCCAGCTCTTCTTTCTTCACTGTTGTTAGAGATGGCATTTTCAAAATGATAATATTCTCTTTTAGAAAAGAACTTAAAAAAATTTTTTTTAATGTTTATTCACTTTTTTTTGAGAGAGAGAGAGAGAGAGAGAGCAACAGACACCCAGGCACCCCTTAAATAACTTTCTTTTTAAAAAAATTTGTTTTGAGAGATAGAGACCAAGCAGGGGACGGGCAGAGAGAGAATCCCAATGAGTCTTGTGCTGTCAGTGCAGAGCCTCAGGTGGGGCTCGATCCCACGAACCCTGAGATCATGACCTGAGCCGAGATTAAGACACGGACGCTTAATGGACTGAACCACCCAGGGGCCTCTCAAAGTACTATTCTTATGTAAACAATTATTACTTGATTGCATGAAACACCCCGTGTGTTTTGCTAACCTAGAAATCGCAACCAGTTTAATGCCTTCGTGGAACAATGAAGACTAGCATCTGATATATGAGCAGATGATATTTGAGCCTTATCAGGTTTTCTTATAGGCATAGTTGATTTTAATGTACTCTGCTTCTAAACCTCTTTGTCCGTTTAAAAAATTAAACTCTACTCATTTTATGTTTACTGCAGCATTTTTTAGAAGAATGAAGTCCTGGAAATAGTTAAAATGTCCAGTCGTAGGTTTGTTAAAAAATATTATGGCAAAGCCAAACTTTCTAAATCATATGTTGGAAGGATAAGACACTGAAAGAAGCTAACAACATATTTTTTAAGTAAAAAAAAAAATGAACTGACCAACGAATCAACCAACAACAACAACAAAAAGGTTACAGAACAGTATCTGTATTATGATTCTGATTTTTTTTACATATGGCTTTTTTCTATTTCCAGTATAAATCTATAAAAGCCTTTGAATATTATACACAAGGAAACGAGAAGGAAAGGCAAAAATTATATACACATTTAGAAACACATTGTTAACGCTAAAAGTTATTATAGAGTTTGGAATCACTGAATTCCAGTTGGAGATAACTAACTTGATACTGAGGATAGCCTTGCAAATATTTCAAAGAATTTTACTGAGTTTCATAATGACAAATGTTAGGCAAATGTAACAGAATAAGAAACTACAAGTCAGTGGGCATCCGTTTGTGAAGAAAATATACGTCATTTTATATGCTGAAACAATAAATCATCTTTTTATACAGCTTTCATTAGATGGATTAAAGTATTTTAAAATAATCAAACATGAATTGTTTGAGAAAATGAAAAACTGTTCATTGTGATTTTGCAATATCAAGAAGCTAATATTTAGTTCTTCTGCTTTCTTGTTTCTCTTTGTCCTTCTCAGTCTCCCATTAGACAAGGTGCAACAAATTAACTACTAAACTAAACATACTCCTCAGTTTCTCCCCATAGTATTGTGATCCTTCTGGGCAAAGTCTCCCTTTTATTTTATTTCTTTTTCTTGTCTTTGATTTCCTTTCCCCTTCATTCCACCCCCTTCCTTTTCCGTAGCTATTCATTGTAGCATGTTTATTGTGTGTCTTTCGGATCCATCTTCTGTTTGTTTATTAAATAAGTATATTCTTGAAGTGATGTTACTTTGTGTGTTTGTTTTTAAAATCTACATAAGTCATAACATGCAGTAAGATTGATAGTTTCTTACTGTTTCACTCAACCTTTTGTTATTGAGAGGTTTTTATGTTGCCATATGACAATCTCTTTCATTATGTCTGACGCTGTATAGTGCCCAAATGTCTTCACAGCCTTCTGTTTTATTATCTATTCTAGCAGTCGTGAACTCGAACTTCTGACATTTTGCTACATTCAACAACAAATATCTTCGTACACATCTTCTTGTGGCCCCATGTGAGAAATTCTTTGTCTCCACACCCAGAAGTAGTGTTGCCGGAGAGTAGAATGTATGCCGAATTTGTAAATTAACTGCTGCCAGATGGCTGTCCAGAGTACCTTTCTGTTTCCTCTCTCAGCAGCCATGAAGGAGTATTTACCATTTTCCTCAATCCTTGTACTTCACAATAGCACCTACATTTCTATTTTTAAACATGTGATGTGTGGTGGGGCGCTTGGATGGCTCAGTCTGTTAAGCGTCCGACTCTTGATTTCAAGTCAGGTCATGATCTCACTGTTTGGGAGTTTGAGCCCCGAGTGGGGCTCCGCACTGAAAGAGCAGAGCCTGCTTGGGATTCTCTCTTTCTCTCTCTCTCTGCCCCTCACCTGCTCACATTCTCTCTCCCTCTCTCAAAGTAAATAAATAAACTTTAAAAAAATGTGATATGTCCTATGTACCATCTCATTTTGTTTTGGCTAAAATTTCAAAAAACATTCTTATGATACTTGAGGATTACCAGGAATTTCAAATCTAGTCCATTTCATTGTCTAATAATTGCATTTCCAAGCCTTTGGGCAATTTTGCTATTTATTGAAGGACACAAAACATACTGCATATTTAAAGGTGATTGTAGGTTTTGGGGGAATGACATTTAGTAGCATCTGATCTTATCTCATGACCCCCAGGAAGCCCTGACATTGGTTGAAGGCATCAAAACATACTATCATAAGTAGGGTAGAAATCACTTTAGCATTTTACCTTTGATTAACCTGAGATTTTAAAAAAATCCCTCTGTTCTTGTTTGTTTTTATTTTTATTTTTTAAATGTTTATTTGAGTCGGGGGAGGGGGTGAGGAGAGGGACAGAGAAGGAGAGTGAGAATCCCAAGGGGGCTCTGCACTGTCAGCACAGAGCTTAATGTGGGGCTCAGACTTCCCAACCATGAGATCATGACCTGAGCTGAAATCAAGAGTCAGATGCTTAAGCGACGGAGCCACCCAGGCGCCCCAGAGCTGTGCTGTTTTTAGAGAGGTGAGAAGAGCAATCATACAGGTATGGAGGATTGGAGTAGATAGATACTTTCAAATACATTTTTTTTTTTTTCTGGAAGCCTCATTAATAATCCATTACCCAAGCCATCAAATTAGACAATGAAACAATTAAGAGGCACTTTATTGGATGTACTTCACAAGGAGTTTCATTAGCACAGGGTCCTTTCAGCCAGCCAGAGCTCAGTACGCATGAGGGATGCCACTTGGTGTGGTGACATTTGGCTGAGGGCTCTGATTCACACGGTGGCACTGAGGGAAAGTGTTGGAGAGCAGAGGTGCCTCAGGGACGTCACACTCCAAAGGTTAGATGTCCAGTGCCATCCCTAGTTTCCATTAGTTACACACCATGGATCTACCACTATGACTCTATCTAAATCTTCTTAAACTCCTATAAATTAATGGGTTGTGAAACCTTTTGGTTATGATTCACTGTATAAAGTAACTCCTTGATTTATTTTAAAATTACCTCTTTCAGATTTTGAAAGCTGTGTTATTTGTTTCTAAAATTTCCTCTTTACCCCCTCTCTCTCAGGCTTCTTTTTGGTTCTTTGACTATTTGAGCTCATTCTCCCATTAACTTTTGTGATAATTTTATTCTTGTGGCTGATTCCGAGCTAGAGACCACATTTACCCACTGCATTAAGTCAATCTGTGTGGTTTCTGTGATGAAGCTATCCTAGGTTGTGAATTACAGCCTATAAATAATATTATCCTTTTTGTGGTGACTGAATATGGCATTTTAGTCCAGGAACATCGTTGACCATTAGCAGATTAAGATAGATTGGCAGAACTCATGAATAGGTTTTATATTTTTTTGTTTGTGAGGTTCCTGTCTCTCCTGGAAATCTGTCAACACTTATAGCCATTCTTGCTGGTAGGTATCATAATGAGGCTTGTTGTGAGCTTTTGTTGGCAGAATAAAGGATCCAAGAATAAGTAAATCCTGCTGTAAAGCAAACCTACCTCACCTTAGAAATTTGCTAGGGCAGGAAAGACATGAAAGGTATACTGCTGAATGCTCAGGCCTGCTGGATATAGCCTAGGCCAGACCTCAGGAAAACTTCTTCCTATCCTAAGACCAAATTTTATCACCGGTTTATCGTGTGGCAAGAAAAGTGGCAAGATTATTCAGGAGCAGGTCCTGAATGGATTTATATTTCACCCTCATCGACTCACAAAGAAAGAAGACACACAAAATGATATATGTATCCCTTTAAGATACAGTGACCCTGCCCATGAGCAAGCAAGCATGGCCCAACCCCTGTTCTAGAATTATAGAGGAGCGAGAGAGTAGTGGGGTTGGGGCTAGGGCTGGAAGAGCTTTCTTCTAACCCCACCCATAGGGGGCATTTCCAGTAATAATTCAGGCAGTGTATAGCACATTATAATTTGCAACTGCATGTGCATTATCCTTTTAAAGCCCTCACCCTCTGAGGTATATGAACATTATCATCATTTTACTGATGAGGAAACTGAGAGTCCAAGCAATTACATGATTTGCCCATGAATTATGCAGTTTGTAAATGGTGCAGTGGTCTTCTGTTATATCATGATCACTCAATATTATAATGGAGACAGATAGCATCTGTGCATCTAATTTTCTTTTCTTTTCAATAAGATAACAGTGCACTTGTAGTAGTCATGTATAATTACTGTAAGGGAAGCTTGGCATTCTGTCTGAGAGAGCAGCTTGAAGTTCTGAAATGTTTCTCTGTATTCCCATTATATATTCCTGGAGGATATACGCAAGAAATGTGTAAAATTATGATATAGGTATATAGTTTCAAAAGCCTGAGGAGTACCATTTCTGAATCTTGGTTTCCTTCAGATTCCATTAACCATTCAAAGATTGCATTGAGCTTTAGTCATCCGGAGTCAGGCTGCTGGAAACCTTGATAAAGACACTCAACATTTACGTGTAAAATAGCCAAGCAAATAAACAAATGTGCCATATTCCTGTAGACTTTGTGGAAGCACTGATTTAGTCAGTTTGGGCAACTTCAGATGGAAATATGTCCTTTCATTGGAAGAATGGATAATACATTTCAGACATTCCTTATAGTTTGTTTTGAAATATTTATTAGTTAATTGCTGACTTTTACCACTTCAAATATGTGTTCTGTCACTGGAAATATGTGGTTTAATAAACATAAAATGAAAAATGTGAGTGAAACAATATAACAAAATAGAAGACTAACTTTAAGAAAGTATTCAGAATGTAATAATCTAGGATTTTTTTTCTTCAAGTGCCTTTATTATGACAGGCAATTTTACCGCTAAAAGGGCTAAATGAGTGAAAAATACATTATAGAGTTTTCTGACTTTATTTAGAAAGTTGTGGAGCACCTGGGTGGCTCAGTCGGTTAAGTGTCCGACTTCAGCTCAGGTCATGATCTCGCGGTCCGTGGGTTTGAGCCCCACGTCAGGCTCTGTGCTGACAGCTCAGAGCCTGGAGCCTGTTTCAGATCCTGTGTCTCCCTCTTTCTCTGACCCTCCCCTGTTCATGCTCTCTCTCTCTCTCTCTCTGTCTCAAAAATAAATAAATGTTAAAAAAGTTGCTTGTTTTCATCTTTAGAATTTTCACTGAATCAGACTTGTGTTGTATTTGTTATTAAGTGGTATTATCACATCAATTTCCAAGAATTTTGGAATTTTGAGTTGTCACTTATTTTTAAATCCTATTAGAGTTGATTTTTCAAAATTTTTATCTTAATTGCTTGTTATATTATAGACACTTTCTTTTTTAAATGTTTTTCTGTTGGCCAATTGTGGATATTGTGTTTTATTTTATTGAACCATAGAGCTCTGACATTTACTAACAAGAGTTAAATGGTTTTTTCTTTCTTTATAAGACCATAAACATTTAGTTGCCTTAATTATCTTAACTTCTTTTCTGTTTTTTAAATGTTTTCTTTCATTCTTTTTTTTAATGTTTATCTATTTATTTTGCATGTGCGTGTGCACAAGTGGGGGAGGGGCAGAAAGAAGGGGAGAGAGAGATTCCCAAGCAGGATCCCCAAGCCTGATGTAGGGCTTGATCTCATGACTGTGAGATCATGATATGAACCAAAGTCAGGAGTCAGACACTTAACTGACTGATTCACTCAGGCAACCCAATGTTTTTTTTTTTTTTTTCTCTCTATTAAGGAGTTTTTAGATTAAAAATCACAGTCAATTAAAAAAAACCTGGTTGATTTAAAAAGTTCACCCTATAAAAAATATTAACAGTATTAAACTAGTGTCTTAAATTCTGGAGGGGAAGGAGGGTGTCTTTGTGCTCTTTAATTCTAGTTTCACAGTAATGCCTTCAAGATTTTCACAAAATTCTCATGAGGCAGAGTTTAGTCTTTGGTGGAAGCAATGGCTTTTCAATGCTGTCTTACAGGTAGGCTCTGAGAGCTCTCTATGTGAGTCTGACACCGAGATTATGGAGTTAGAATCTGCCATTTTATTCTGAGATTCTCTTGCTTAACTTACTATTATGATAACAATGAAAATTCTTTTTTGAAAATGCAGAATGCAGACTGGGCAGTCTTTGGTAAGCCTCATCCATTTCCTTTCATTTCTTAGTTTCTAGAATTCTAGTTGCCTAGGTTAGTATTATCATAAGATGGGCCATCACTCTGTAATTTCTGGTTCTGATACGGCATTCCTATAGGATCTTCTAGTTTTTCTGGATCTTGCTATCCAACTATGCTTTTCATGTTATAAATTTTCTAGATTGATACGTTCAGGGCCAGATTTCCCATGAAGATCATGAATCTTAACCTTCAGGGGCCCTCACTTGAGTGGAAGTCTTTCAAAGCTCTGTACCTAATTTTGTTTTATAATTTTATGTTATTTTTTCTTTAAAGAGGGTCCCTAAAATTGTATAAGCTTTAGTCTCTATCACACTCGGATCAGCCTCTGGCCAATATGCTAAGTCATTGAAACTGGATGAAAAACAACAACAAAGATATACATGGACCTTCAAAAAACTTATTCAAGGTATCTGGAAGGGCCACATATTCTCTCCTGGTGGACTAAATGATCTGGACAACTATGCTAACTAGTGGGACTGTGTATCTAGAACCAGATGCACAGCTAAAGATCATGAAAGCATCAGAGTAGAGTTTTAGAGGCTTGTAGTCCTTGACTGAGTTCTATTTTGTAGATTTTCAGACTTTTGGTGAAATTTGCTTAGAAAAGTGGATAATTTCAAACATTAGGAAATTTTTGTGGCATGTAAAATCTCACTTTTTAATTTATGTTTTGTATGTTCCCCATAACCATGGCAACAGTGTGTGTCTCCTTCAATTTCTCACCATTATTTTCCTCCCATGAGCCATATCTGCACCTATCTTTAAATTTTAATGTTTATTCATTTTTTGAGAGACACAGAGAGAGACAGAGAGACAGAGCGTGAGTGGGGGTGGAGCAGAGAGAGAGGGAGACACAGAATCTAAAGCAATCTCCAGGCTCTGAACTGACAGCACAGAACCCGATGCAGGGTTCAAACTCCGTAAGATCATGACTTAAGCCAAAGTTGGACACTTAACTGACTGAGCCCCCAGGGGCCCCCATACCTGCACCTATCTTTTGGTTTTTTAATTAAATATAATTTATTGTCAAATTGGTTTCCATACAAAACCCAGTGCTCATCCCAACAGGTGCCCTCCTTGATGCCCATCACCCACTTTCCCCTCTCCCCCACCTCCCATCAACCCTCAGTTTGTTCTCAGTATTTAATAGTCTCTTATGGTTTGCCTCCCTCCCTCCCTCTCTGTAACTTTTTTTTCCCCTTCCCCTCCCCCCTGGTCTTCTGTTAAGTTTCTCAGGATCCACATATGAGTAAAAACATATGGTATCTGTCTTTCTCTGTGTGACTTATTTCACTTAGCATAATACCTTCCAGTTCCATCCATGTTGCTACAAATGACCAGATTTCATTCTTTCTCATTGCCAAGTAGTATTCCATTGTATATACAAACCACATCTTTATCCATTTGTCAGTTGGTGGACATTTAGGCTCTTTCCATAATTTGGCTATTGTTGAAAGTGCTGCTATAAACATTGGGGTACATGTGCCCCTATGCATCAGCACTCCTGTATCCCTTGGGTAAATTCCTAGCAGTGCTATTGCTGGGTCATAGGGTAGATCTATTTTTAGTTTTTTGAGGAACCTCTACACTTCTCCAGAGTGGCTTTACCAGTTTGCATTTCCACCAACATTGCAAGAGGGTTCCCGTTTCTCCACATCCTTGCCAGTATCTATGGTCTCCTGATTTGTTCATTTTATCCACTCTGACCAGCATGAGGTGGTATCTCAGTGTGGTTTTGATTTGGATTTCCCCGATGAGGAGTGATGTTGAGCATCTTTTCATGTGTCTGTTGACCATCTGGATGTTTTCTTTAGAAAAGTGTCTATTCATGTCTTCTGCCCATTTCTTCACTGGATTATTTGTTTTTTGGGTGTGGAGTTTGGTGAGTTCTTTATAGATTTTGGATACTAACCTTTTGTCTGTTATGTCATTTGCAAATATCTTTTCCCATTCCATCGGTTGCCTTTTAGTTTTGTTGATTGTTTCCTTTGCAGTGCAAAAGGTTTTTATCTTGATGAGGTCCCAACAGTTCATTTTTGCTTTTAATTCCCTTGCCTTTGGAGATGTGTTGAGTAAGAAATTGCTGTGCTGAGGTCAAAGGGTTTTTTTCCTGCTTTCTCCTCTAGGGTTTTGATGGTTTCCTGTCTCACATTCAGGTCCTTCATCCATTTAGAGTTTTATTTTTGTGTATGGTGTAAGAAAGTGGTCTAGTTTAATTCTTCTGCATGTTGCCGTCCAGTTCTCTGAGCACCATTTGTTAAAGAGACTGTCTTTTTTCCATTGGATATTCTTTCCTGCTTTGTCAAAGATTAGTTGGCCATACATTTGTGGGTCCAATTCTGGGTTCTCTATTCTATTCCATTGGTCTATGTGTCTGTTTTTGTGCCAATACCATACTGTCTTGATGATTATAGCTTTGTAGTAGAGGCTAAAGTCTGGGATTGTGATGCCTCCCGCTTTGGTTTTCTTCTTCAATATTACTTTGGCTATTCGGGGTCTTTTTGTGGTTCCATAAAAATTTTAGGATTGTTTGTTCTAGCTTTGAGAAGAATGCTGGTGCAATTTTGATTGGGATTGCATTGAATGTGTAGATTGCTTTGGGTAGTATTGACATTTTAACAATATTTATTCTTCCAATCCATGAGCATGGAATGTTTTTCCATTTCTTTGTTTCTTCTTCAGTTTCCTTCATAAGCTTTCTATAGTTTTCAGCATACATATCTTTTACATCTTTGGTTAGGTTTATGCCTAGGTATTTTATGATTCTTGGTGCAATTGTGAATAGGATCAGTTTCTTTATTTCTCTTTCTGTTGCTTCATTATTGGTATATAAAAATGCAACTAATTTCTGTACATTAATTTTGTATCCTGAGACTTTGCTGAAGTCATGTAACAGTTCTAGCAGACTTTTGGTGGAGTCTGTCAGGTTTTCCATGTAGAGTATCATGTCGTTTGTGAAAAGTGACTTCATCTTTGCCAATTTTAATGCCTTTAATTTCATTTTGTTGTTTGATTGCTGATGCTAGGACTTCCAACACTATGTTAAACAACAGCAGTGAAAGTGGACATTCCTGTCGTGTTCTTGATCTCAAGGGGAAAGCTCTCAGTTTCTCCCCATTGAGAATGATATTAGCTGTGGGCTTTTCATAAATGGCTTTTATGATGTTTAAGTATGTTCCATCTATCCCAACTTTCTTGAAGGTTTTTATTAAGAAAGGATGCTGTATTTTGTCAAATGTTTTTTCTGCATCTATTGACAGGATCATATGGTTCTTATCTTTTCTTTTATTAATGTGATGTATCACATTGATTGATTTGTGAATATCGAATCCACCCTGCAGCACAGGAATGAATCCCACTTGATCATGGTGAATAATTCTTTTTATATGCTGATGAATTTGATTTGCTAGTATCGTGTTGAGAATTTTTACATCCATATTCATCAGGGACATTGGCCTGTAGTTTTCTTTTTTTGCTGGGTCTCTGTCCGGTTTGGGTATCAAAGTAATGCTGGCTCCATAGAATGCATCTGGAAGGTTTCCTTCCCTTTCTATTTTTTGGAACAGCTTGAGAAGGATAGATATTAACTCTGTTTTAAATGTCTGGTAGAATTCCCCAGGGAAGCCATCTGGCCCTGGACTCTTATTTTTAATAACTGATTCAATTTCTTCACTAGTTATGGGCCCGTTCAAATTTTCTATTTCTTACTGTTTGAGTTTTGGTAGTGTGTGGGTGTTTAGGAATTTGTCCATTTCTTCCAGGTTGTCCAGTTTGTTGCATATAATTTTTCATAGCATTCTCTGATAATTGCCTGTATTTCTGAGGGATTCGTTGTAATAATTCCATTTTTATTCGTGATTTTATCTATTTAGGTCCTCTCTCTTTCCTTTTTGAGAAGCCTGGTTAGTGGTTTATCAATTTTGTTTATTTTTTTCAAAAAACCAACTCTTGGTTTCATTTATCTGTTTTACTGGTGTTTTTTTTTTTTTTTTTTTTGGATTCTATATTGTTTATTTCTGCACTATTCTTTATTATTTCTCTTCTTCTGCTGGGTTTGGGGTATCTTTGCTGTTCTGTTTCTAGTTCCTTTAGGTGTGCTGTTAGATTTTATATTTGGGATTTTTCTTGTTTCTTGAGATAGGCCTGGATTGCAATGTATTTTCCTCTTAGGACATCCCAAAGGGTTTGCTGCATCCCAAAGGGTTTAGGTTGTTGTATGTTCATTTTCATTTGTTTCCATATATTTTTACATTTCTTCTCTAATTGTCTGGTTGACCCATTCATTCTTTAGTAGGATGTTCTTTAACCTCCATGCTTTTGGAGGTTTTCCAGACTTTTTCCTGTGGTTGATTTCAAGTTTCATAGCATTGTGATCTGAAAGTGTGCATGGTATGATCTCAATTCTTTTATATTTATTGAGGGCTGTTTTGTGACCCTGTATGTGATCTATCTTGGAGAATGTTCCATGTGTATTTGAGAAGAAGGTATACTCTCTTGCTTTGGGATGCATAATTCTAAATATATCTGTCAAGTCCATCTGGTCCAATGTATTGTTCAGGGCCATTGTTTCTTTACTGATTCTGTCTAGATGATCTATCCAGTTGTTGTAAGTGGAGTATTAAAGTGCCCTGCAATTACCACATTCTTATCAGTAACATTGCTTATATTTGTGATTGTTTTATATATTTGAGTGCTTTCAAATTCAATGCATAGACATTTATAATTGTTAGCTCTTCCTGATGGATAGACCCTGTAATTATTATATAATTCCCTTTTTTATCTCTTGTTACAGCCTTTAATTTAAAGCCTAATTTGTCTGATATAAGTATGGCTACTCTAGCTTTGTTTTTAGTTGCAGTAACATGATAGGTAGTTCTCCATCTCCTCACTTTCAATCTGAAGGTGTCCTCAGGTCTAAAATGAGTCTCTTGTAGACAGCAAATAGATGAATCTTGGTTTTTTTTGTTTTTTTTGTTTGTTTGTTTGTTTTTTTTTTTTGTTTTTTCCATTCTGATAACCTATGTCTTTTGGTTGGAGCATTTAGTCCATTTACATTCAGTGTTATTGTCCAAAGATACGGGTTTAGAGTCATTGTGTTATCTGTAGGTTTCATGCTTGTAGTGATGTCTCTGATACTTTGTGGTCCTTGCAACATTTCACTCACAGAGTCCCCCTTAGGATCTCTTGTAGGGTTGGTTTAGTGGTGATGAATTCCTTCAGTTTTTGTTTGTTTGGGAAAACCTTTATCTCTCCTTCTATTCTGAATGACAGACTTGCTGGATAAAGGATTCTTGGCTGCATATTTTTTCTGCTAATCATATTGAAGATTTCCTGCCATTCCTTTCTGGCCTGCCAAGTTTCAGTAGATAGGTCTGCTACTATCCTTATGTTTCTACCTTTGTATTAGTTAAGGCCCATTTATCCCTAGCTTCTTTCAGAATTCCTCTTTATCCTTGTATTTTGCCAGTTTCACTATGATATGTTGTGCAGAAGATCAATTCAAATTATGTCTGAAAGGGGTTCTCTGTGCCTCTTGGATTTCAATGCCTGTTTACTTCCCCAGATCGGGGAAGTTCTCAGCTATGATTTGTTCAACTACACCTTCAGCCCCTTTCTCTCTCTCTTCTTCTGGAATTCCTATGATATGGATACTGTTCCGTTTGCATCACTTAGCTCTCTAATTTTCCCCTTCTAATCCTGGATTTTTGTATCTCTCTTTTTCTCAGCTTCCTCTTTTTCCATAATTTTATCCTTTAATTTACCTATTCACCCCTCTGCCTCTTCAATTCATGCTGTGGCCCCCTCCATTTTATTTTGCACCTCATTTATAGCATTTTTTTTTTAGCTCCTCATGACTATTTCTTAGTCCCTTGATCTCTGTAGCAATAGATTTTCCGCTGTCCTCTATGCTTTTTTCAAGCCCAGCGATTAATTTTATGACTATTATTCTAAATTCTTGTTCCGTTATATTGCTTAAATCTGTTTTGATCAATTCTTTAGCTGTCACTTCTTCCTGGCATTTCTTTTGAGGAGAATTCTTCTGTTTCGTCATTTTGGTTAGTTTTCTGTCCCTTAAGAGTTTTAAAAGTTTGTTGTGTGCTCTGCACCTGCGAGCACTGCTATATTAAAGGAGGGTCATACACCGTCCAGGGCCTGGCCCTTCAGGAGGTGTTTTTTGGAGAGTGTTACTTGCTCGCTGTTGTTGTGACTTTGGTTATTTTATTTCCCTACTTGTAGTGATGTTTTGGACCCTCCACCAGATGTGCTTTGATTTGTTCCTTGGAATAGCCCTGTAAAAGAAAACAGATAGACAAACAGGAAACAAAAGCATGCAAACACACAAACATAAAACAAATAAAAACAAAAAAAGCAAAAAACTAAAAACAATCAAAAGCAAAAAACCAGAAACACCGGCCACAAGTAAAGGACAGGGTGGAAGGGGTGCTGATGGACAAACACATACAAAGAGAGAAATGGCTGGGGGGGGGGGGGCAGGGAGGAAAAATAAACATTGACCAGGCAGAGAGACTAAAAGGCTTAATCCTGAGAGAGAGAAAGGAAAATGAGGAAGGAGGCAGGGAAAAAGAAATGAAGATAGAGTTATCCAGACAGAGAAACTATATGGCTTCATTATTCCAGAGAGAGAAAGGAAAGTAAAGAAGGAGGTGTAGAGCATGTATCAAGAGAATGGATGAAATATGTCTGTTTAGACAAACCAATAACCAGAGTAACCAGCGTAGAGGAGGAAAGAGATAAGGAGGAGAAATGGGGGAAGGGTAGACTATATCTATATATCCAGAGTTGACCTAGAATTAACCCAGGCAATGCTGCAGCGCTCCTCTAGAGGAGCTGTCCGTCTGGTTAAACAGGGTCCGTCTGGCTCCAGTGGTTACGCAGTTACCCAGCGCTGAGGGGCGTGGTTTGGTGTAGGCTGGTCCCGCCTCATTGAGGGGCATGGTTTGGTGTAGGCTGGTCCCGCCTCACTGAGGGGCGTGGTTTGGTGTAGGCTGGTCCCGCCTCCACGGTGGGCCCCTGCAGACCCATCCCTGAGGCCCCGCCCTGGTGGTGGCGGTGGAGGGAAAATGGCGGTGGTCCCCCACCCCCATGCTCTTCTCCACAGACCCGCTGGACTCCACTTGAGTCGTCCTCACTGTGCCGCGGGTACAGACGGCGCGGTCCTTCTCGCTCTGCCAACTCCCCTGACCCTGCGCTTGGCTAGGATTCAAAGACCGGCTCCGCGCACTCTGGCGCTGGGGAAACGCCTCTCAGCGGCCGAAGTGTGGCCCTGGCTCGCTTTGTCTGTGCCACTGTGCTTCAGGGAGGACCGCCTCTTCCTCTGCAGACTGTGCCACCCACCCCTCGGGTGTGGCGGATGGAGGCCGGCTTTGTCTTTTCCCACAGCACTCCAGGAAGGGGGTTGCTCTTTCCTGCTGCGGACTGCGCCCTGGAGGCCACTGAGCCTGGGGGTGGCAGACGCGGGCAGGCTTTGTCCTACGGCGCCGCCCTCCAGGGAGGGGACCGCTTTCTCCTACGGCACACAGCGCCCCTGATCTACCACCAGCCCAGGGCTGGCTCCCCTCCTCCCCAGGTGCGTGAACAGGGAGCTGGCCCCAGTCTGAAGAAATCCCTGCAGTTAGAGATGGGTTCCCTCTCGGTCCCAGTCCGAGGTTTTTCTCTTGTCCAGATACAGTTCTGAACTTCCCTAGCCGCTCTTTCTCTTCCTCTCTGCAGAAGGGGACCCCCCCCCCCAGCTCCCCCCAGGCCCCCCTCCCCCCCTTCGTGCCTACGCGGCCCGTTTTATCTCCCCCACTTAGCAATCGCCTACCTATGGTCTCTCAAGTTGTGCTGGCTTCTTCCTGGTAGATTCAGTCTCTTTTTCTCCCAGACTCTTGGGGTTCAAAGTCCTTTGGCTTCAGCACTTCTTTGTTTTAGAGACATGGGAAGTATGGATCCCCCTACTTCTCGGCCATGTTGGCCCCCTCCTACCTGCACCTGTCTTAACTGATGAGAAGAACTGATGGGAATGCTCGTGCATTATATTGTCACACGGAGTCTTCACGTTTCCTTGTTGTATGGGAGGATAAAAAAGACCATGCAAGTTGAAGCTATGTGATACGATCTTAACACTCCGGGGAAAAATTTGTGATTATTCTGTGACCTTTAACAACGTCTGTCAAAACATTAAAAACTCTCTTACTGTTGATCATAAATGGAGGGAAATGCAAATAATAGTAAAACTAATATTTAGCACACTGATTTAGAATGTAAGAAACACTGAGAATTAAAGTGTTTCATTTCTTTGTAAAAAACGATCACAAGTCACTTGAATAATACTTGCCTTCTCGTAATATAGCATGACATGAAGAGAGGTTTTTTTTTTCTCTCTTAGTAAAGGCTCATGCTCCTTTGTAAATCTGTATCAGCCTCGACTATTTTATCCTTGTACTCTCACTGTTGTGCACTCTCTCCTAGACCTCTTTTAATGTGAATTTTTTTTTTACTGGCATCACTTCCTCTGGGAAGCTTTGATCCTTTGTGTCACAACCACTGTCCTGACTTATGTTGATAAGTTCGCCCTCCCTCAATTCCTCTGTTTGCATATCTAGAGTCTCTCTCCATTTTTTTTTAAGTTTATTTATTTTGAGAGAGAGAGAGCAAGCATCAGTTGGGGAGGGGCAGAGAGAGGAGGAGAGAGAGAATCCCAAGCAGGCTCCATGCTGTTAGTGCAGGGCCTAATTGCAGGGCTTGATGTCACCTGCTGTGAGGTCATGACCTGAACTGAAATCAAGAATCAGATACTTAACTGACTGAGCCACCCAGGTGCCCTAGAATCTCTCAAGTGACAGCAGTGTCAACATTCCCACAGCTGTGTTTTATCTATACCTTCATGTGTGTTCAATTTGAATGTCACTTCCAGCATTATCATTTGCTGGTCAATCTGTGATAGCTAATTCCTGCTTTTGATGATCCATATTTGTAAAATGTCATGTGGGTTCATTGCTGAGAACCAAGGAGGCAACACAACTACATGCTTTGTGGGCACGAACTTAATAACAGATACACCATGACCAATATTGAGGGGCTTGGAAAGAAGTAATGGGATTGGTTACTGATTATGATGTGTATCTTTCATTTACCAGTCATTTGTAGGCTGGGGAGCTAGCAGAAAAGTTTATATTTTATGCAGATGTTTAGTTATTATACTATGATAACTGAAATTTGAACCATACTGTTGGATTTATTTAACTCAACCGTAGTAACTGAAATTTGTGCCTATAGGAACTATGTAAATTGATAACTCTCTTTCTCTCTCTCTGTACGTTTGAAATAACTTCTAAACCTAGATGTTAGCAAGAAGTTTAAGTCATGATTAAAACATCGTTTCAATAATTTATTTCCTCTTGTGAGAGTAACATTTTATTTTGTAACTAAATGTGAATACTTAACCCAAAAAGACAGCTATGTAGTTTTGTATAGCATTTGAAAAGCAAACAAACAAACAAACAAACAAAAACAAAAACAAAAAACTGAAATGGATTGTTTTTTCCAGTTTTATGTATGGAGAATTGACTGACAAGAAGACCATTGAGAAAGTGAGGCAGACTTTTGACAACTACGAGTCAAATTGCTTTGAAGTTCTTCTGTACAAGAAAAACAGTATGTATCTAAATTATCAATAAGATGTGTCAACTCTGATGAACGTTATGTTTTGGCTAGTGGTAATTGAGCTGTAGTGTAGGGAGAATAAAACTTTGTTTCTTTTCTTGGCAAAAGCAGGGGGTGCTGATAAAATTAGATAGCAAAACTAATAAATGATTCTACCTATGAAAAGCAACCTTTTGAGGAATAACAGAAAAATACGGTGCATTAGTGTGATTTTGTGTGTGTGTGTGTGTGTGTGTGTGTGTGTGTGTCAGATGGCAAAATGTTTTATAATACTTATGGTAAAGATCCTGTAGTTATATGACAGCAACTAAAGATGACAGACAAATTCATTCATTTCTTCTTATGGTTAAAGGAAAAGGTGATTAGTATCACAGTATGTGTGATTACTTTTCTACATGTGCATCAATGACGTGTGATATCTCTTTGAGGTCAGTCTTTACCAATATGGCCTTTGCTAGACTCTGACTCTTTTGTGTGGAAGGCTTACAAAAGTATTCATTACTTTCAGAATAGGCCATTCCCAGCTGGTAAATTTGCATTGGTTATGGTGAGGTCTTCTTTGGGGCAGAATTTGTGACTGAGAAATTGTGCATTGTATAATAAATTATATTATAAATATGAGACCCCATGATCTGGACTCTTTCAGTGTTTGAGGGAAAAGCCAGCCAAACAACAACCAACTAGTATACTCCACAACCAAGTTTTCTTTTTTCTTTCTTTTCTCTTTTCTTTCTTTCTTTCTTTCTTTCTTTCTTTCTTTCTTTCTTTCTTTCTTTCTTTCTTTCTTTTTCTTTCATGTTTATTCATCTTTGAGAGAGAAAGAGAGTGAGCAGAGAGAAGTAGAGAGAGCAGGAGACACAGAATCCAAAGCTGGCTCCAGGCTCTGAGCTGTCATCACAGAGCCCAACATGGGCCTTCAACTCACAAACTGCGAGATCATGACCTGAGTTGAAGTCAGATGCTTAACTGACTGAGCCACCCAGGCGCCCCACCAACTTTCCTTTCTAATTTGTTTTCTTTGAGTAGTCTGGTTACTTTTATTTCTTTTTCCCAAATTGATCTTTTTTTTTTTTTTAAGTGAATAGTCACTTCATACAATGCTTCAATTTATTTAGTGTTAATGATAAATGATAGCAAAGCCAATTGTTACCTTAGTGGAAACTGATGGTCACTAAATCCTTCCCCAGTTTGGGAAGCATTTTAGCTTCAACAGGAAACACTTGTTCCATGTCCAGAGTGGGTTGGAGTGTTTGCAGCATAGTTCATTCTCTCCATCTTACCTCAAACATTTATTCACTGTAAGTTATTTAGAATTGAACTTAGTTTTCTCTTTTTATTAATGGGTCATCAAAGGGATAACAACAACCACGGGCATTGCTTTAAGATTAGTGTACTTGGTAATGGGAATGTTGGTTTTTAATGGTTTTACCTATGGAACGTCTTATCATTTTATCTTTCATTTTAGAATCAAGGCCAGATTGGCGTTCATAGTTTCTGAGTTTCTCAAAAATACGTTTGTGGAGATTCTGTTTTCCTTACATCCTTTAAATCATGTTAGAAACAACTTGAATTTTACATTCCCAAACGTTTCCTTCCAAGGTAGTATTTTGCTTTCTTTTAATGGTTTGAAATTCTTTGATCTTCATTGAGTTTTTTTTCTTTAATATGAAGGATAGATATCATTTATATATTTGAATAGAGTTCTCTTACACTTAAAGCAACTTTTAAAAAATCTTGCAAATTGTTACCTGAAAGATTGTGACCATCAACTGAAAAAAGTATGTTCTTGTAATTTTAAAAATGTTAGATAGCAAAATTCACATGTCTGTGGATAAATGTTTTGGGAATGCCTGAATGCCAAGTCTTCCCAATACTTCCATTAAGTAATTAGGTTAAACAGCATTTTGCAAATGAGGGGATTGAGATATCTGATTTAACATGTGTCATCACTGACATTTCAGTTTGTAGGCTCTATTTTTAAAGCCCATTGCTCTGATCAGCAGGCTGCTTCTACTGTTGAGAAGAAAACAGTAGCTCTGGGATGATGATTTAAAGGGGTCTGTCTGCACCAAGGCAGACCTGTGATAGCCTGGGCTACTCCAGATAATCAGTGCCAAGGCACTGCCCTGAGTTTCCGTCTACAACTGTCCTCTCTGTCTAACCCTCTTAGACTTCCTGCTCCCTTGAACTCCAAAACCAGAATATGGATATTTCACCAGCCACTCAGCAAACCTTCTGTCTACTTGGGCAGTCTGACCCTGTAGCTCAACTTGAAAAAAAAAAAAAACCTGCCTTCATATCTGAAAGCAATTTTAAAAACAGCCCTGACTCTATGCTAAAATTTGAAGAGTTGCTGTTTTTATAGGAAGATGGGAAATGTAACATCATCTCTTTCTGTTCAAATTTTTAACAGACCTTGGAAAATGACTTATTTTTAATGCCCTTTTCTCTCTGTTTATAACCCTGCTGTCTCAAGTTGACTGTGTTGGAACAGCCATAGGCCATGTATCTGTGAGCATGTGTGTCTGGTGATTTGTAAAACTGTGTACATCACTCACAGTTGTTGGGTACACAGTGTAGAATAAGAAGCAGAAAATAAAGAACAAGCCTGTCTGGGAGATGGTGTGATGGCTTTTGAGATCCTTGTGTCAGCGGTGATCATTTCGGAAAGGGCCATGTTTTTCTTTTTTTAAAAAATTTTCAACGTTTTTTATTTATTTTTGGGACAGAGAGAGACAGAGCATGAACGGGGGAGGGGCAGAGAGAGAGGGAGACACAGAATCGGAAACAGGCTCCATCAGCCCAGAGCCCGACGCGGGGCTCGAACTCACGGACCGCGAGATCGTGACCTGGCTGAAGTCGGACGCTTAACCGACTGCACCACCCAGGCGCCCCAAGGGCCATGTTTTTCAATAGGCCCCAGGTTGCAAAGGACCCAAACTGAATATTCCATAAAAATTTCCTCTCTCTAATTCTCTGATTTCTTGAACCTGGTAGTTAAGCCATCTCTTCTTGTCTAGATGACAAATTCCCCTTTGCGGTGACATTATTATGTGACTTTTTTTGGCCAAAGGTATGAAGGTTTTTCCTATTTGGTTTTCATTGCAAGCCACTAATAGGCTATCAACTCTCACGTAGAGACTATTAATAGCTGCATATTTCACTCCCCAAATCCCAAAGCTAACAAAAGCCTCTATGTCTTTAAGATAGGAAATTTGGAGAGGCTTTACTGCACGATGGCTTGGAAAGAATATGATGCAAACTGTGTCTTTGATTTTGATGTAACATTCCTTCAGTGTTTTATCGCTTAATGGATAATTACTCCTTTGAAGGCATTTCTTGTGTCTTCAAATATTTATTATTTGAACTAATGCCAGTTCCTGGTTTGTCCAAATCCTAAGCCTTAAGTGCTCTGAAACTCTTTGCTTCGTGGAGGTTGCAGGAGCCACTGTTTAAAGAACATAGCGGCAGAGTCAAGCCTCATTCTTTGAGTGAAGGAGATAGGAAGCAGTGGCTCATAAAGACACCTGAAGAATCTCAAGGGTTGGGGACACTTTTTTTTTTTTTTTTTAAGATTGCCTTACAAGCTTCAGGTAGAGCTCTGTGTACAACAGGCATCAAGTATTTCTGACATCCTCTTTCTCTGATGTAGGGGTGCTGTCAAAGGCATAGAGCCATCGTATAACTCTGACTGATGAGAGAAGCTTGAGATAGGAATAGTGTTTCAAATGTTCCTCCGAGAGGACTGCTTATCAGAGCATCAGGGATTGCTGTTGAAGTCAATTGGAAACACTTCTCAAAGTGACAAGGAGAAGCATGGAGGAGTGGTCATGCATGGGGAAACTATGAAAAGGAATTTGGTGAGCGAAGCAGGGGTGTAGGGACCCAGAGCTCAAGGGAATGCTGGTGTTACTTAAGTGGTGAGACTGCCATTGGGCTCCTGCATTGTGAAATGACACCCTCTGCTCTCCTTTCAAATTCTGGTATTTTGGGTTGAAAAATGTTTATTAATATTTGAGCAACTGGTAGTTGCTTGATTTGGAAAGCAATGAAAATATTGTTGTTTTGGTGCTGGTTCCTGGCATAGCAGTTGGCAGCTGAAGGCAGAGGGAAGGCAGGAGACCAAACCACTGCTGTGGATCTGTCACACTGTATTGTCCTTTCTCTCTCTTACAGGAACCCCTGTTTGGTTTTATATGCAAATTGCACCAATAAGAAATGAACATGAAAAGGTGGTATTGTTCCTATGTACTTTCAAGGATATTACATTGTTCAAACAGCCAATAGAGGATGATTCAACAAAAGGTAATTTCCAAAGCGATGGCCACACTTAAGAATTAGGCCGTCAATTATTTATATTGATATTATTATTATTGTTTAGAAAAATACATTGGTTGAACTGGAAAACACAATTTTACTATTAGGACTTCTTTTGCTTTACATTCATGCCAGCAATTATCCAAAATCAGTTTTATCCAGTCATATCATTTGAATGGAAATAGCACGGCTATCCAAAGTTGAAATGAGAATTGGTTAACTTGAATTATAATAAGAGGAATTTAGATAAGATATAAGGAAGAAATTTCACAGGTCATTATTAATTTAGAATCAATATAATGGGAGTTTCAACAACTTCTACCAGGATGAGCTTTAGAAACACAAAATTTAACAACCTGTGAGATGGTTTAGGTGAAGTCCTTTTACAGCACAGCTGATCGGTTGATTGAATTTGGTTGAACTAATAACTGATTGATTAGCTGATTTTTTTCAGGTTACTTTTCACCCTTTACCCATTCAGCTGTTGCAGATAGTCTTGGGTAGATGCTGTTAGCTTATGTGAAGAATAATTTTGTTATCAAGTGAGTGTCTGGCAAAATACAAACATCCTGACTATAGTCATACTGACTATAATATTCAGGGAGATGGCTGTAGAAAGCAATAGTCAGTGGTGTGCATGTATCCCCTTTTCTAGGTAATATATTCTCATTTTATTCCCTCCAATTATGTTTAAATTAAAAACTGGTGTCATATAAATGAAGAATTTCAAATACTCTTAGAAGATTTTATGAAATGTTATTTTTAATAATCCCTCCAGAGACTAAAAATGAGATCTTCCTCTTTGTATTTGGCAAACATTGTCTTCCTTTTCTTACCTCTTAAAAAAAAAAAACTGGTACAGAAATTTAATCTTTCCATCCGTAACCCTAATTATAGAAAAATTTTGTAGTTTTATTCCTTGCATATGGATTCACATATATTATGTTATACCTGGTCGGTTTCTGGTTAGTATCAAATTGCAAGAGGAAAATTTTACAATGTGCAAACCATTTAAAGTATAACATAGGACAATTTATTTGCAAATGTTTCTGAAAATGTGTATATTAAATCATCTCCTGGACTATTGAATATTCACTTTTGGACTCATACTACCTATTCCTTTACTTTTACTCAGAGACTCAGTGTCTAAGAGGTTTAGGATAAATTTAAACATTATTTTAAAAAATGGAATAGTCTTCTAATAGTATTTAGGTTTAATGCTTATTTGTTTTAAAATTCGAAGGTGCTCCATCCAATAGCAATAGAATATGTGTTCTCAAGCTTACATGGAACATTCACTGGATAGATCACATTCTGGCCATAAAACACACCTTGACAAATTTAAAAGAATAGAAAGCTTAAAAAAGTCAGTTTCTTAGACCACAATGGAATTAAGCCAGAAATCCATAACAGAGAGAGCTAAGAAATCTCCAAATATTTGGAAATTAATACATTTGTAAATAGCCCACGGGTCAAAGAAGAAGGCTTAAAGTAAGCTAGAAAAATATTTTGACTAAATGAAAATGAAAATACAACTTATCAAATTTATGGGATGCAGCAAAAGTAGTGGTTAGAAGGAAATGTATGTGACATTAAATGCATATATTAGAAAAGAAGAAAGACGTAAAATTAATAACCTAAGCTTCCACCTTGGGGAGACAAAAAAGAGCAATTTAAACCAAAGCAAACTGAAGACAAGAAATAAGGAACCTTGGAGCAGAAATCAATGAAGTAGAAAATAGGAAAACAGAGGAAATCACCACAACTCAAAGCTGGTTCTTTGAAAAGATCATCAAAGTTAATAAACCTCTAGCCAGGCTAAGTGAGAACAAAGGGAGAAGATGCAGGTGACCAGTATCAGAAATTTAAAGAAGGGCCATCACAACTCATCCGAAGGACTTTAAAGCATTACAAAAGAATACTTTGATCAACTGTAGCCACTGAATTGATACTTTAGGGGAAATGGACCACGTCTGTGAAAAACAAACTGCCAGAACTCACACCGGGAGAAACTAACCTAAATCATTCTATATCTATTAAATAAATTTAATCAATAGTTAATACACTGACAAAACGAAGGATGTTTTTGTTTTTTATTTTTTGTTTTTGGCAAATCCACAGTCTTTTCTAGAAAATGGAAGCAGAGAGAGCTCCCCTAACTCATTCTGTGAGGCCAGCACTACCCTCATACCAGAGCCAGAAAAAGACACTGCGAGAACAGAACATTACAGACCAATATTTCTCATGAATATAGATATAAAGACCCTCAATAAAAATTGAACCCACATGACAACCAAGTGGGATCTATTCCACATATGCAAAGCTGGTTCGACATGAAAAAAAATCAATCCCTATAATCTTCGCTTCAACAGGCTGAAAAAGAAAGATTATACCATCATATCATTCAACATAGAACAAACATGACAAAACCCAGCACCCATTCATGGTAAAAACTCTTATTAAAGTAGGAATAGAGAGGAACTTCCTCAACTTAATAAGGAACATTTATGAAAAACCTATAGCTAACAGCTGACTATATCTTAAAGTAATATGTTTTAAAATAAGAGATAAATAATTGGTATACGATTTGTGACTTAACATATTCTTCAGATGAATTTCTCTTGCCTTCGCACTTAATGACGATAATACAGAGTAAGAAGCCTTCATGTCACAGTCTTTTCCCTTAAATAATATTTATATTTATATTTATATTTATATTTATATTTATATTTATATTTATATTTATATTTATATTTATATTTATATTTATATTTATATTTATATTTATATTCAATGAATATTATTTTCTCTCACTTTTTAAAAGTGATTTCATGACACAGCTGAAGTTAGGGAGAATATGGTACATTTGCAGTTTTGGCCTGCTGAACGTTGATGGTGTCAGTATATTTAGCCTATTTATAGAAACTGAAAGTTGACAGCATTCAAAGTGAGATTGGGGAAAAGGTGCTAATATTGAGAGTTGACTTTTCTCAAATTAATGCCCTTCCATTTATCTGCCTACACCTCCATCTCTGTATCCTTACATCAGAATCACAGAGTTCCTCCTGTGGCAGAATCTCTTAACTGCATCACGCATTCTTATAAAAAAAAAAGGTATTTGAATAAATGCCAAACGACTTAGACCTTTTGATTTTGAACTATGTGCTGGATAGATATGTAAATTAGAATTTAGAGGGGAAATCAGATCCCACTGTGAAAAGCACTAGGGAAGAGTATCTCTTTCCAGGGCCTGAATTTGTAGAGGAAGAGCTTGTTTTAAACAGACTTTTATTTTGAGACTCTTCCTCACCTGTCAAATACATAACAGATTATTGAACAAGTAATGCACAATGTAACCATGAAGGCTGTATATGAGCTACTTTCCATTATTCATATGAGCTGTAAAATTAATATGAAAAATTCAATAGAAATAAAATATTTATGCCATTAAGTAATCATCCTGCTATCTCTATGAAGGTAGAAGCATAGGAAAGTATGTTTGGAAATCTTGGCGGAAAAATATGTCTCTCAAATTCTTAAGTTGAGTAAAAGGGTAAAAGGGAGTGTGGAACTTTTAAGAAAGTGCAGATAAGATTTCGTGATAACACCGTAACATCAAAATGATTTGGGTGTAGAGCATTAAACTGGGAGATGGTAGATTTACTTTAATTCAGGCTTGGGCACCAGAAATACTTAACACGAGACTTTTCAGGACTCTTCTAGGAAATTTTGTTCCCCTTGTTTATCTATTTTACCAATTTTCCCCCCTAACCAAAAATGTTGATTAAGCACACAGAATGGTGCAGGCCATTCTGCACCTGTGTCCTGAAGGTACATAGTTCCTTCCCTCATATGATAATGGCAGAGGGGAAGACAAACAAGTAAATATAGATTGGAAATTTTCTTATGATTGCTCTTATTTTCTCAGTAATATAAAAAACATGGTTCTCACCTGAGAGTAAGCATGGTGAAGGAGATGAAGTATTGAAGGTTTGGGGAGAGAGGAGTAGGCATGAAATGGTGATCTAAGAGGGTGGAAAAGTGAGTGGGCAAGGGGAATTCAGCAGGTTTGCTGAACACGAAGGTCTGCTTGGGGCTAGTGATCATGAATTCACCAGCATCTATGAGCATGATTATATATTTTACTCCACCTATGTTTAGTCGAAGGTGTATAGATGCAGAAGTAATGAAGAGTTGGATTTAACCAGAGTTGGGATTTGATAAGGTGAGTAAGATGAAAAGAATCAGAGAGAAGGATCAGGGAGTTGTGGCTGTTGCAAGGGAGGACATGGAGGGTGTTTGCAAAATTCTGAGGAAGTACTTAGGTAGTAGAGTTCTACCTAGGACATAGGAAATAGTGTTTTAAGATGCAGAATAGACAAGTGAGTTCATACATTAACAGACCAGAATGTAACTTTTAATCCCAGAGCAAGGGCATTTTACCTTCTTAATGTGAAATGTCGAAAGTCCTTTGAAGATTTGCCAAGGTTGGAATTAACATTAATCTCCTACATGATTTGGTATTTTTACCAAGAAACCCAGACACATAGTTGAAAGACTTGAGTAAACTAATTCTGAATAAATACAATTGTTTCTAAATTGTATCTGGGATAGTAACTATAATGTGATAGCAATTTACGTGCACCTCTTCCTCATAATGAATCTCACGATACCAAAACTTCAATCTAGGTTGATTTTTGCCTTTAAAATGAATGGCACTTACTGATGTCAATGATACCTTTGACGTACATCATGATGGATGGTAGTAAAAATCATTGAAGGGAAGGAAACCTGTTTTGATGGAGTAGTTACTATGTGTCAGGAACTTTATATTCTTTATTGCTCTTACCTATAATTCTGAAAATTAGTATTGCTATCTCTGCTTTACTGTTGAAGATCCTGACATGCAAAGTGTGACTGATTTTCAATCCCATATTCTCTCTATTGCATCATGCTGTCTCATCCTTTCTAGTGGAAACTTACTATTGCATTTTTGTCACCTTAATCCCCTGCTCTCTTTTTTTCCTGCAACAATTGAGAACACTCTGATTCTGACAGTATTGTACTGTATTAAAGCAATGAAATTTACTGATAATAATCAAGGGGGCAAAGCATTTTTGTTATCTTTTGTTCCTGGTACTGAGGTCTTGGAACTGTTGCTCAGCTAATCAGTCAATGGTACCTGATTCATCATTTGTAATAATGCAAAGGGGAAAAATTACAGCCAAGAAATCCATTCTGTTGATTATCCATATGTATTCTAAAAGAGATGACCAAAATCTCTGCCCATTTAGCTGTGCGGTATTTTCAAACAGATTCCAAAACTGCCAAGACACTCACAGTGTGAAATATCCTGTGCCAAATAGTTATGGCATCTTCATGCCAATAATTGAGACAAAAAATTCCTATAGAATGAAACTAACAGCAAAAATAGCAACCTTCCCCTTGTGGGAAGCCAATGGTTTTCTTTAGAGAGGAAACAACAGATGAAATATGAGTAATTATACCATGTAGTCTCTTTGGCCAAGTGTATAATTGTTTACCTAAGCTTTTTTCTTATAGATTAGAATCTTGTGTTGCAGTCTAGTAGGATTGATTTAACTGCCTCTGTGACTTCCTCTTATTTTTAAGATTAGGCAGTCCATGACAAAGAGGTTAATTGCAACCCAATAGAGCTAAACTAATGTTTTATTAAGAAGGAGTTGGCATCCTGAGCTTTTAGGAGAACAAATGTTCTCATAATTCCATGAACAACTCATAGAACAAGTTTTAGGCTCTTCATATTCAGCTGTCTGTTCACATTACCCCATATCGACCACATCTAAGTAACATCAGTGAACTGTGCTGAATAATCAGTTATACCAGTTAGGTCTCTGTAAAGGTGAGACCAGTAAATGTATCGCTGGAAAAAGTTAGAACTGCTGATGTGCCTTTTTTCTGACCTAGACAGTATGGCTGCTCAATTTTTTCAAAGTTTGACTGTATAGTGGGGGTTGGTGACAGAGCAAATGAGCTAATTTAGTTAATAACATAGGCAATTCCAGATGTGTCCAAGGGCACAAAAGGATAGGCATAGGAAATTCGCTGTCGTGTTGTTAGTGATAGAGAAAAATCTAGAAACCACTTAAATGCCCATAAATAGAACATATGCATGATCAGAAAAGAGCAAATACCTACTTCTCTGAGATGATAAAGAGGCAGGCAAGATTCAGTGCCATGTGGGTGGGTCTAGAGATGGAGGGGACAGAAAGGAAATTGAAGGCTATCATGTTTCTTATGGCCTCTGCTTATTCAATAACATTTGACGAGGTAATTGGTTGAGAGTGAGGAGAGAGGGGTAGTATAAGGGTTTTGAGAAAAATGCTAATTGTTTAGAACTGAGAATTATAAGAAAGCCCTAACCCTAGCCATGGCTGTAGGAAATGAGAGAATGCATGCCATTTGATGATTTGTATTCTTCCATGTGTCAGTGAATTCATTCTTTCAATATCTCTTTTAATTTTTTTCAAAATATTTTCTGGATAAACCTTATTACATTCTGGGAATAAAAACTGGCATCTTTGTTAATCCAATCCTTAGATGTACTAAGTGTGTAACATTACTTGTCTTAGAAATATGAAGCTTCAATTAGTATAACATTGCCTTGCAAGTTTCTAGAAATATTGAATGCAATTATAATATTAAATTGAAGTAAGAAAGAAAATGATCACCTGAAATATTGTAATGTATCTATTGCCAACATGTCATCTGAAGACACCCTTGCCACTTTTACCGAACAAAGCAAAACCAAACCCAACCCATGATAAAACAAAATGGGACTTATTTTAAATTTGATTTTTAAATTACAAATAAGTCAATTAATTAATTAATTAATGGCCTGTTTTATGCCAGGCCCTTATCAAATGCTTGAATATGGAGAGATGAACAGTAGTTCAGTGGGAGTGACTAACATGTTAATCAACAACTGCCATTAGTGTTGCAAGTGCCATGTGAGGTATTTATCCTATGATGTGCAAGCACAGAGGAGGATACCTCTCTTATGAGTGGATCTAAGAAGGTTGCAGAAGGAGATAATGCTTTAACTGAGTCTAGAGGTTCCAGTCAGTGTTAGCCAGACATAAGGGGATGGGGGAAGCATTTCAGGCAGGCAGAATGATTATAATGCTTGAAAACCTGGACACAATGAATATAATGGGGTGTACAGAGAATTCCTAGGAGATTTAATTTTAGTTTTGAATTTATTCTTCTTTTAATTTGCTGTTAATTTCGGTAGAGTTGTTATACAGAGCATGTATAAAGAAGTAGAAGGAGATGAATGCAGAGCAGATCTTTGGGGCCGGAAACTAAATGACCTATATACCAAGAAAATGCAATGTTATCCTGAAGGCCTCCGGGGATCTTAAAGAGTTTGAAATAGGGAAAGGGGAAGCACTTTGGCAGCAATGTAGAGTTGCTTGGGAGTATATGGTCAGAGAGCAGATAGAGAGTATCGTCTTCAAGATACTGCCAACCTAACTCAGGTGGAAGATTGTCTGACATATAGGGATGGAGAGACGAGATTCAACTTGAGTGAATTTATTAATGTTATAGTCTATAAGTCTTAAAAGTGATTGGATATGTGGGTGTGGAGGTAATAGTGAAGGAGGATGGTAAATTTCAAGTTTCTGATTGGACAACTGGAAATATCATGGGACCATTCATCAAGTCCAGGAATGCATGAAAGGTGAAGAGTTGGAGATGGAGGGAGATGATGATGAGATCGGTTTTGGACGTGCTGAGTGTCAGATGCCTATAGAACATCTTAGTAAAAGGTGGTTCATGGGTGATTAGATACAAGATAGGTCTAATGCTGAGAAGAAGAGTCTAGACTGGTGATACAGATTGCATGTTGGTCTTTTACATTGATGTTAAGTTCTTAGAGAGCTGGTGGCATATCTGGTGATGGTTGTTGTTGTTGTTGTTGTTGTTGTTCTTCTTCTTCTTCTCCTTTTAGCACATTGCACAGGGTTAGCCTTAGGGTTGCATACAATCCCCAAAGCCTAACGTTGTTGTTGTTGTTGTTGTTCTAGTCACTAGGATAAAGTCCATTAGTGAAGAATTAAGGACATTCTATCAACTGATGCCAGATTACTTTTTTTTCTAATCCACTTATTGGATACCATAAAGGGAACTGAACAGTTGGGGAAAGACAAAGCTTAAATGAAGTCAGAATTAGCCTGAAGAATGGTAGTAAAACATGATGTCATCTACCTAGTATAATTTGAAAGGCATTTGACGGGTGTCTGCTGAGGGTTTTTTCCTTCATCTTTTGTCACATTGTCTGAAATTTCATCATTGCCATTACCGTCATTCCTTGAGACCATCAGAAGTTTTCCTTTTTTAAGGAGTTATTTGGCAAATAACCTAGTGAAGTGCAATATCATAGAATTTATCAAATGGTCTTATTGGAATCTTTAATAAATTAGAGCTTTTGGAATATCCAGAAAAGGATAATTGAGACAGGCTCAGAGTATGGTTGGTTTTGCTCTACTTACTCATGTCTCATTGATGTTTCCTTGAAATTAATTATTTAATAACGGGAATTTGAGGCATTGGGAAGAAATTTCTTTCTCATTAAATTCACATCCCCTCCTCCACCAAAGTTAAAATTACTACTCTTTCAGAAAACAATGTTAGAGATTCTAGATATTTAAAGAATGATATTTAGATACCACTGCAATTAACAAGAGAGAAATAACATTTTGCTGTTACAAGAAAGATGGAAGTGTGATATGAACCATAATATGTGAGATTTGTTGAAATTGGGTTTCATTTTCTTATGTGTATATATCTACACACAAATGCACAGTAAAATTGTTTTTTATTAGGCTATAATAAATACCCCCCCCCCCCCCCATCTTCCAGCAGCTAACACAGCAGAAGCATATTTCTTGCTCACGTTACAGTCCGAGGCAGGTGATCCTTGGCATATGGCAGCCTTCCATGCACGGATTCAGTGCTTTACTATTCCCTAGGGGCTTGTTGTCACTTGTATCCAGCTGGTAGAAGGAGGGAGAATGTGTAGAGAAGTCTCACCTGCTTCATAAGTTGTGGCATGTGTGAGAGTGACACCCATCATTTCTGCCTTCATTCCATTGATGAGAACTGGGAACATGGGGACAGCTGGATGCAAGGAGTGCTGGGAAATACATTCCTGGCTGGACAGTTGTTTTCCAGTAACAAATCTATATAATGCAAGGGGGAACACAGAATTTTGTGGACAGCTGTACCTTGGGTACTGGGACTATGTAATAGATATGAGCAAAACACAAAGATCATACGTAAAAATTAGCCATTACTTTATAGCTACACTTGAAATATGTGGTGATGTTTATGTAGAAATAAAGTGCTTTAGATTGATACTTTTGATTAGTTCTGGATGTTATGCTATTTCTGAGATCCCCTGAATATTAGCAAGAATGTTGGGTTCCATATTCATTATATGTGAAAAACTGAGACTTTCTCTCCTTATTTTAAGGTTGGACAAAATTTGCCCGATTGACACGGGCTTTGACAAATAGCCGAAGTGTTTTGCAGCAGCTCACGCCAATGAATAAAACAGAGGTGGTCCACAAACATTCAAGATTAGCTGAAGTAAGTGGGAGACTAACTTTCCTTCCCAAGATGGTGGTGGTAGCACATTTTTCCCCCTGAAATGATTCAATATAGATATCTGTGGTTATTATATTATAAGTACTCATCCTCTAATTATTTTTCCTGTGTAGATTTATAGAAATTTCAAATATATCTTTTTATTCTCTTGTATTTTTGAAATGGGAAACAAGTTCATGATATCCCAAGTCATATCTGTAGAGGTCTGTAGATGGTGAGATTTTCTTCGAGTAAGTGAGATAGGAAGTTCACTCATTTCATCCATAACCTGAGGGTTTTCTCTGTGCTTGGTACTCTATCAAGGATGGAAAGATGAATATGCAATGGGCTCTACCATCAAGGAACTAAAGATCCTTGCAAAAAAACCTGACAATAGAATGTGACAGGTAGGATGACACACATGCAAAAGCATTTACCTAGACTTGGGGCTCTAGGGAAGCTTACCTGGGGTGAGTGAATCTTGAAGGAAAAATATGAGAAATTGGTAAAGAAGGGATGCAGGTCATTCCTACCAGGGAGACCAGCAGGTGCAAAGGCACAGAGGTGAGATAGTATGATGACTTTGAGTATGAATTCAGTGTGGGTGAGGTCAGGGGAAGGAAAGGTTAAAGTGATGTGTAGTAAAACAGTGGTGGTTTGTGTCCCATGTGTTAGGGAAAAGATATGATCACATTTGTACTTCAGAGAAACCTCTCAAAGGGAGATTAGTCCCTATGGTTTTCTTTGCGATGCTATGCTTTTCTTGTATTAATTTAAAAACATGATTCTGAGAAGGGATCCATAGATTTCACCAGATTGTCAAAAGGGATCCATTGTACAAAAATGACTAAGACCCCCTGCTTGACCTAGTGGCTCTGTATTGAATGGGAGGATAGGGAAACCAGTTAAGAGACTTAATGGTAAATCTGTTAGGTTGACCATGGCTTTAAGCAAGGAAACCAGAAGCAGAAGTGGGCAGAATGCAGACACGCCAAGATTAGAGTCAACACATTTGTTGACTAGTACTGTTGGCTAATAAAATAGCAAATATAAGAACAGGAAGAGAAGGTTTAGGGGCAATGGTTATGAGTTTAGTTTGGGGCATATTAAGTTTGAAGTGCCTGACAGAAAAATCCAAGAGGGGATGCCTCAAAGGCAGAGGAATTTATGGGTCTGGCTCTGGAGGGATTTCTGGGTCTGAGTTGCAGACCTTGGTGCCATAGGATGAGATGATGTTGCCCAGAGAAAGTATAGTGACCCAGAGAGAAAAGGAATTGAGGAAAGAACTCCAGGTAGAAGCTTTGGTGTTCACGTGTCTTCTATAATCATCACTTGTCTTCCCAGTGTTGCCAAAAGTTAATGAAGCTACCAAAGCTCTGCAGAGCAGTTAGTGGGCACTCAGAAAATGTTCTGAGGTGGCCTACCAAAGCAGAGAGAGATAAAATTAAATGTATATGTTCATCAGTTTGCTCTGCTGGAGAAAAGTGAGTTGAAGCACTCTAGAGTATCTTTATGAACTGGTTGCAGATATTAAATTTGGTTTGGAGAGGGTTAGAAAGTAAAGTATGTTCCTTGAATTTGGAGGGTTCTGGAGTTTTTCTTGGACCATAGCTAACTGGGGGACTTGGAAGGCTTTCTGCTTTAAATGGCACTGTTATCTTGGGGAGAAACTAAAACTTTGATGTGCAAACACATTTTTAAAAGCCAAGGTAAGATCATGATTACAACTAAATATTAATAATAATGATAATTGCAATATTTTAAAAGACAATATGCAATTAGTACAGGATTTAATGTTCTTTTAAAAAAAATTTAAGTGTTTATTTTTGAGAGAGAGAGAGAGAGAGAGACAGAGACAGAGACAGAGCATGAGCAAGGGAGGGGCAGAGAGAGATAGAGGGAGACACAGAATCCGAAGCAGGCTCCAGGCTCTAAGCTGTCAGCACAGAGCCCAACGCAGGGCTTGAACTCACGAACCGCAAGATCATGACCTGAGCTGAAGTTGGAAGCTTAACCAGCTGAGCCACCCAGGCGCCCCTCAACTAGCACAAGACTTAAAGCAGACTGTTAGATACAACTTCCTTTTCAATAATTCTTGTTATGAAGTACTACTTGATTTTACAACTTTCTTTTCTGCCTTAATTGTCCATTTCCTTTTACAAAACAAACTGGAGTGGAAGAGCTTGTTTCTGTGACTGCTGACTTTCATAGCTATGATTCCTTTCTGGTCTTAATGATATCTTATTCAGAATTTTTCTTTTCTCTGTTATACCACTGGGAAAGAACAAGGGGAAAGGGACCATAGAGAGGAAATTTTTTACCTTAGCACCCTGAATCATTCGTTGGTTTTTTTCTTCTGCATCAACTGGGGAAGCTTCCCCTCAATGGCTCATGATTTTCTTTTACTTTTATTTTTTAGGAAATTTCATTCCTGTTTCTTCCCATCTGATTTTATTTTGTTTTTATTTTTTTGCTTTGCCTTTTGATTATTGTTAGTTTCTTTGTTGACCATCCCTAATTCACAAACCTGACTCAGACACAAAATTGTTTTCTGTCAGGTTGTAGGTTTGATTTCAGAGAACATGAAGAGATAACAAGATTCTCAAAAGATATTTTGTTTGCATGTGCTCTGAATCCAAAGGCTAACCCACAAGAAGCATCAATTTAGCAAAAGGATATCATTTCAAAAATTTTACTCTGAGTCTTATAATGTGTTCAACCTGAGTATATGGATTTGCTGGTAAATTTCAGGCTTTCACTTTTTCCAAGATAAAGTATAAATTTCCAAGATAAAAATATAAATTTTATCTCAATTCCATCCGGACACCTACATTTGGGGCCGATTCCCAGTTTCAGAGATCCTGGTCTCTGTGTAGGCAGTTCCCCTATTGTCCACGTGAACCCATATCCTGCTGACTGGCTTCAGCTTCTCACTTTTATACTGGTGGAGAGATAAACTTCCGTAATAATGCCATGTCCATGGTCCTGATTCTATTAGCGTCAATGCTCTCAGATATTCAGAGAGAAAGAATGTGTCTGTATTGGGATAAAAATACATCGGAAAATGTGTTTTCACCCCCTCCACCTCAGGCTCATCACTTATGAAAGTACAAGTGGAATAGCAATGAAAGTGAAGAATTGTTACTCACTGCTTTATAAAAGCACTGGCGTCAGAGTGAAGATGAAAGTAGTGCTCTGCATCTGAGAGACATCAAAGCACAAGCATGTGTGTTCCTTTGTTGTTCATGCGTGCTCCTGCTCCTTGTCTTCTTGTAGCATTTCTGGATCCTTTTACATATGCAAGTCACTGTCTGAAGAACTAGGTCCTGGATGGCTAAAGAAATAAAAGACAAGAGTTTTACCTTGGACTGTGCATTATAATCACCCAAGAAAGGTTTTGAAAATATGGGCCTGAGAAAGAGTATACCATAGTTTAAAAAATTTCTCCACATGATTCTAGATTGTAACCAGATTTAGGGAATACTGACCTTAGGAGTGATCCCATTCCATCTCTAGAGAAGACATCTCATGTTCTGCTGAGGTGCTGAGCAGGGCAGGCTTGTCTATAAACACAGTGTGTGGGGCTACAGTGCTTTTAGGGGTCCATGGGATGTTTGAATTTCTATTCACAGTAGAAGGAAAAATTAAACTTTTAGGTTAAAAAATTGAATATATAATATTAATTTATTTTTTGCAACAATGCAGTTGTAAAATGCAATTTTTATCTATCTATCTATCTATCTATCTATCTATCTATCTATTTTTAAATGTTTATTTTGAGAGAGAGAGGGAGAGTGAGAGAGAGAGCAGGGATGGGCAGAGAGAGAGAGAATACTAAGTAGCCTCCATGCTGTTAGTGCACAGCCCAACACAGGACTTGATCCCATGAACCGTGAGATCAGGACCTGACCTGAAATCAAGAGTTGGATGCTTAACCAACTGAGCCACCCAGGTGTTCCTAGTTTATTTTATATTTTTTGGAGGAAGGGTCCAGGAAAGCAAAAATGCTCAGGGCCCATGAAGGTCATAATACACCCTGGCACTGAGTTTATTTTCTAAGTATACTTTCTTTGTGCTCAGTCTATGGTCTGTGTAGATATAGATGGTAAAATATTAACATTGACTTTGAAGAAAGTTTTCATGTCTAATACAGTGAAGTTGGAATGGATAGACCATTGGTTGTAAAGTGAGAGAGAAACCATGATTATATATATAAAGCTCTATCCCCAAATGAAGCTTTCATTCCTGGTAAGAAAATTTGCTGCCAAGTAATTTAAGACCTTATGGGACAAATATGGCTGGGCACTGATAATGAGGATAAATACATAAAAATCTTTAGAAATAGTTCTTATAGCCCCCAAACTAATAACAATAATTTTAATACACAACTAAAGAGAATACAATTGATGTTTTTTATGTTTCAAAATATTAATGATGGGTATTATATACATAGTTTTCAGTTGTGTAAGTTCTATGCATGACAGAAACTTTTCAGGATAATTTTCTCTCAAGTTTCAAGAAGTGCTAGTATATTTGCTTTGCTTTGCGGCTTATGAGTTACATGCTAGTAGGTATTTTTGTTTATATCTATTTTTACATTCAAATATTGATGCATTTAGGGGCGCCTGGTTGCCTCAGTAGGTTAAGCGTCTGACTTCGGCTCAGGTCGTGATCTCCCGCTCTGTGAGTTCCAGCCCCGCGTCGGGCTCTGTGCTGACAGCTCAGAGCCTGGAGCCTGCTTCAGATTCTGTGTCTCCCTCTCTCTCTGGCCCTCCCCCGTTCATGCTCTGTCTCTCTCTGTCTCAAAAATAAATAAACGTTAAAAAAAAATATTGATGCACTTATGATTTTATGGTAACCCTTTGACTCCTACTGGACCCCATTAGCCCTGGAGACACTGAATAATTGGATATATAATATGACAAAGCTGCTGGAAATACTATTTATGAAAGTCACATTTATAACCTCCTTACATATAGGTTCACTCAGCCTTAGCTTCATTGATGGCATGGAGCAGAGCTCTCGGATCTATTCTTTCAACTCCTTTTCACAATTTCCAGGTTCCATGTTCTGCAAAACAATGCTAAGTCAGTGTTTGTTACTTTTGCCCAGTGCTGCCCAGCCTTCTGCTCTTGCTCTGTCATCTGCTTTTTGTCTTTGCCTCTTTAATTAGACCTGCTTAGAGTAAGTCAAGGTTCATATAACCTTGCAGTGAAAATTTTCCATTTGTCCAAAAAGGTATAGAGAAGCAAACCTGAGTATTTAGCATTTTTTTTCCCTAAAGAGAACATTCATCTGGGCAGAAAACACAGTTCTTCAAGTCCTGGTTGAAGGGAGAAAAGGAAAAAGTAGGCTATAATATTTACAACCCTGATATCACTATGCCAATCATTAGGGCCCTTGCTGAGTCCCACTCAACAGCAAGATCACCAACAGTGTGGTCCTGGGGTTCAGCGAGGCCATCAGAATCAAAGTTATGCTCTCTGAGGTGCTAAATATGTGTGAAGAATGGATAACAGTGAGTCACCCAAATAAGTGCTGGATAATCAGTTAGAGATGTGATTTTAGGCAGGCTTGCAAGTGAGTGTACAGAATGCAGTCTCAGAAGTGGATTCCAGCAGTGCTGTGGATCAATGTTGGTGTTGGAGGAAGTCATCAAGAGGATGTGACTGCTGGTTGACTCTTGAGCTGAACCCAGGCAATTGAAGGCTTCTCATTCCTGTCCTTCGAATGTACATTCTACCCACCGTTCCCATAGTGGGAACCATTTTCAAGGACATAGCGCTGAAAGAGTAGGATGTTTTGGGGACCATTTGGATGATATATGTAACCGGACCAGGGCATCTCTTAATCTTTTAAGATTCTGGTGGGTGGGTGGTAGATATCTACTAGTCTCATGGCTTCCTGCTACAAGCCTCATAGGTATGTTCCCTAGCTTATTAAACCTTCCACCTAACAATATGGTGTGGTCTGCCTTTTTCTTTGGTTTCTTCTTGCCCTTGGTGTTTGGGGGCCAGTTTGTGAACCAATATTTGGCCACTGGAGAGAAAGCCAGGTGGAACAGCAGATTAACTTCCTTTGAACAAACTTTGGTACAACTCAAAAGTGGGAGACAGAACTATGGGGAGTGATTAGTCTGGAAGCCAGGAGTCATGAAAACTATGCTGTGGTTTGAGTTTTGGTGAGTTTGAAGTCATTACTAACTGTACAGAGATGTCCAAGTCATTTATATGCACATTGTCTCTCTTTTAGGTTCTTCAGCTGGGATCAGATATCCTTCCTCAGTATAAGCAAGAAGCGCCAAAGACGCCACCACACATTATTTTACACTATTGTGCTTTTAAAACTACTTGGGATTGGGTGATTTTAATTCTTACCTTCTACACCGCCATTATGGTTCCCTATAATGTTTCCTTCAAAACGAAGCAGAACAACATAGCCTGGCTGGTGCTGGACAGTGTGGTGGACGTTATATTTTTGGTTGACATTGTTTTAAATTTTCACACGACTTTTGTGGGACCTGGTGGAGAGGTCATTTCTGACCCCAAGCTGATAAGGATGAATTATCTGAAAACTTGGTTTGTGATCGATCTGTTGTCTTGTTTACCTTATGACATCATCAATGCCTTTGAAAATGTGGATGAGGTAAGTTTCTTTTTTTTTTCTGAGTACTGTGGTTCATATGTTTTGAGAAAATTAAGATAAAAGTTTACAGATAATCGAAACTTCTTTTTAGCCGCATGTTCAGCCTTCACCCTACTTGCCATAAATTGTAATATTCAATTACTTTATGTTAATTTTCATCTGCTTCCTTTTCTTGCTTTCTGGTTGATAATACCAATTACTGGGACAGTGGTTGTGGTTGGAAATTGTGGTTTGAAAAGTGGAGGTTGTGGTTGGAGGAGGCGGAACAGAAGAAAAGTCGTAGCATTTGGGGCAAAACAGTTTATGAACTAGGTAATTGACTAAAAGATATGAAACAGATGTATTTTCTTTGGAAAACTGTAGCATTTTAAAACGCTATGCATCCATAGATCTTTTGTCTCCTCCTCTCCAGATATATATGGTAGCAGTGCTTGATTGAGATAATATAAAAAAAAGTTTATGGAAAAGTCTTAAATTTTTGCCTTTTTGGGTTCTTCTTTATAGCCTTTGCTTTAAATTTTGTCTAAGCACATTTGTTATATTTCACTTACTATATTGGATGATTTCTGATGTCTGGTCTAGTTCAAGGTTCTGCTCATTCAGTGTGTTATCTATACAATTACAAACACTTAAAATATGTAATGTCTTAAAAGACCACTTTATCCAGAGCTTCCTAACTTCTAACTTAATAGTGGATGATTTTCAACTTGCTACATCAAGCTAATAGGATGCAACCAATAATCTCAACTAATAACATAAAAATGAGTCAATATAGAATGCATCTATTATTAAAATATGTTCATAATGATAATATTACAAACTTAATTTCCCTAAAGATTCTACTCTGTCCTTGTCAGCTGCTCAGATGGAAAATTCTCCACTACATTGTTGTTGTTATTCTATGTATGTTGGGAGGTAGATAGAAACTATTCGGTGACTTTTTTCCATACAATTTCTATGCTCACTTAACTTTAATATTATTAAAAAAACCCTATTTCCCTGAAAGTTAAGTGCAGACATTGTGTTTTGATGCCATACACATTAGTTTAAAAATTACAGAAAAAAGAGCAATGATAGTAAATTATTTTATAATTTTAGATTCCATTTACATCAAGCTTTTAAAGGTACATTTATTTCTTTCCTATTTACCCTCTGGAAAGGGTTGAGAGGAGTTTATTTTGAAAATGTGAAATATGATAAGGAGATGATAGAAGTTATATTTCACTTACTATATGAATTTATATATTAAGATTTCAGTCATTTAGAACATAGACACCAATATTTTAATAACAGGAATCAAAAGATTGGCTCAGCTCATAAAAGGGAAGATACATTAAATGTGTTAAAAAATAATAAATGTATTTGACATAATATATAAATATATCAAGAGATCCTCAGCCTCATGCACATTAAGTAAAATGCAAAGTAAAACTATACACTGACATACCATTTTCAGGTTGTTACAAGCAAAGCTTAGTTTGAGTACCTGGGTGGCTCAGTTGGTTGAGTTTTGGACTCTTGATTTCTGCTCAGGTCATGATCTCATGGTCATGGGATCAAGCCCCACATCAAGCTACCTGCTGAGCTCGGAGCCTGCTTAAGATTCTCTCTCTCCTTTTGTCCCTCCCCCACATGCGATTGTTCTCTCTCTCTTTCTCTCTCTCTCTCACAAAAAACAAAACAAAAGAAAACACCAAAAAAAAAAAAAAAAAACCCAAACAAAACCAAAAACCAAAAACCAAACAAAAACTTTGCTAACACACTAGGATGGTGAGTATGGTGGCTAAGAAGGTGCACTGCTCAGGTCTTCCTTCATGAAAACCTGCTACCCAGAGCACAATTCATAGCTTCCTGCAACCAGCTCTTGGTTTGGGAAAGACAACTGTTAGCATCTTTTTCGAACTCAGCATTCATTCAGTGAGTTATCACGCTGTCACACTAGTAGCTTGAAACTGGCCATGGCCGCAGTGGGAGTATTTACACCCAGAAAGACACAAATGGTATGAATAAAGGCTTTTTTTTTTTGACTGACAGCTGCTGCATTTTCTGATCTGTTGTATTTCATACACTGAAGCCATATTTCCCCAAGGCTACTCTTAGCCAATAATTAAGAATGGTGGTAAACAGTATAGTTAGTCGACTCCTGCTCAATGGGGAACTCCTCTATTGAGTAGCATTTGCTCTGGGGCTCCCCATTTACCTGTACTGTGGTCTGAGACTGTTCTACCCAATACCTCTTCAGACGTGTCAGACCTGCATTGTGGTCTGAAGCCTCCTCCCTCTTCCCTTTATCTTTCCCAGGTATTCATCTCAGTAAAACTCTTGCACATGTAACCCTGACTTGGCAGCACTCTGTAGGGAACGTGAACTAATAAAGTGAACGTGTGGGTATTCTCATACATTGCCCAAGGGGAAGGTAAATTGGTAACACTTCTATGCAGAATGATTGACATTACCTCATTTTGGAAAAAACAAAACAAAACAAAAAAAAACAACCCTAGAGCCAACCACTTTCGCATTGTTTAGGAGATTCTTTTATTATTGCTTGCATGTCAGCAAACAACAAGATTACCTACCTACCTCTTGGTTTTTCTTTTCTTTTTCTTTTTTTAATTTTTAATTGTCTTTTAAAGTATCGGAGCTTGAACTCATGACCCTGAGATCAAGACCCAAGCTGAGATCAAGAGTCAGATGCTTAACTGACTGAGCCCCCCCCCAGGTGTCCCTGATTTTTCAGTTTGAGGCCTTGTCTTTGACTTCGCAAATGGCATTTTCTCCCTACTCTTAATATGTCCATCCCATCACCTAGTTCTCACAATACAGGTATATCATCCTTTTGATTCAATAAGTATTAGGTGTTCACAACATTATTACTACAGATATGGAACCTTAAACATGCTATGATTGTTTTCCTGCACTTTACATTTTCCCAAGCATTAATAAATGTCTGGGTTTATTGTTTGCTTGGTTTTATGTACTTATCACTAATTCAAACACTAAGCTCTCTGCCAATTGTTTAAATGTTCTCTCATTACATCGATGCAAGCAATATTCTATCAACATCATTTAAAAAAATTTTTTTTTAAATGTTTTATGTATTCTTGAGAGAGAGAGAGAGACAGAGCATGAATGAGGGAGGGGCACAGTGAGAGAGGGAGATACAGAATCCCAAGCAAACTCCAGGCTCTGAGCTGTCAGCACAGAGCCCGACGTGGGGCTCGAACTCACAAACTGTGAGATCATGACCTGAGCCAAAGTCAGAAGCTCAACCGACTGAGCCACCCAGGTGCCCCTATCAACATCATTTTCTTAAACAAATTTTTTTGCTCCCACCTCCCACATGATCGACCATTTGGCTACTTATAACATTCTAGGCTAGAGAGAATTTCTCCTCAGAATTTTGAAAGACATAATGTCATTGTAGTCCATCTTCTAAAAACTGTTAAGAAACTTGTAACCACTAGGATTTTGGCCCTTTTACATGGCACCTGTTCTCTCTTTCTGGAAGTTTGGTGTGCTCTCTTTGTCTCTGGGTTTTGAAACTTTCTGATGATAGGCCTTAGTGTGGGGTCCATTTTCATCAGTTTTATTGGGCACTGATGGTGGCCCTTTTCAATCTGGAAAAGTGTGTCTTATGTCTTAATTTCTTTTTCCTGAAATTATTTTCTCCACCCTTCTCCTCGCTTCTCTTGCTGGCATTCCTTTTATTCAGACATTATATGGATTGGATTGGCCTTCTAGTTTTGTTTTTTTCTTCTTTCCAATTTTCCAACACTTTCTATTTTTGCTACACTGTCTGGGAGATTTCCTCAACATTATTGTCTAACTTTCTTTGTCCTTAATGATTGTTTTTGTTCAAGATCTATTTAACTTGATATCAATAAAGCTAAATTAGCTTTCATGTAGTATTGGCATATATAGATACATCTTTTAAATTTTATTATTATAGATTATTAAACTCTAGCTGTATCTTTATCTTATATAGATTCTGAGAGGCTTTTTAAAAAATGTATATTATTTTTTTGAGAGAGAGAGAGGGAGAGACGGAGACAGAGAGCAAGCAGGGGAGGGCAGACAGAGAGGGAGACACAGAATTGGAAGCAGTAAATTCTGAGAGTCTTAACTGACAAGCTTAATCTATGCATATATTTTGAGATTAATTACATTTTTATTTACGTAAAGCATTTTATTCTCTACTTTAAAATACCTTTGTTCTTTTCTCTCTGTTTTTATTCCTTTTTTCTTTTTTCTTCTATTTTTTGGATTGATTTTTTTCTCTCACCTACTGGATATCTTCCATTAGTTTGGAAGTTTTTCTGTTAATTGATTACTCTTAACATTTCTTTTTAAAAATATTTTAAAATTTTACTTATTTATTTTTAAATGTTTAAATTTTTCAGAGAGAGAAAGGGAGAGAGAGAGAGGGAGAGAGAATGAGTGGGGAAGGGGCAGAAGGAAAGGGGGACAGAGGATCTGATGCAGGCTTTGCACTGACAGCACACAGCCTAATATGGGGCTTGAAGTCACAAACCATGAGATTATGATCTGAGCCAATGTGGGATGCTCAACCCACTGAGCCACCCAGGTGCCCCTGATTACTCTTAACATTTCTAGCATCATTATGTGGCTTATTAGTATCTTTACTCTTTTCCTAATTAATTCAAGGACCTTTGTTCATCTCATCTTTGAAATTATTATTGTCTTGTATTTTACATCTATATTTTTAACTTTCCCTTTTAATTATTATATTGTAGTCTTATTTATTTATTGAAAGTTTATTTCTTAGAGAGAGAGTGAGAGCAAGAGCGAGCGAGCGAGAGTGAGAGAGAGAGAGAGAGTGAGATCGTGAGCCGGTGAGGAGCAGAGAGAGAATCCCAAGCAGTCTCTGCATTGTCAGTGTGGAGCCCAATGCAGGACTCAAACTCATGAACCATGAGATCATGACCCGAGTGGAAACCAAGAATTGGTTGCTTAATTGACTGAGCTACCCAGGTGCCCCAATTGTTGTCTTATTTAATTTCAATACTTATTTAGATGTACCCACATGTCCATCAGTTTCTTTGATCACATTATTTTATCCATTTTTGGCTTCTTTCTGGTTTAGTTCCTGTGGATCAACTCTGTATTATCTATTATATGACATCCAACTTTCTGGAACATACTTCTTCAGGGAAACCTTCCTACATTATGTTAAAAAGCAAAATTCAGCCGAGTAAATTTTAAAGGCCATACTGGCTTTATTCAATGATTCATGAGTTGGGCAACTTCCCATCTAGCAAATAGAAAGGAGCTCTGAGGAGCTGTACAACACAGAAGACTTTTATAGGCAGAAGGGGGCAAGACAAAGACATAATTAGCAAAGAGTGGGTTATTTCAGGCAACGTCACCTTCATTTAGGGGAAGGCCAGGTGTCTATCAGGCAGGTTACTTCATTAGTGCTGACCAGGTAATTCCAGATGGACTGGTTAAGATTACATTCCTGGGAGAGGCTGAAACTGCAATCAAGTTGATGTTAAGTCTCGGTTCTGTGACACAGGTGGGCTTAGCACAAGTGACTCCCATTTTGGGCCTTTTTTAAAAAAGTAATTATTCCAAAGCAACTCTAATGAATATCTTCATCGTATTTCATCTTCATTTACGTACATGAGTGCACATTAATGTAATTGAAGTTATTTTTCTTTTGTTGCTTTGTATGTGCTCATGAACACATACCATTTGTTGTGGGACCTGGGGTCTTATTCCTTCCTTAGGATATGTTTGTTGTGAGCCTTTGGGATGGTTACTCTGGCTCTCAGTTTCTGTGTCTGTAAGAAAAAGGAAGGAATACCCAATTACTTACACCACAGGGTGGTTATAAGGAATAAATGGGAATAGAGACATGAGTGAATTTTACTTGTAGAATTTTCCTGAGAGGATATTATTATTTCCTTTGTGTATTTTTTTTCCCCTCAGCTTGATTCTAAGACCTGTGATAGGGGACAATGTGGCCCATCTCCTTGGTAATCCTTTCTTATTCTTCGTGCATATCAGTGACTCACTGACCTGAAGCAATGACGTATTAGCAAGGTTTTAGTACATTGTACAATGACATAAAACTTATGATGAAGTGAGCTGGTGGTGGCTTGGGAATAGGAGAGTATGAATCTGAAAATAGCAGTTTAATCCTTTAATGTGATGCGGGTGCAGGACTTAATAACTCTTTATTTTCAACATTGTTTCAGTTGATGTGCACTCTGAAGGTAATTTGATTTACTAGGAATTCACAAACTGAATATGTGATTCTGTAAGAGAGTTGTGAGGCATGGAAGACAGCGTCCATTAGAGGAAAATGTTCTGTTTGAGAAGACGTAATGCAGATTTCCTAGAAACCATAACCCAGGGTAAAAATGTAACGAGGAATCCAAGGAATAGAATCAAGCACTTTTTTTTTTTTTATTATTATTATTCTTTTTTAAGGGAGAAAGCGTGAGTGGGGGGAGGGCAGAGAGAGAGGGAGACAGGATTTCTGAGCTGAGGATGCAGGCGGGAACTCAGGAGCTCATGACCTGAGCTGAAGTCAGTTGCTCAATAGACTGTGCCCTCAGGTGCCCCAGAATCAAGCTCTTTTTTTCTTTTTTTCTTTAAATTCAAGTTAATTAACATACCATATAGTCTCGGCTTCAAGAGTAGAACCCAGTGCTTTATCTTTTATTTATTTATTTTTTTTAATTTTTTTTTCAACGTTTATTTATTTTTGGGACAGAGAGAGACAGAGCATGAACGGGGGAGGGGCAGAGAGAGAGGGAGACACAGAATCGGAAACAGGCTCCAGGCTCTGAGCCATCAGCCCAGAGCCTGACGCGGGGCTCAAACTCACGGACCGCGAGATCGTGACCTGGCTGAAGTCGGACGCCCAACCAACTGCGCCACCCAGGCGCCCCTGTGCTTTATCTTTTATATAGGACACCTAGTGCTTGTCCTGAAGAAAAGTGCCCACCTTAATGCCCATCACCCACTTAACCCATCTCTCCACCCACCTCCCCTCCAGCAACCCTTAGTTTATTTTCTGTATTTATGAATCTCTTAAGGTTTGCCTCCCTCTCTGTTTTTATCTTATTTCAAGCTCTTGTGTATGTGTGTTTGAATGCCACTCTGGGTGGTCCACGGAACGTGATTTCTGGGAGGCCTGGAAATGAATTATAGGGCATTAGGGAAAGATATGGCAGCTGCAGGTAGCACCATTTGATAGTGTAAGTGGACATAGGAAACCTGATATACACAGGACAGAGAGTGGTATTAGTAAGTGCTAATAAACATGATAAACTAGGCCGTGACACATTGAAATTGGGAAAAAGATCACTAATGTATTGTTTCAGGGGGCAAAATGGATCGGTCAGCTACTGCTAAGTGGAAGTATATAAATATTTTAAATTTTCTGAAAAGCTTATGGCAAAACATTTCTACATTGTTATTATTATTATTATTATTATTATTATTATTTGCAGTTTATGCTTATGAAGCTGTCACATGCATTATTATGTTTTGGCATACATATTTACATTGCATATTTTTTGTTTCTTATCTAGCCATCAAAACAAGAATTGGAAATTAAAGAGGCTAATTTTACTTATAGATTTTGGTGACTTTTTCAGCCTCTGATTTCTTTTTCTCACTTCTGTTGAATTTCAGACCCTCAACTAAATAGAGCATGTTAGAAATTGCTATTTAATACAATTTCGTTGCCATTACTTTTTCATTAAAGCCTACAGATAATTTGCAATAATGTTTGAGTGGTATAGGTAGAGATTACATAATCTTTTTTTTTTTTTTTTTTTTTTTTTTTTTTTTTTTTTTTTTTTTA
>NW_024412396.1:38631292-38646295 GCF_014898765.1 Herpailurus yagouaroundi | reverse complement strand
CTTTTTTTTTTTTTTTTTTTTTTTTTTTTTTTTTTTTTTTTAGTTTTCCTACATTTAATCTAATTAGATCCTTAGAAACACTGGCCAGTCCACCTTGGAATTTATTGATTTTTCTTATCAGTGTGTTTGCACAGATGATAATAGACTTTATTTTTAAGAGCAGTTTTAAATTCACAGCAAAATTGAGAGGACGGTACAGAGATTTTCCATGCAGAGGTTGCCCCCACATACACTTAGCCTCTCCATTACCAACATCCCCCACCAGAGCAGTACATTTATTACCACTGATGAACCTGCATTGACACACTATTAGCAAAACCCATAGCTGTATGTTCTTTGGGTTTGGACAAATATATAATGACATGTATCCACCATTACAGTATCATACAGAATACTTTCACTGCCTTACAAATCCTCTGTGCTCGGGGCGCCTGGGTGGCGCAGTTGGTTGAGCTTCCGGCTTCAGCCAGGTCACGATCTCGCGGTCCGTGAGTTCGAGCCCCGCGTCGGGCTCTGGGCTGATGGCTCGGAGCCTGTTTCCGATTCTGTGTCTCCCTCTCTCTCTGCCCCTCCCCCGTTCATGCTCTGTCTCTCTGTCCCAAAAATAAATAAAAAACGTTGAAAAAAAAATTAAAAAAAAAATCCTCTGTGCTCTGCCTATTTATCCCTTCCTCCCCTTCCCCTCTAGCAATCACTGATCCTTTTACTGTCTATATAGTTTTGCATTTTCCAGAATGTCATGTGGTTGGAGTCACACAGTAGATAGTCTTTTCAGATTGGCTTCTTTCAGGTTTTCATATGTATTTAAGGTTCCTTCATGTCTTTTTGTGGCTGGTAGCTCATTTCTTTTTGGAGCTCAATAATGTTACATTGTGTAGATGTACCAGTTTATTATCTATTCATCAATTGAAGGGCATCTTGGTTGCTTCCAAGTTTTGGCAATTATTAATAAAGCTGCTGCAAACTTTGTGTGCAGGTTTTTGTGTAGGAGTAAGTTATCAACTCATTTGGGTTAATTCCAAGAAGCACAATTGCTGGATCATCTGGGGAGATTATGTTCAATTTTGCAAGAAATTGCTGAACTAGCTTCCAAAGTGGCTGTACCATTTTGCATTTTCATCAGCAATTAATGGCAGTTCCTGTTGATCCGCATCCTCACAAGCATTTGGTGTTGTCAGTGTTTTGGATTTTAGCCATCCTAATAGATGTGTAGTGGTAACTCGTTGTTTTAATTTGTAATTCCCTAATAACATAAGATGTTGAACAGCTTTTCATATGCTTATTTTCCATCTGAATGTCTCCCTTGGTTAGGTGTCTATTCAGATCTTTTGCTCATGTTTTAAACAAATTGTTTATTTTCTCCTTGTTGAAATTTAAGATTTCTTTGTATATTTTATATAATAGTCCTTTATCAGATATGTCTTTTGCAAATATTTTCTCTTCTCAGTCTGTGGCTTGTCTTCTTATTCTCTTGATAGTATCTTTCACAGAGCAGAGTTTTAATTTTACTGAAGTTCATTTTATTAATTATTTCTTTTATGGATCATGCCTTTGGTGTATCTAAAAAATTATCACCATACACAAGGTCACCTAGATTTTCTCCCATATTATCTTCTAGAAGTTTTATAGTTTTGCGCTTTAAATTAAGTCTATTATCCATTTTGAGTGAATTTTTGTGAAGGGTTTAAGGCCTGTGTCTAGATTCATTGTTTTTGCATTTGGATGTCTAGTTATAACATTTGTTGAAAAGAGAATCTTTGCTCCATTGTACTGCCTTTTCTCCTTTGTTAAGAATCAGTTGACTGTATTTATTTGGGTCTATTTCTGGCCTCTCTGTTTTGTCCCATGGACTTATTTGTCTCTACTTCCACCACACTGTCTTGATTACTAGAGACTCATAGCAGATGTTGAAGTTGAGTAGCATCTGCCCTCTGACTTTATTCTTCTTAATTGTGTTGGCTATTTTGCACAATTTTTGCCTCTACATACAAACTTTAGGATCAGCTTATTGATATCCACAAAATAACTTGGTGGGATTTTGATTGGGAATGTGTTGTAACTATAGATCTAATTGAGAAGAACTGACATCTTGACAATATTGAGTATCCCTGTTTATGAACATGGGATATCACTCCATTTATTTAGTTCTTTTTTGATTTCTTTCATCAAAGTTTTGTGGTTTTCCTCATGTATATACATCTTGTATGTATGTGACTATAATGTTAGCTGTAGGTTTTTTGTAAATATTCTTTATCAAGTTGAAGAAGTTCTGTTCCCTGTTTTCTGGGAGGTTTCTTTTTCTTTTTTTAATCATGAGTGGCTATTATATTTTATTAAATGGTTTTTCTGCATCTATTCATGTAATCATGCGATTTTTATTGTTTAGTCTGTAATGTTATGTCTTCCCTTAATTGATTTTTTAGTGTTGAACCAGCCGTGCATACTTAAGAAAAATCTTACTTGGTCATATTGTGTAATTATTTTATAGATTGCTTGATGTGATTTATAATATTTTGTTGAGGACTCTTTCATCTATGTTCATGAGAAATATTGGTATGTAGTTTTCTTTTCTCATAATGTCTTTGTCTGATTTTGGCAGTATGGTAATCCTGTATTCCAAAAGATAAGTTAGGAAGTATCATATCTAGTTTTATCTTCCAGAAAAGACTGTATAAAATTGTTATATTTCTTTCTGAAATATTTGGTAGAATTCACCCATGAACTTATCTGGGCCTTGTGCTGTCTTGGAAGGCTATTGTCTAATCAGTTTGTTTAGTAGACATAGTTCTCTTCAAATAGTCTATTTTTTCTTGTGTGAGTTTTGGCAGATTGAGTCTTTCAAGGAATTGGTCCTTTTCTTCTAGATTTATTCATAGTATTCTCTTATTATTGTTGTTATTAGCCTTTTAATGTCTATGATACCTATAGTGATGTTCTCTCTTTCATTTCTCATATTAGTAATTTGTGTTCTCTTTGTTTTTTCTTCTTAGTAAGTGTGGCTAGAATCTTAATAATTTTATCTATATTTTCAAAGAATAAGCTTTTGGTTTTGTTGATTTTCCCTTATGATTTCTTATTTTCAATTTCATTGATTTTTTTGTTCTAATTTTCATTATGTCTTTTCTTTTTGTTTACTTTGTACTTAATTCTCTTTTCTTTTTTTCAGTTTACTAAGGTAGAAGTTTAGATTATTGATTTTAGATCTTTCTTCTTTTCTATTATTTGCATTCAAAGCTATAAATTTCCCTCTAAGCACTACTTTCCTGTGCCACACAAATTTTGATATGTTGCATTTTCATTTTCATTTAGTTCAAAAACTTTTAAAATTTTTCTTGAGATTTATTTGTGACCATTTCTTATTAAAAAAAAATAACGTTTATTTATTTCTGAGAGACAGAGAGAGACAGAGCATGAGCAGGGAAGGGGCAGAGAGAGAGGAAGACACAGAATCCAAAGCAGGCTCCAGGCTCTGAACTGTCAGCACAGAGCCCAATGCGGGGCTTGAACTCACAAGTGGTGAGATCATGACCTGAGCCAAAGTCGGACACTTAACTGACTGAGCCACCCAGACACCCCTAACCATTTCTTATTTAGAAGTGTGTTGTTGGGGCACCTGGGTGGCTCAGTCGGTTAAGTGTCCAACTTCAGCTCAGGTCATGATCTTACAGTGTGGGTTCAAGCCCCGTGTGAGGCTCTGTGACAGCTCACAGCCTGGACCCTGCTTTGGATTCTGTGTCTCCCTCTTGCTCTGCTCCTCCTCCACTCATGCTCTGTCTCTCTCTCTCTCTCAAAAATAAATAAACATTAAAAAAAAAAAAAGAAGTGTGTTGTTTAGTCTTCAAGTATTTTGAGATTTTCTATCTTTCTGTTGATTTCTAGCTTAATTCCATTGTGATCTAAAAGTGAATACTGTATGATTTCTATTCTTTTGCATTTGTTAAGGTGTGTGTTAGTCTAGAATATGTTCTATCTTGCTAATGTTTTATGTGAGCTTGAGAAGAATGTGTTTTCTTTGCTGTTTTTGTTTGACTGATGTCAATTATATCCAGTTGATTCATGGTACTGTTGAATTCTACTATGTCTTTACTGATGTTCTGCCTGGTAGATCTGACCATTTATGACAGAGAGGTGTTGAAGACTTCAACTATAACAGTGGAGTTATCTATTTCTCCTAGAAGTTCTACTTGCTTTTGCCTCACATATTTTGATGTTCTTGTTATGTTCATATACATTAAGGCTTATTACATCTTGGAGAATTTACCTTTTCATCATTATGCAATGTCCCTCTTTATCCTGATAATTTTCTTTCCTCTGAAGAGCTTGAGACTTTTACTGTGATGAAATTTTCATGTATTACCTGTGGGGTGATTCTACCTTGTATTCAGGACTTAGGTTTTTTAGTAGCCTGCTTTAAAAAAAATCTTAGCTACAGTTTTAAGACCTATATACCTCCCAGTCCTTCTCTGAGTGAGAAAGCGCCTTTACAACCTAGTGATTCTAATAACAATAAAAAAATATCTATGTCTATGTATATGTATATCTATATATACACTTTTTAAAGTTTATTATTTTGAGACAGAAAGAGAGCACAAGTGGGGAGGGGAAGAGAGAGAGAGAGAGACAGAATCCCAAGCAGGCTCCGCACTGTCAGTGTGGATCTTGCTGCGGGGCTTGAACTCATTAGCCATGAAGTCATGACTTGAACTGAAGTCCAGAGATGGACACTCAACCAACTGAGCCACTCAAGTGCCCGAAAACATTTATTGAGGATTAGATTGGTAGTTCACTCACACTTGACTTTCACCTATCCGCTCAGGGGTGAGTGTATGGATAACCATATTTGGCATCCTTTAAAGCCTTTAAATCTTTCAAGTCAAGAATCAGGATTGAGTAAAGTTCAAGTATCAAGATATAATAATCCAGGATTGCTGGAGACAGCAAGATGAGGATTTTGAGGCAAAGAATTCAAAGAACCTTAGGGCATAAACTATTTATGCTTTCTGTTGAAGAGTTAATGGGTTTTTGGGAAATTCCTATGGTGAAAAATCAAACCATCTGATTTTCTGGAGTCCTGGAAAAATAAAGTCATGCTAACGAAGATAGAGGAATTACATAAAGGTCATGTTAACATGGTTTCAGCTCTGAGTCTCCAGGCTGAGTGTGGGGTTACGCAGGGTCAGTTCTCTAGTTTTTAAGTCAGGATGGTTGTCTCCTTGGGAGAGGGTACAAAGCATAGTTTTCTGGACTGCTACATAGACTGCTATGAGGTCAAATCCTATGGAAGAGGATGCCTGTTGCTGCCCTACTCGTAACCAGTGATTTTTTTCCCTGTATCCCTCTGAGATATCTAATGAGAACAAGCATGGCTTATGACAGTCTTGTGAGCGTGAATGCTTACTTGGTCAGCATTGCAGACAAAAATATGGACTTTACAATCAGATGCCTGGTGTGCATTTTTCCAGAAGATGCTAGTTTTCACTGTGATTTGTTTGTGCTTAGGTCATTGTGTTAGGCAAAATCAGCCATCTTAAGTTATATTTACATTTATACACAGGCTTATACTGAGTTGTGAATGGCCATACTCAAAATGTTTTGTTTGAGCTTTTGCAGATGTTTTAATTGTTTTGGCCATGATGAGTGAAGAAGCATAGATGATAGAAGCTTGTGCAACAGTTATTTTATGATAGTTACAAATTGTTAGACTAGCAGAATTTTTAACTCAAATATTGTCCTGCTAGAATTTTAGAACCACTTGAACTTTTTGTGTTCAGTATTAAAATATAACTAAAGTTTAATAATAGCACATATATTTAATGCCATTTTCACCTTTACTGACAAAGAAAGTAATCATATTTAGGGAATACAATTTCCACGTGTAGAAGCCTGTCAGTGCGTGTAATAAAGTTATATCACTAAGACTGATAATTTCTTCTCCTTAGTGTGATTAGTAAGCCATGTACTTAGATTGAATTTTGAGATGTGGCAGTATATTCAGAAATATAAAGGAATAGCCAAGAGGGATTTATTTTTCTCTCAAAGTTATCCTTTAAATGCAAAAAAAAAAAACCAAACAAAAACCTTCTGTGATTTCATTCCTCCATTCATTCAACAGATATATATTGAGCTACTTCTTTATTCTAAATATTGGGAACCTCAACAGTGAACAAGCACACAAATCCTCCTTATCTTCATGGAACTGTCAAAGAGAAATTGTACTGAACATTTGTCAAAAATGGCCACAAAGACTTCATTCAAGACTATTGTAATAGGGAAGAGAGATTGAACTCAACCATGCTGAAACAGAAGGCAGAGAAGTTGGTCAATGTGATTAAGCCATCTGTATTTGCTAATTGCTGTCATCAAAGTTAGACTCCTACCTGCCCACAGATGCTGAGAGATAGGGGTACTATTTTTCTTGATTATATTTCAAAAGGATGGCTCCCAAGTCCTTGAGAAAGACATTCCTGGCTTGTACAACTGTCAAAAGTCTGGGAGAAGATTTATATCTCAAAGGGGCAGAGAAATAATTTATAATTGAAAGTTTTCTAAAGACTCTAAGAAAAGGGAGGTCAGGGCCTAGAGTCAGGAAAAAAGCCCGTCTAAAGTTTAATCAAGGTGCATTAAGGTTGTCTTGGTCAGAGTTTTTATTCTGGTGGATAAAAACAGCAAACATGTATGGAAAATTTAAGAAGTATATATGTAATTTCAGATAGTGACATGATCTATATACAGACATAATATAGGGCAATAAGATACAGCTAATAACTGGGATGATCAGGAGTTGAACCATGTGGGAAAACATGTACTGGGCTAAATGTAATTGTTAGGTTAAGGTTTTGTTGCTGTTGTTGTTGCAAAGAAAAGAGACTCAAGTAACCTGAAGTGATGGGAGATATAAGAGCAGGAATTTTTTAGAAAATTGCAAAAGAAACATGGGACCTTAGGAACTAATGTATGGTCGTGGACTATCAGAGCTGTGGAAGCCTTGGTCCAAGGCAGCCAAGTTGTAATATTAGGGGAGTGAGCCTGGAAGTGGATGTTGGGCCAAAGAATTGGGTAGGGAGGAAAAAGTTTACAAAAGGGGAGCTACTACTCTTTGACCACCTTCTTTGTCTCCCAGGTTTGCTTTGAGATTGCATTACCTTTTTAGAATAGCCTTAAAAACCACGTTGTCACATATTATCATTACAATTGTTGGAAAAGGACCACTTTTAGAAAATGGTTTTGGAGGACATGACTGTTCACCCTCCTCTTCTATTTTTCCAGAATTTGCAGATCTGAGTGTTCTACTATTAGCAAGATTCACTTAGTCCTGTCAGTATCCTCTCCTGTCTTTTCTCTACTGACTGAATTTTTACCTTCTCTTCTCCTTTTCTTTATCTCTTGGATCTCATCCCTGAATCTTCATAACTTTTACTACCTGGTCCATCATGGCCACTTCAGCCTTCCTTTGTTTCAACTCTCACTGCCTCCTCCATTATTCCTCAGCATTTCCTGGACCAGGTACTTATGCTTTAAAACAAGGGCTTTAATCTATTTGAGAATGGGGATAGTTAAGGGAAGTCTCTGAAGAAGTGATAGACATTTAAGCCCAGACCTGAGAGATGAGTAGGAGTTAACCAGGCACAAGGGGTGATTTGTAGGTTCAGGAGAGTGCTTTAAACATCATGTTTAGAGACTCCCAGGTGAGAGAATATGACATTTTTTGAAGAAAAGAATTAAGTTTTCTATGACTGGAGTACAGAGAGCAGAAGACAGAGATGCACAAGGCAAAACTATAGAGTTAGGCAGGTTGCATTAAAGCGTTTGGATTATTGTAAAGGCAGCAACAAGTTATTGAAGAATTTAAAGCATCCTTCAACTTAGTTTGCTTGTACATGTATCATAATGTGTGAAAAAAATTGAAGCTTCAGGCAATATACCTCTTTTCAGGGTGTGTATTTTGGTCCTGCTTTATATTCATTATGATCCAATTAAAGAGAAAGTCTTTTCCACAACAAGAAGAACTTAAAAAATTAGTACATTATGGATATTACTGAAGATAGATGTCTGCTCTTCATCTATCTATCTATCTATCTATCTATCTATGCCACTGTGTTTTGATAAGAATATAAATTGGCTAAAACAGGTAGTATGTACAAGTTATCTAAATTGAGATCCTTCTCTGAAGCATGTTAACTAATGTATGGAGTAATTAGGATTATTTCCCCATGGATCTCTTGGCAGCAGGAATTGGACAAGTGAATTTTGAATAGAAAGGAGGCAATAGAATTTGTTATCTGGGTTAAAGGTTCAGATAATAAATGTACTTTGCAATTTTCTTTCAGTCTTTAGATTGTGTTCTACAATAGAAAATGGAAATGCACTATGTAGTCATTCCTGTATATAATCTATTTAGAATAAGGACCCAATGCTTATGAAATGGAGCTTATTACTGTTTTGTGGTTTCTATTCAGTTGCCTGCTATGGTGCTATCCATGAAGATGAAATAACTATTAATTATTAATACAATATCAGTGGTGGAGGAGTCAGAAATTATTATGAGAGACTTATGTATTGGTTAGTTTATTCTTTAAATAACGTATTCATTCTTTCAATAAGTATTTGGCGCTTACTATTTGCAAGGGAGTGCTAAATAAAAGGATTAACAGAACATATACACTCACAACTAAGGCACATGTCCTGAAGGGAATGTACATGGTCCTTTGAGACTATATAATGGAATGACCTGATCTAGACTGGAGAAGAGAGTTTTCCTGGAGAAGCAGTGACTGAGCTGAGATCTGAAGTACGAAAAGAGCTAGCTAAGTAAGCTAAGGATAGAGGGCATGAAAGACTAGCAAGTGCCTAGGCCCTGTGTTGGAGGGAACATGGCATATCCAAAACCTGAAATTTGGATGAAGAGTGAGCTGAAGAATGTTGAAGGATGAGGTTAGAGCAGTAGGCACAGGCCACACCATGCAAGTCTGTGTAAACCAAAACAGATTTAAGAACAATGGGAAGCCATCATATGATTTTAAACTGGGAGTGATTTTGTAAAGTAACTCTTTTTTTCATTAAAATTTTTTAATATTTATTTATTTTTGAGCGGGAGAGAGAGAGAGAGAGAGAGAGAGAGAGAGATACACACAGCATGAGTGGGGAGACATGAGTGGGGAGAGAGAGGGAGACATAGAATCTGAAACAGGCTCCAGGCTCTGAGCAGTCAGACACCCGGCTCGAACTCATAAGCCATGAGATCATGACCTGAGCTGAAGTCGGATTCTTAACCAACTGAGCCACCCAGGTGCCCTGAAAAGTATAAGAGTTACATAGTGTTCAGAGAAAATTGGATGGGGACAAATAAAGGACTTGAAACTTATTAGGAAACATCTATAGATCTAGGAGACAGATGCTAGTAGCATGGCCTTAGGTAGTGACAGTAGAGATGGAGAGAAATGGATACATCTGAGAGATACTCAGGAGCCGAAATTAACAGGATTTTAAGATAGATTGGGTGTGAGGAATTTCAGAATACTTCTGACAAGAATACTTCTCAGTTTCTGGTTTGCTTAATCAAATGGCCAATGCTGACATTTGCTTAGATATTAAAAGAGGACCAGAGATACAGTCTGGAATGGGAGAAGGGGGGAGGAGTTTCTTTTAAACTACCTTTCTTTCTTTCTTTCTTTCTTTCTTTCTTTCTTTCTTTCTTTCTTTCTCTTTCTTTCTTTCTTTCTTTCTTTCTTTCTTTCTTTCTTTCTTTCTTTCTTTCTTTCTTCTTCTTAATGAGAGACACATGAGATATTTAAATGTCTAGGGAAGAATGTAGTTGAAGAGGGGAATGGTTGGAATTTTGAGCAGAGTAGAGAAAGTTTGAAATCTAGTGGGTACATAAATTCTTATGAAAAGCAGTAAAATTACTAGGTAGTTGAAAGATGCTTTGAGATTGATGATAATGAGTTTATAGTGGAGGTAATCTGCCCTATTATATGCTCAAGATTATGATTTTCTTGACCATTAACACAAGCATGAAGAAAGCTGATAATGGAGCTAGGATTTGGATTTTGATAGAGGCTACAATGAAGAGGCAGAGATGTTAAGAAATTCAGGGTATATAGTGTTACTGATGTTATGGGACTGCATAAAGAAGAAAGTGGAGAATGGAGAGAGTTGATAGATTGAGAAAAAGTAGATCTGTTGGTGGACTGGAAGTTCAGTAAGATTGAACTCTGCAGTTGGTGTAATTGGACCATTTTGCTCAATAGAGAAGAGGAAATGGTCAGATAGCAGGGTGATTAAGTTCAAGACTTCACAGCTAGAAACACTTTTAGGATATGACAAGTTTCATGTTATGACCCTGGGAGTGGGTATCTGAGGAGAAATGGAAAGATTGTTGCAGAGGATTTGGTGAAGAAACTGTGAGACCAAGGTATTGAAAGACTCATTCACATGTATAATAAAGTTATCTATGGTGTCTTTAGGTGAGGTTGGATTTGAAAAATATTTAGGAAATATGTGAAGTAATAATTTTGAGTTTTCTATTCTCGTGGTATATTCATTGGCATGGATCTATTCAAAGCAGAATAGGGACACATTTCCCAATATAAAAGATAAATAATGTCTAACATTTATATGTTAAATTTTATTTTACATACCCATATCTTACCTATATTGGACAGCCTTATTAAAATGAGACCTTTGTATCTAGTGACAATCTATATAGTCCCTAGTATTAAGTCATACCAAGTATGAAATTCTATGCACATAAACACGTAACAGATATATTTTCCCCACATTTGTATCAGTTTTTTTTAAGTTTATTTATTTTGAGGGAGAGGGTAGGGAGGGGTAGAGGGATGGAGGGAGGGAGAATCCCAAGTAGTCTCTGCCTTGTAAGTGCGGAGCTCGACGCAGGGCTTGAACCCAGGAACCTTGAGATCATGACCTGAGCCAAAGTCAAATGCTTTACCGACTGAGCCACCCAGGTGGCCCATTATCAGTTACCTTTTTTCCCTGCATCACAAACTACTCCAGAACTTGATGGATAGTAACAATCACCATTTCTTTAACTCAGAAGTTTTTGGCTAAATTAGGTGGTTCTGCTAAGTTGGGCTAGGTTTAACTTCTCTTGATAAGCTTGCCCATGCATTTGTGGTAAACTGCTGAGTTGCTTGGTAGCTGACTGATCTGGGATGGCTCAAATGGATGATTCAGAGGGTTGCTTCTGTGGTCTCTCATCATTCAAAAACTCCATAGGTATTTACATGGCAACTAAGCTGGGTTCCTAGACCTTGAGTGGAGGTGCTATGCCTCTTGAGGTGTAGGCTTAGCATGGGCACAAAGTCATTTACACCACATGCTGTTGGCCAAAGCAAACCATAGGGCCAGCTTGGATTCAAGGGTTAGAGAAATGACCTTATTTCCTGGAGGGAGGAGCTGCAAAGTCACACAGCCAAGCAGTGTGGATATAAGAAGGAAAATAACCACAGCTACATTTTTTTTTCCTTGCAAACAATCTACCACAACATCCTGTGTGTGGGAATGTAAGATGTAGGTGAAACACCATGCACTGGATTTTACAAACCTGCATTCCTCCTCTGTCACTCCCACTTATTTGTCATGTATCTTTGTATAAAAAAGTTCTTGGAGCATCCCTTTTCTCTTTATAAAGCAAGAAGGGAAGAAGGTAGGAAAATATATTAGCTGATAGTAGCCATTTGCCTACTATCATTAGTGATGGTCCAATGAGAGAATCGATTTGTGTTTTAGGTGGCTTAATCATTGAAATATATGATTTTTATGCCAATAACATCCCACATCTCTTTAGTGTGGGAATCCATAAAAATTTTGAGGAGTTGATACCTCAGCGATAGGTGCTGGATATTGTTTGCTGTGCTCCTGTGGCCTGAGGGACTTGTCAAGTAAGGAAATAAGCTGGAAAGGCAGAAGACTGATGACTGAAAGTTCTCCATTAACCCTGCTGTGTTCTATTATGCATTTCATGTGTTTGAAATTCTCTTCTACCTGTGGAACCCCAGGGATTCATGTGCTAAGAGCTCAGAGGTTGGGATAGAGGCAGAAATCCTCTGGACTTCAGAGGAGGGCACAGAAGGTCTGGAAAGTGTGGCGTGAAATGAAGCAGAAAATAAATGAGCACATAAAACTGGTGGAAAGTACAGAATCAAGAAATTGTTATTAAAAAGGTGTTGGTACAGAAGGAGGGCATTTTTTGAGGACTGGTTTAAACAAGGAATTAAATACAATTTGTGGCCGAATCTAAAAGTTGTGAGAGTGAATCATAAGTAAGGGAAGTCTCTTATTTTAATACAATATTGAATATGACCCTCCCTCAAAAAAATCACATGATGCTAAAGAAATCACGAATTTGAGTTGTGTACTCTGGTGAGATGTTAACAACACAGCAGTGACTGCTGGATTTTCCTTAACGTTATTTTTTATGTTTAAATATAATATGCTTAAAGAAAATGACAGTTTTAAGTGTAGAACTCAAAGAATTTTCACTAAGTGAGCACATGTAATGATTACTAGCCATATTAAGAAACAGAATGTTGCCAGAATCCCACAATCCTCCTCATGCCCATCATAGTCACTACCCTTCCCCACCAACAAAGGGAGCCAGTATCTTGACTTCTAATTCCACAGAGAATTACACCTGTTTTTACACTTTTTGTACGTGCAAGCATGCAATATACACTCTTTTGTATTTGGTCTTTTTGCTCAACATGATGTTTTTTAGATTTATTCTTCTTGTATATAGATAGTCTGTTCATGTTTATTTTTGGATAGTATTCCACTAAATGAATGTGTGAATGTTTATCCATTATACTGGTGATGAACGTTTGCATGATTTCAAGTTTTAAGTATTTAATCGCATTTTATGTATTTATTTTTTTAATGTTTATTTATTTGAGAGATAGAAAGGAGAGAGAGAGAGCACACGTGCACGTGCGTGCATGTGCGCACAAGTGGAGAGAGGCAGGGAGAGGGGGAGAGAGAGAATCCCAAGTAGTCTCTGTGCTGTCACACAGAGCCTGACGTGAGGCTCGAACCCACGAACATGAGGTCATGACCTGAGCTGAAATCAAGAGTCAGATGATTAACTGGCTAAGCCACCCAGGCACCCTTTCATCACATTTTAAAAGCAAGTTGTTTCAGTTTGAGTTTTGATGATGATTGCATTAAATTCTCTTTAATACAAAATGATAGAGAATGAGAAAGTTAAAACAGCTTTCCAAATAAAGCAAGCTTGCTTATTTGCATATTAATAATTTTGAATAACAGTTTCTGATTTTACAAGTCCTTGAAGGGTACACTCCGGACAAATTCAAAGTGAACCTTGGGGATTATGTTTGGGAGCAAACAGGAGTTTGGTTTGATGGGAGCACTACTGAGACGCACAGGCATAGTGGAGATGACCTGGCGGTCCAGACAGAGGTGAGGCTGGTCACCTTGAAGGCCTGCCCTGGAGATTGTGGTTGATGTAATGTCTGTGATGAGTCCCTGGAGGGTACTGTGTATTAGAAAGATGAATGTTACAGGGTTCGTTGGGGGTAAGGACGGGAAGACTGCACAGCGGTTGGTTGTTGTGGAACAGGCACTAAGAATCTGAGGGACTAGGAGTATCAGGAGCTAATACTTAATCCTGTAGGTATGAAGTAACAGTGGAGGTTGGAGAGGTACATGAATAGATAGATGAGATTTAAATATATATCAGACCGGTGGCCTGTATAGTGTGGTCTGAATTAAAGGGAGTAGGAACAGAGCTAGGGTGGCTGATAGGCTCTTCCGGTGACACAAGGAAGAAAAAATATGAAGTCATGACAAAGACAAGGCCTTGGGAATAGGAAAGAAGGGAGATTTTTGAGAGGTTTATTAAGTAGATGTATTTTGAGCACTTGCTCATGTCCTGTGATAACATTTGATAATCAGCTGGGGGTGGCAGGAAGCTCAGGCCCAGGTCTGAGGGACAGGGCAGGTAATGATGTCACTCATGACAGTTGGTGATGGAGAACTCATTCAAGTGGAACAAGGGATTCCCTGTGGGACCAATTACCTTGTGAACACCCATGACACATTTAAATGCAGATGTATAGTGAGTATTTGGCCTCTGTGTCAGGAACTCAGGAGACAGGACCGGTGAATCATCCATATAGAGAAGTCAGTAGAATCATGCATATGCAGTAGATCAGCCAGGAGAGGGCCGAGGAAAATCATGATGAGAACCCTAACACATCATAGAAGCATGGAGAGGAGTAGCCCTAGAAAATGATTTTGAAAGAGATATCAGTTGGGGAGTTGGCAAAACCCAGGAGAAAGTGGTGTCGTAGAACCTGTGGCAGAGTTTGCATGTTTGCAAAATATGTCGTAATGTTTAAGTAGTGTTAATCATGGTCATAGAAAATGGTGCTTTTTGATTAAGTGGGGTCCAGAGCAGGTATCCTTTGGGGTGGACCATCTCCTTTGGAGAGGTCTGCCTATGTCAGAGATCAGGAGGGTTTGCTCTGCCACTGTTTGGACCTAATTCTAGTAGGCCCTGATTTTCACATTCTGGTTGAGAGTTGTGACTTTTTTAGTTCGAATGAGGATAACGATTTCCTCTCTGTTTTTTCTTCTCTTCATTTTTAGAGAAAAAAACTCAGGTAGAAATACCTTTTCTGTGCAGTATTTTCACAGCAGTATCATAGTTCCTTTAAAATTTTAAGCTAGCTAGAGAAGTACGTCCATAGCAGCACTGTTTTTATTTTTTAATTTAATGCTGTTTTGAGTTTGTCATACATTTGGACTATGGGTTTCTTCAGAGTAGAAGCAAGGCATATTTATGTTCATGTCCCCAGGGCCTAACTCAGAGGTTGGCCCATGGAAGTGCTTAAGAACTGCTTATTTTTGTCTTCATTGTTCGTGATTACACGGCTCCATTTCTGAAAGCCTCCAAGCTCTCTTCAATCTTCTTGCCTTTCTTTTTCTTTTTCTTTTTCTTTTTCTTTTTCTTTTTCTTTTTCT
>NW_024412396.1:38580469-38631282 GCF_014898765.1 Herpailurus yagouaroundi | reverse complement strand
TTTCTTTTTCTTTTTCTTTTTCTTTTTCTTTTTCTTTTTCTTTTTCTTTTTCTTTTCTCTTTTCTTTTATTTTATCATTTATTTTTAAACATAATTTATTGTCAAATTGGTTTCCATACAACACCCAGTGCTCTTGCCTTTCGATATCTGTTGTCAGTAAATTATGCCAATTCATCTTTTGAATTTTCATAATTCTGCTTTTTTTTAACTGCCTAAAGTTTGGTATCTGTTTTCTCCCCTCAAGTGTTCAAGAAAAATGAGAATTTATTTTAAGGCTGTACTGATGCCACAGCATTTGAGAATAGGAGCTGAAATAGAGCCCAAGGTATTGAGGTTGAGACAGAAAACTGTCAAAATGCTCCTGCTACTCTTTCATTTGTACAAGTTCTCTTGTTTCTACTTTTCTTTGTTCTATTTCAAATATTTATTTTGAAAAATTTAAATCATATGCTACCTACCATATGGGGTAGAACATAACCAAATACATTAGTAATCCTTTTACCTTAACTGTCAAGAACTTTACAATGCCCAAATTAGTCTTATTGCTGTCACATCTGTTCCACTATACCAACCAATTCTTCTGTGTTGGTCAGAAGGAAGCTCAGGGTAAGTTATGCTAGACTCCTTGTCTCCTCTCTGGGAGAAAAAATTAGCAATAAGGGAGTCATGGTCTTCATGAGTCTTGGAGGTGAGGGTCAGACGAGAGGCTTCCAGATCACATCTCTATATTCCCTACCTGCATCAGGAGTGAATTTATCGTCTTTCCCCACATGGCTTATTATGTGCTTCCAAAAAGAATAATTATGGGGCTTTCATTGATTGAAGAAAGTAGATGCTGTATTTCCATTTGGATGATGCTGTATTTGGATTTTAAGCTTTGAGCAAAATATGAATTATCTTGTTGCTGTTCCCTTACGGTATTCTTTTCTGTAACTATTGCTAAAGGATGATCGGATTTTGTAGGTTACGTACCCATTCTACGTTCAACTCTTAACTTTTTCAGAGCTCTACAAATTTAGTGCTTATCATGACTGTGACAGGAGGTAGTGGAAGCAACAATGGCATTTGCTCATTGTCCTCGTATGCACAGAAGTATTTCCTGTTTGCTTGCCAGTAAGATTGGGATTCCTTTTTCAGAAGTTTTACTGCTCATAGCTATTACAAAATGAGAAGTAAAAATAAATGTTTTTGAGTAGAGGAAAAGTTTTATAGGAAAGAAGTAATAAAAGGTCTGATTTCATCATCCCGTTTCTATGCTCTGTATATATTGCATTTGAGCAATTTTCTCCTTTGGTTTTTTTTCCTCTGTGCTATTTATACTTCACTTATGAAGATAAATTGGATCTTCCTCAGCTAATGAAAAGTTGTCTTATTTAATAATTCAGAAATATCTTATTTCTTGGTGGAAAAATAAATCTGCTTTTGAAAAAAGTTTCCTTAGCATTTTAGCTTTTTTGTGGACTTAAAGTCATAGCTATATTATGTGTATGTTCTTAGCATATAAATGGGCAATCAAGTTCATGAAGGTAAACCATTGAATTGTTTCCCAGCCTTTTCTTTTCTGAAAGTGTCCTGTCATTTCTTTTCTTTTCTTTTCTTTAGGGAATCAGCAGTCTCTTCAGTTCTTTAAAAGTGGTGCGTCTCTTGCGACTGGGCCGTGTTGCTAGGAAATTGGACCATTACCTAGAGTATGGAGCCGCAGTCCTCGTGCTCCTGGTATGTGTGTTTGGACTAGTTGCCCACTGGCTGGCCTGCATATGGTACAGCATTGGGGACTATGAGGTCATCGATGAAGTGACGAACACGATCCAAATAGACAGTTGGCTCTACCAGCTGGCCTTGAGCATTGGGACTCCGTATCGATATAATACCAGTGCAGGGATATGGGAAGGAGGACCCAGCAAGGATTCTCTGTACGTGTCCTCTCTCTACTTTACCATGACAAGCCTTACAACCATAGGATTTGGAAACATAGCTCCTACCACCGATGTGGAGAAGATGTTTTCAGTGGCCATGATGATGGTTGGCTGTAAGTATCTCGTTTTTCTTTTTTAATTACCAAAAAATTATTGTTGTTGGTAGTTTTCCAGGCTCCAGTCTCTAACAAGATTAAAATGAAACTACTTTGTCTTCAGAAAGGTGTTTATTCCATATTATTTGCATTGGTTTAATTTTTATTCAGCCTTAGAAAATAAAATGCAAAATAATACATTTTACTTTTCAGAATGTATTGAGCACATGAAAAACAGTGTTGATAGAGTGGTACGAAAATCGGAATGGGAACTCTTTGATTTAATTCTGTTCACAGCCTTGTAACCAGCAGAGCTCTTTCCAAGGGAAACCAGCATCTAGAAAGGCAGCATCTGGCACATCCCATAGGTTTTGTTGGCAGTGTATTAAATTCCAAAAAAAGCAGCCAGGATATGATGGGTGATACATAGTTTAGAAAATACTTTAGTTAGTAATTGAATTCTTGACTAACGTTGATCTCAGGATAGTTTTCTGCAGGTTTTTACAATTAAGAAGAATAAAAGTTTCATAAATTTAGTCTCCGTAGCAAATACTCTAGGTTAATAAACACTCTAGGTTTAATATATGCTCCTTTGAGAGAATTAAAGGATTAGTAAATACGAGCTCATTTGGCAATGACAAAAGTATCTGGGAGTTAGCAGGCTTCCTGAGTACTAAATGCCTGGATGGTGTTCTTGGGACTAGAATGTTCTCTAAAGGAGTTGAAAGACCATGTGTTCTACACTCAGACTGAGACTGGATTGTGTCAGATCAGAAATTAAGGAAATACATATCAAAGAAGCTATTTTAAAAGAAGATTATGGGGGAGACTTCACCATTATATACCCCTTCAAGTTGACTTAGATGATTTATCCAAGCCTAATTCTAACCCCCCAGAGTAACCTTAAGATCATTGTACTGGAGGTATGATTAGTGTTATTAGTACTTGTTAAGCCTTTAGGACATGGTCATTGGTTTGTGGTATAAGACCTCCTTTCTGAGATTCCACATTGGGGAGGTTTACATTTTTTTTAAAGTTTATTTATTTTGAGAGAGAGAAAAAAAGCATGAGTGGGGCAGGGGCAGAGAGAGAGGCAGAAAGAATCACAAGCAGGCTCTGCACTGATAGTACAGAGCCCAACGCAGGACTTGAACTCATGACCTGAGAGATCAAGATTCGGCCACTTAACTGACTGAGCCACCCAGGCACCCCTATATTTTGTGAATGATGGGAAAGATTTTAAGAGTCCAGGAGTATCAAGAGGCCTATGAAAAGTCAATGTCTTAGGTCAAAGTAAGGCAGTTTTCACATTTTCAGAGGTGAGAATATTTGATAGCTATTGAAGCACCAATGTTGGCAGTTTAGCTTCCGTCTCTGTGCTCCTCTGTGCAGGTACAGAAACAAGAAGGCACAGGTTCCACTCGCTGTTTAAAGAGGTAGACTGAGAATTCCAGGTGCTGTCTGCTTCAGAGGCTTGTAGGAAGAAATATGTTCCTTCATACAAAAAGATCCTGATGATTTCTTAAACTGTTGTCTATAAACCCAACTTGATCGGTGCTTTATAAATTCAGAAGACATTTTGTCAGATGTGGTATTTATTACTATACTACTTTTTGTATTATATAATGCATTTTGCCTTACACTTGAGCGTAGTTAGATTAAAAAAATTTATTTTGAAGCAATTATTGATTCACTGGAAGTTGCAAAAATAGTACAGAGAGGGCCTTTGTGCCTTTTAGTTTCCTCCAATAATGACATCCTGTATAATCCAGCACAAGATCAACATTGGCACTGATACAACATGCGTTTATAGTTCTGTTTTTTTTTAATCACATGTGTAGCTTCCTGTAACTACCACTGAAATCAAGATACAGAATTGTCCCATCACCACAAAAACCTTTCTCATGTTACCCCTTTATAATCATACCCACCCCTTCTCCTAAAGCATCCCTAAACCCTGGCAACTACTGATTTGCTCTTCACCTATATAATATTGTGATTTTGAGAATGTTATGTAAGTGGAATCATGAAAAATGTGACCTTTTGAAATTGGCTTTTTTCAGTCATCATAACCCCTTGAAATCCAACAAAACTTTATTCGGTTCACTTGGGCCCATCCTTTCTCTACTTCATGTGTGGCCGAATATATTGCTATATCTAAATGTCTTTCTCCTTCTTTTCTTTCTCTTTAGTTCTTGTCTTGATTTCAAGATGAACACCTAGTCTCAAACTTTGTCCTTTTCTTTTCTGAGTTTCTATTTCCTTTTAACACCTGAGCAGTAGTTTTCTGTTTATAAACTAGCTTCTGACATTTTTTTTTGTCTGTTGACTTTAGCTTTTTGTTTGTTTGTTTGTTTTTGGTTTTGTTTTTGTTCTTTTTTTATGCCTCAAAGTCCAGTTTCTATTGCCAAGATCGTCCCAGGGAGATGCCTTTTAATTTCCTTCTTAGTCCCTGGGTCCTTAGTAATTTAATGATATGTTTCCTTTGAAACAACCCAAGAAGTTGATAGAAAACTGTCAAGACCCATGAAGTATAACAGTAACTTCTCACAATTCCAAAATTTATTAGACACACAAGCTCAAAATATCAACCGAATGTACCTACTGAAGCTATTTGTAGTCTTAGTATCACTTTTTCCCCCTACAATAACACCAAGGAAAACAAAACAAACTACTACTGTTCCCAATATGTGTTATCAGCCATAGATACAGCCAGGGATTTAGTGTCCATCTCTCTTTCTGTCTCTCTCTCTCTCTGTCTCTCTCTCTCTGTCTCTCTCTCTCTCTCTCTGTGTATGTGTGTGTGATGGGGAAGGAGAGTAGGAGAGTAAGAGAAGAGGGAGATAGAAAACAGAAAGGTTCATGCTTTTAGTTGTGTTAAGATTCTAGTCAATCCATGCTGGCTGTTTGAGAAGCACCACTTACAACCTTTTAACACAGTAACTAAGAAAAGTATTTCATCAAAACGTTGATGGAGATACCAACTGCCTATATTCTGTTGTGAAAAATGCCTATATTCTGTGGAAGAAGTAATCACTACTTGTAAATCATAGCTTCTTTTTCTGGAGAAAGTCATCTGAAATTTCCATGCCTTCTAGCAAAATTGAGAAATTTTAATGGCAACAGTTCCAGTTCCTAGGTCCTCTCTGAGCCCTCTTCTTTCTTTAATGGGCTTTCCTCTCTGACCTCTAGGTCCTTCCCCTCTGATGCTGAATTGCATGCGGACTCCATCCAGGAACACAGTCCCAAGGTTCTCCTTGTTGCTATCAGACAAATCTTCAGACAAAATTTATGACTGTGGCCTCCCTTCAATTCCAGTCACTCTGTGTTCCCTTTTGATCCCTTCTGCATCAGCAGGATCCCAGGGTATTTCTTCTTCCTGCTACCCGGAGATTTACTAGACTTAAATCCTTTGTTCCATCATTTGCCCAAGATGGAGAATCACCTTGCTCAGATTATAGAACTGGAAAAGTTTTTTTGGATCTTCTCAACATATATCTACCACCATGCATTCTTTATCTCAATTTTGTCTCTTCTCAGCTTTGGCATGCTCTATGCCTTGGGTAGAACTCCATGGCTCTGGTAGCAGCCATTACACTACCGCAGGGTAGTTAACTCTCTCTCATTCCTCTGCACTTGTCCATTCATGAATGAACCTGACAGCTCTGCTGACATTCATCAAATTCACTGCCAGAGGACATTTGTGAAAAGATATTTTTGTGTTGAGTTCTACAGCAGTTGTGGAAAATAGCATACTTTAAAAAGATGTTATATTTATTTTTGAGAGAGAGAGAGAGAGAGTGAGCAAGGGAGGGACAGAGACAGGGGGGAGACAGGAGACAGAAAATTGCAAGCAAGCCCTGCACTGTCAGTGCAGAACTTGATGCAGGGCTCAAACTCACAAACACCGAGATCATGACCTGAGCCGAAATCAAGTCTCGGAAGTTCAACTGCATACTGCATACCCTGCATACGTTTTTTTTAAAGATCAAGATGTGGGTAATGTCTTTGCTTATTTGCAGAGTAAACATGTCATGATGCCTTCATGAAATGTTCTCTAATCCATTTCATTTGTATAATCTTATTGAGCCCCTAATTATTTTCTTTTTTACAAAGATTAGCAGACTGACTAATTTTGCTTCTATTCAGAAAGTACCTTAGTGCACTGATGATTTGTTTTGATGACTATAAAACAAAGCAATATGAGAATGGAATGTTTCTGATATGATTATCCTTTTGTCTTAATGTATTTTTATGAATCCACTTTTAAAGATTTATCAGAGAAGCAATTGCTTACTTAGTTTCTTCTTCATTACTAAATGATCATATAAATTGTATTTTTCTTTAATCCAACCATTATAAAAATCTATACACTTGCATCTTTCACTATAATTTTTTTAAAAAAGAAACATATAAAATAAAAGTTATAAATAACTTTATGCCATGAATAATTTATGTCCAACCATAAATTTTCTCTTTCTCTTTTCCTCTCTCACTTTTTCTCTATTTTTTGTTCATTTGCTTGCTTTATTTTGTTTAAAATTTTCTTTTTAAATTTTTTTTAATGTTTATTTATTTTTGACAGAGACAGAGCATGAGCCGGGGAGGGGCAGAGAGAGAGGGAGACACAGAATCCGAAGCAGGCTCCAGTCTCTGAGCTGTCAGCACAGAGCCTGACGCGGAGCTGGAACTCACAAACCGCAAGATCATGACCTGAGCCGAAGTAGAATGCTCAACTGACTGAGCCACCCAGGCTTCCCTATTTTGTTTTAATACACTGTTAAATACATTAGTAAACATGTACACAGCATATTTCAGAGGACTATAAGATTTGACTTTGCAGGGGTGCGCCTGGGTGGCTCAGTCGGTTAAGCATCTGACTCTTGATTTTTGGCTTAGGTTGTGATCTCAAGGGCATTGAATGGAGCCCCGTTGGGCTCCATGCTGGAAGTGGAGCCTGCTTAAGGTTATTTCTCTCTCTTTCTCTCTCCCTCTGCCCCTCCCCTGCTTGCACTCTCTTTCTCTCTCTCTCTTTCAAAAATAAGTAAGTAAATAAATAAATAAATATGAAAATAAATTAAAATAAGATTAGACTTGGGGTACTTATTGTATTTAAAAGCATTTTTTCCCTATCTTTGCCTGCTTAGTTGCTAGATTGAAGCAGCCTGACTCACGTGGTATATGGCAATCAGAATCTGTCCTGGTGGGATGTCGTGCAAATTAAATCTTTAAAAGTAAAACAAAGAAAGACTAAAAACTATAAATATGAAAACTGCTGAGATTAATTGGTAGGCAGATAGTCATAAAAACACTAATCTGCAATTTTCAAACAGGATGTAATAGATGATAGCCCAAACAGTCTAAGAACTCTTGTGTAATTGACTGATATGGTTTACAATGCAGCAGGCAAATGGTTTAGCATATTTAGAAGTACAGCAGGACCATCTGCTAGTGAGATGTGCATGAAGAGAAATTCGAATCTTCATGTGGGTGGTTAAGCCACCAGGGAGCCCTTGGTTACACACTGGTCACTCAACATCACGCAGAGGAGGCTGATGCCATGCACCATATTCTCCAGTTGATGATCTAATTTAGCATTCTCTGTGGAGTTCAGATAAAAGCCAAGCTGAGATTATAGGCATTGCTTTTATCTCTCTCCATAGGAAAAGGAAATAAATAGAAAATGGTGAGACCCAGAGATTGGGAGAATATAGAATAAGTTGAGGGTGAAGGCCTGTGCGACCTTAGAGAGTCTTTGAATCTCTCTGGTTTTAGTTTTTCAGTTGTGTAATGCAGGAGTTGAAATAAATGACTTTTAATATTCCTGTCTGTGCTAACAAGTATTTCAGATTCTGTTAGTGCAGTTATGCCACTGTTCTTAGAGTTGGGTTGGCTGTTGGTAATGAGGTTAATAATGAAATGGAAGACGTTCCACTTACTGGTTTTAGGGTTTTTCATGTATATTACATATCTTGCCAATTTTATTGAGAGTAAGGTGCATCTTTTATGGAATATATTCAGTAATGAGGGGACACTGTCAGGAAATCTTGTAGAGAAAAGAAAATATTGTTTTTGGAGAGAACAGTGTTTTTTGAATAGAAATTAGGCAGCTAGATAGACTGAAAGACATTTGCTTCAGGACATAAGAGTAGGGCCCAAGGAGAAGTGTGTGCACCAGACCAGTGGGAACTCTGAAGGATATTTGGCCTACACGGATGTCCAGGCAGGTTTCAAAGTGGACTGGAATTTAAATAAAAACTTGGAAGAAAAAAAGTAGAATGAAATAAAATAAATATTAAAGAAATGCTGCTTTAAAAAAATAAAAGTGAACTGTTGCCCTTTTCCAATATTAAAACAATTATTCTTCGGATCTTAACATGAGACTTTAGGTGACTGAGATACAATCCTAAGTTACATGTTGAATTTTTTCTTGCCCTTGCTGTTGTGGTGTAGGTAGGAAGTGGAGTGTGAACATGCTGATTTTCATTTCTGGTTTTAGATTCAGCCAGATGGAGAGACTTTTAAGCTTAATGTTTATTTTGGAAACTGGGTCAATTCTTTGTGTCTGCTTTACTTCTGCTTGTAAAAAAGATTTTCTTTCTTTCTTTTTTTTTTAAATCTCTTTTCTTTAATAAGCTGAGTATCCTATGAGGAAAAACATTTTGTGGAACACAAAGTTCAGGGTTATAAGTACCTTTATTCATGGTTTAGTAGTTGCAGATGTATAGCCTGGTAGTTAGGAAAAGGCTATGTGGTGTGTACTTTATTCCATTTCTTAATCACAATAGAACTTGTATCTTTTGCAGGAATGTTCTTTTATATTCATGTTTCTTTTTATGCCTAGTCACATTTTCACAAAGCCTCTCGGATTCTATAAAGATTGAGTTTTCCCAGAAAACAGGAAATTTTCTCAGTGGCTCAGTAATTAGTCTGGTCTCTTTGAAAGAGCTGGTCTCTGGAACTACCTTGTGTCTCAGTATCACTCAAAATTATTTAATTCATTCATCATTGTCCCAGACAGTTATTAAGCAGACAAACTGGATGCTTTGTGGCTCTCAGTAAGTTAGTAGTATGGTGAGTGTCAGACAAGAGAATCACTGAATCATCTTTCTTTCTCTCCCATTCCCTCTATCTCTATCCCCGTCCCCATGTCCATGTCCATCCGCCTTCTCTCTCCATCTCCATCCTCATTTCTATTCCCATCTCCATCCCCATCCCAGTCTCCAGCCCCATCTCCATCATCATGCCCATCCCTGTTTCCATGTCCATATCCATCTGCATGTCCATCCTCCTTTCATCCCATTCCTATCCTCATCTCTATCCCCTTCTCCAACCTCATCCCCATCCCATATCCATCCCTTCCCCATCCCCATCTCTGTTCCCATTTCCACATGCAACTATTTCCCCATCCCCATCCACATCCCCATCTCCATCCCCATCCGCATCCCCATCTCCGTCTCCATCCCATCCCCATCTCCATCCCATCCCTATCTCCATCCCCGTCTCTGTCCCCATTTTCACATGCATCTATTTCCCCATTCCCATCCCCGTCTGCATCCCCATCCCCATCTCCATCTCTGTCCCCATTTCCATGTGCAACTCTTTCCCCATCTTCATTACTTCTCCATCGTCATCTCCTTCTTATTTGTCTTTATACGGTGAGCTAAAAGCTAAGACTTTGAACAGATGAACAAAGAAGTTGGGCTGAACTACAGAGCAGGTAAGAACAGGGTCTGTTCTTTGTCCTATTTGTCATTACATATTTAGCACAAAGTATTGTGCCTAGTTGAAAGTTATGCTCATTAAACATGTTGAATGAATGAAAAAAGTTTACCTAGCTTATCCTGAGGAATGCAGGAAGATTTCTGGGAGGAAGTGACTCATGAGATTAGAATAGAAAAACATACTGGACTTCGGTACTTTTTGAAATAAAGGGAACATATGTGAAAAAAACACGAATGAAATGGCTTGGCCCTTTTGTAGAACTCCATGTATTTCACTTGCATAGCCTGGCAAGGAGTTTATCATTTATCCTAAAGGTTGTGAGATAAAGAAGAATTTCATTCTTCTGTGTGGAGGATGAATTGGAGCAGAGAAAAGCTGCAGGTAGAGAAACCAGTTTGGAGGCTGTTGCAATGATTCAGGAAGTCATAAATTGAGGGGGTAGGGATATGGAAGGTGGCAGTTTCAGAACCAGCAAATTGTTTTTTCTGTAAAATGACAGTTAACAACTATCTTAGGCTTCATGGTCAAGTCTCTGTTGCAACCACTCGTGTCTGGTATTGTAGTGTTTTTTTTTAATGTTTATTTATTTTGAGAGAGAGAGAGATAGAGGAGAGAGAGCCTGGGCAGAGGAGGGGCAGAGAGAGAAAGGGAGAGAGAGAATCCCAAGCAGGCTCTGCACTATCAGTACAGAGCTTGATGCAGGGCTCAAACCCACGAAATGTGAGATCATGACGTGAGCCAAAACCAAGAGTTAGATGCTTAACTGACTGAGCCACCCAGGTGCCCCTCTGCTGTTGTAGTGTTAGAAGAGGCAAAGACATAAATAAATGGGCATGCCTATGTTCCAATAAAACTTTAAGCAGGTGGCAGGCCAGGTGTGGCATATTCATACTTTCCCACAGTCTAGGAAGACAACATAGTTTATGAAAAGACCGTGGACTTTAGAGTCAGACAAACCTATGTTCAATTATTAAGAATTTACACCAGTTATGGGGCGCCTGGGTGGCGCAGTCGGTTAAGCGTCCGACTTCAGCCAGGTCACGATCTCGCGGTCTGTGAGTTCGAGCCCCGCGTCGGGCTCTGGGCTGATGGCTCAGAGCCTGGAGCCTGTTTCCGATTCTGTGTCTCCCTCTCTCTCTGCCCCTCTCCCGTTCATGGTCTGTCTCTCTCTGTCCCCAAAATAAATAAAGGTTGAAAAAAAAATTAAAAAAAAAAAAAAAGAATTTACACCAGTTATCTAGACCTTCATCTGTAAAATGGAGATCACTACATTGCAGAGTTTTTTTGGAATACTCAAAAATAGATTGTATATAAAATTCCTGAAATGCTTTTTTAAGTTGTTATTGGTGAGTGGATAAATGTGTCAAATATGATAGAGAGAAGAATCCAAAAGGACTGGAAGGTTTCTGGCTAATTCAGCTGTGTGAATGACCACGTTCTTTTCTGAGATAGGAAAAAAGAAGCAACTATTCCTGGGGGAAGAGAATGGTTCTATTTTGAACATGTTTGAGTGTGAGGTGCCTGAGGTCATTTAGGTGGTAATGTACATTAGGTTAGACAGTTAAAAGTGTGCTTTTGGGGTTCCAGAGATGTAAAACATGGTGAGATCTCTTTGTGAATCACAGGGTAGAGAAAGTAACCAATGTCAAGAGAGTGGCAGGGTAGATTCAGAATGAAGCTGGTGAAGGATGACACTTGAGGGAGGAGAGCCACAGAAGGATAAAGAAGAGAGCCCAGAAGGATAAAAAGAAAGCATGGCTCCAGAAGAAGTTTCTTGCAACTTCAAGAAGGAAGGGAGAACAACAAGAGAAATGGGACAGTGACTCAGGAGGGTCTGGTTAGCATTATGAGGTCATTGGTGACCTTCTATGAGTAGTTTCATTGGATAGTTGAGGGGAGAGAATCACATGGGGGAACTTGCCTTTTTGGGATCTAAACCTTTTTTTTTTTTCTAATATGAAGGAAAATATGAAGAAAAATTTAACTTAGTGCAGACAGATAACGCTTACACAATATTTTTCACTGCCAATGTTGCCTTTTTTTTTTCTAAATCACCATTCAAGTTCAATGAAATATATATACATTAGACTATTAGGTAGGGTACATACACTTGGAGTTTTCTTTCCATGTTACAAGATAGAAAAGGAAATTGACTTGCAAAGACGTTTTTATGAAATCCCACATTCTAAGAACAGGGGTTTCAGCCAGGGAAGAATTTTACTTATGAAATTATATGGTAACCTTCTAATAAATTTGTGTTGATTCCTATGAACGTGTCTATTGCTCAAGGTGGGTGTTTGCCTGGTGGGTGAAATTGTGCTCTGCTAGAGAGAAAGCACTGGGGACTTACAGAATCCTTATGTATGTGGCATCAAGGGTCAACTGGTTTATACTTTTAATTTTGCTGGAAACAAAATACTTACAAAATTTTTCAAAGGTTGAAAGACTAACAAGTCCACATATGAATATATTTAGAATTTGCTAAAATAAATGTTATACCCAGAAGGCTTTATGTATGGATTTAAGAATTGCTTTGGTATGCTCAGACAGGGGATTTTCTTTGGAGCAATTTCTAAGCCAGTTCCTAAGTGACTGCTTCTTACGTCTTTACATAATATTTACATAAATTGCAATGACTGCATCAGGCCTCCCTGGGAGTAGAGGTGCCAAGTACATGGTTGTAGTTTTGGACTTTGCGTGTGTAGATAGGAAGATTTTTATGGGATGAGAGTTATGTTCTGGTTGACTGTCAGGAAATACTGGAGGCTTTAAAAGATTCTCTCTGAAGCTAGTTCTGAGCTAGCCCTTTAGATACTCTCTTCTTTAAAGTTGAATTTATGTTTAACAACCCCCCAAAAAGTCTTAATCTGTGAAAATCGAATTTGGGAGTCTTACTGATTTAAAATGAATGTAAGGGAAGGACACTTAAACTCCTACCTCTAGTTAAGACTTGGCAAAAGAGATGGGTGTTGATTTTTCTTTTCTAAAAAATTTTTTTTACATTTATTTATTTTTTGAGAGACATAGAGAGAGAGAGCACAAGTTGGGGAGGGGCAGAGAGAAAAGGAGACACAGAATCCGAAGCAGGCTCCAGGCTGTCAGCACAGAGCCCAACGCGGGGCTTGAACTCACAAACCATGAAATCGTGACCTCAGCTGAAGTCAGATGCTTAACTGACTGAGTCACCCAGGCACTCCAGGTGACTCTTCTAATGAGACTTTGGGATGGGTGGTGTTGACCTCAGGAGCTTTTCTTATGCTAAGCTGCCTATGACTTTGCCTTTTCAGTTTTCTTAGAAAAGGCCTCAAAAGAACCCCATAGTAGGTGTATTTTCTAACTCTCTTCTCTTAGGGGGAGCTAGCTAGAGAGTACTCTTCCTTCCCCGCCCCCCCCCCCCATCCCAGACACACACCAGAATTCTAGATTCCATCCTCCCTTGTCCTGTCACTGCACTGTGTCCTAAAAAATTCCAATCTGGATCTACCTACCTGCCTCTTTTGCTCCTGTTTCGGGATTGCTGAGAACTGGCTGGAGTAAACCACAGCTATGTGAACAGGTGCCACTACAATACATTGTTCATAATCTTGCAAATCTTTGCTTATTTTAGGTCATCTCCCTCTCACATTTTGCTGAGTAGCTATTCTTGTGCAATTCTAATGTTTTCTTCTCAGCTCTCCTGAACCTCTGACTGCCCTTTCCTATTTCAGCAGATGGCCTTTCTTTTATTTCTCTGAAAAGGAAAGGGTGGCTGTAGCAGACATGCATCCCTGTACCTTCTTGACCCTCTTACAAAGACTGGCTGGAAGAGGGAAGCAGGTTGGGAGTGAGGGGGCAGCCAAACCACACAGGACCTGATAGGTCAAATTAGTGACTTTTTTTCCAAGTCAGATGGGAAGGCTTTTGAGGGTTTGGGGCCAAAGAGTGGCATGATTTGTCTTATGTTTTATAAAGATCAACCTGATGGCTGTGTGGAAAACAGACTGCAAGAGATAAAGGGTGGAATAGGGCAGATAGGGTAATAGTCAAGGTGCAAGATGATGGCAGTATGGCAGTGGTAGTTAGAATCGGTTAGACTCTGGACAAATGTTAAGACCCACAAAATATGAGAGAAAGCAAGAGTCAGGATTTAATTTAAGGCTTTTGGTGCAAGCAACTGCTAAATTGGGAATGGTCCTTTGTGATGTTGAGTGAGCAGTTAATGTATATGAGTCTAGAATTGTGTGGATGGTCCAGGGTATGGTCATGTTATCTGTTTCATCCTTTAATGTTTATTTCCTCCAATTATTTGCTCTTGTTTCTGCTGTGTTTTCCATCTCTCTAGCTCTCTACTGGCTCTTTCTCATCAGCCAGTAAACGTGCTCATTGTTTCTTCAATCCAAAAAAATACACATATGTGAATAGAAGAACACTCGAGTTCACACTCTCTTTGCCTGTGATCTAACTACCAGTTCTTTTTTTTTTTTTTTAAAGCAAGCTTCCAGAAGTATGAGTCTTTACTTTCTTATCTTATTTTACTACCTAAAAAGTGGACTTCTTTCCCTTACCACCACTTGAAATACATTTGCTAAATTTCATAGACATTTTTTCATCCATGCAAAAACATCTCTGGCTTCTTGATGTTTATCTCTCCCTGGTTTCTCTCCCATTTCTCTGGCTATTTCTTCTATTTCTTTTGCTGGATCATTATATTCTGTCTCTTAAATATTGGAAAGTGTGATTTGGGGAACAGATTTTTGAAAGATCAAGGGCAGCTCTTGATCTGAGGCTGAGTACTGTCCCCCACCAAGGAGTGATTTAGGGGAGCTAGACAACTTCTAGATATCTCCCTGATCATTTTGTCTGATGGTCCCTATTTTGTGTGTCTTTCCCTCCAAAAGTCCCCTGTACACCTGCCACTTTGTTCTCTGAAAGATGTAAGTCTCTTGTCAGCACACCAGCATGGACTGAGCTTCAAACTAGCTCACTGTCACAGTGAAGAAGAAAGAGAGGCTGAGATTTCAGAGCAGAGTAGAGAAAACATTTGGAGCGTGGGGAGCTGCTTGGTAGGCCGGGGCGGGAAGGGGCTAAGGTGATGATGCCATGAGGGAAGAGACTCTTCAAGATAAACTCTTATTCTTCCTAGCTCTGTGGTGGGAAAAGTAATCAGAGATTAATAAGATATGCCCCTTTTCTCCGATTTCTTGCCATGAGCAGTTTCCTCCCTAATCTGTCTAAAGTGTCTCTGTCCTCCGTATCATTATCTTTCTATTATGGGCTATAATTATGTTCTTTAATTCTTTCTTTACATATTTGCTGCTTGTCTTCCCAGCTCAAGTGGGAGCCGTGAAGGCAGGGAACTTGTCTGTCTGGTTCACCTCTATATATCTGGTATAATGAGAACATAGTAGGTGCTTAGTAAATTCTTTTTGAACAAGTGACTGGGTTTTGATACTCCATATTCAAAAGGTTGTGTATTCAGAGCAAAGCAAAACTATACCAGCTCTCCAGATCTAAGTATTTTTTTTTTAATTTTTTTTCAACGTTTTTATTTTTATTTTTGGGACAGAGAGAGACAGAGCATGAACGGGGGAGGGTCAGAGAGAGAGGGAGACACAGAATCGGAAACAGGCTCCAGGCTCTGAGCCATCAGCCCAGAGCCTGACGCGGGGCTCGAACTCACGGACCGCGAGATCGTGACCTGGCTGAAGTCGGACGCTTAACCGACTGCGCCACCCAGGCGCCCCCAGATCTAAGTATTTTAATGGGGAGTTTAAATTTTTATACAGTAGAACTTAGATACATGAATATGTGGCTGACTTCATTTTTCTATACAGAGCTCAATTAGTTTGTGACCTACCACCTCACTCTTTTCCATCTTTCAAAAGGTATCTTTCTTTTTTTTTTTTAATATTTTTTAAAGTTTATTAATTTATTTTGAGAGACAGAGCAGGCTCTGCACCAGCAGCGCTGAGCTTGATGCCGGGCTGGAACTCACGAACCATGAAATTATGATCTGAGCCAAAACCAAGAGTCAGACACTTAACCAACTGAGCCACCCAGGTGCCCTTCAGAAGGTGTCTTTCATGCTGTATCTGTCCTATGGTTGCACTCCTTAGTCTTTGCCATGTACCAGAGAGTTCTGGATGGGAAGCAGGATACATTTCTCTGTTGCTCTTGGATTTCCCCTTACCCTATTTCAAGTTTCTTTTTTCATCTATATTTCTTGCTATTCTGCCCACTTATGTTTCATTGCCTTTCCCCCTGCCTCCAATATTTTCTGGGAAAAGAGCTAAGATTTTAACAGTAAAAATAAAACACAACAAGAACAACAATAACAAAAAAGCCATTTGCTGTCTCAAGGGCCTGGCACTTGCAAAGGAAATCTATGCTTTCAAGATTATTGTTTTGGCTAAGGGCTTAAAAAAAGGTCTAATTTGAAACTCAAAGCTACGCTGCTTTCTTTGTTCCTAGCTATGTGCATACTCCCCTTGACAAGTGACTGACACTGTTTCAGTGGGAGGGCAGCAGAGCGGCCATTAAGAAGAACGAGGGGTTAAAGGCACTGAAAATCCTTCTGTGTGTGTTCCTCACCCACAATCACGGGTAGGTCCTGGAATAAAGGGATTCACTGCAACCTCCAAATCCCTTTTTGTTCATTGGGTATAGGAGAGAACCAAATGGGATTCAAATGGTTTGGAAGTAACTGTACCACATGTAGAATTTAATGATAAAGTTTGGATATTCTATTCTTAGAGGCCAGACAAGGTTAGAACTACTTCAGCCTAAATCAGAAGTAAAAATATCCATGTCATTGCTGTTATTACTATTTACTAAAGAAACAAAATCATATACCTGTATTTTGGAGAAATTTGCATCTTGAAACAAGTGTGTTCAAGTTAAGTCCATTTACCCAAAGGGAACTTTCATTGGCTGCTGATGTTTGGTGAAAGACTTTCTATAGCTATGTGACTTTAACTGCTAATTTAGTCATTGGAGAGACTCCCAGAGGTAGGAAGGTGATTTGGTTAGAAAAGAATGGGATTTGGTTAATATGACAACCCCAGAGATGACAGAGCTGAAATAAACAGGAAAGGACCCAGGACCCACAAAGACAAGGAAGGAAATCAAGAATTTTCCAGACCTCTGGTTTTCCTGACTTGGTTTTAATTTATTCTGTGTGCCAATTCAGATTGTCTGCCTATTTTTTTAATTTAATTTTTAGATCAAAGTAATATATGTACATAAAGAACCAAATAGTTCTATAAGGTTTATTTTTGAAAAATCGAAGTTTTCTAATCCCTATGCACTTTTCCATTTCCCAGCAATCACTTTAAAATTGTTTCAGTTTTTTGAAAATATCTATCTTTTTATCTATAAATAGCATGATTATTGGAGAGGATTTTCAACTTTAGTCATTATAAATTGACTTCCATCTTTGGAAGATTAAAATATAATTCTCTTTTAATTATATTTGGCTCTGTCCCCATTCCTTAACCACCACTACGTACCCATATATACATTTTTCAATTTTCTAGCCTCTAAAAATATATAGATCACAAATTTGATGAAATCAATAGTGTGTTTTCATAATCATAACTATACAAACGCTGTTTGTAATTGAATTATGTGGTTTACTATGATTATTTTCCTGTATAACTTTTGGTTTTATGTCATTTTCCTTTTTAGTTTAGTTTTGTTTTTTTTTTTACTGTTTATATATTTTTGAGAGAGAGTTTGGGAACAGGGGAAATGCAGAGGGAGGAGGAGGACAGAGGATCCAAAGCAGGCTCTGTACTGACAGCAGAGAGCCTGATGGGGGCTTGAACTCACGAACCTGAGCCAAAGTTGGATGCTCAACTGGATGAGCTACCCAGGTGCCCCTCCTTCTTAGTTTTCCATGTACTTCTCCTCTATCATATAACACTCATCTAAATATGCTTTTATTAGGTAGTTATCAACTTCCTGTCTTTGGAGTCTATTTCCTTGGAATCTTCTGAATTTCCCCAGTCTGGACTAGTCTCTATAGACTTGACCAACAGCTCTCACTCCGCCTGATTTTTCCCTTCATCTTTGAACCTCAGAGTTTCCTTTTCCTTTCCCTTTTGTGGACCTTCTGTTTACTACATCTGTTTTGATAGAACAACTCTTAAAATAGTTTACAGAGAAAGGATGCAAAGAAGGTAATATTTTGAGGTTGTGTATGTCTTAAAATGTCTTTCATTTACCCTTTTGTTTAACTGATAGCTCATCTGGGTAAAGATATGAAGGTTAGAAATAATTTTATGACAGAATTTTGAGATATCCTTCCTTTGTTTTTGAGTTTTCAGTGGAATTATTTAAAAGACTGATTCTAGGGGCACCTGGGTGCCTTAGTTGGTTAAGCATCGGACTCTGGCTCAGGTCATGATCTCGCAGTTTGTGAGTTCAAGCTCCCGGTCAGGCTCTGTGCTGACAGCTCAGAGCCTGCAGCCTGCTTCAGATTCTGTATCTCCATCTCTTTCAGTTCGCCCCCCCCCCCCCCCGCACACACACAGTCTCACCCCTGTCCGTGTCTCTCTCTCTGTCAAAAAATAAACAAACATTAAAAAAAATTTTTTTAAAAGACTGATTCTATTCAAGTCTTGATTCTTATAAATATGTTTTCTTCTCTCTTTATTTCTGCAAAACTTTAGAATCTTCTTTAGGTACCCAGTATTATGAAATACTATGGCAAAAGTCTCTTTTTATGGGTCTGTTGTCATCTACTCTTTTAGATTCTACAATCTCTTCTAGATTCTCAGTGGGTCTGCTTCATCATTTGGAAATATTTATTCTTCACTTCTGGGACATTTTCTTGAGTTATTTTTTTGATAAATTCCTTTTTCCCCCTTTATTAAAATGCCGATTATTTGGATATTGGATCTCCTGGATTGATTTTCTAATTTTCTTATTCTCTTTCTGTAATTTTCTGGGTTTTTTTCATCTGCAGTCTGGAAGTTTCTGCCAAGCTCATCTTCTTTTTTCTTTTCTTTGTTTTAATGTTTATTTATTTATTTAGAGAGAGAGCATGCACGAGCAGGGAGTACGGTGGTGGCAGAGAGAGAGGGACAGAGAGAATCCCAGTCAGGCTCTGAACTCTCAGCACAAAGCCTGACAGGGTGTGGGAAGGAAGGCTAGACTTGGTCAGGGGGCTTGATCCCAGGAAATGTGAGATCATGGCCTGAGCTGAAGTCAAGAGTTGGATGCTCAACAGATGAGCCACTCAGGTGCTCCTGTCCAGCTCATTTTCTATCCTTTCTATCCTTCTACTAAGTTTTCATTTCTGCTAATTTCTAAGAGCTCTAGAGTTTTCTCTGTGTTCCTTCTTATAACATCCTGTTTTTGCTTTATCAGTTCAAAAATCTTCTCTATTGTCTCTGAGGATGTAGGATAGTTTAGGTACAGTTTTCATATCCCCACATAGTCTTTGTGTCCTTCAAATTGATTTTTGGTTTGTTGGCTTTGGTCTCTGTTGCTTATGTTGGAGGCTTTATGCAGATTATGTGGGAATTGTGGTTGTTTTATTATGTCTGGACTTAATGACCATGGCCTTGATGTAGAGAGATCTGTTGGCTTATTTTGTGGAGAATAATCAACATCAATATTTTTACATCATTTCTGTTCAATTTCCCCAGAGAAAATTTTTTCCAAATTCCAGGATGCAGAATATAAGCCTTGCTCCAGATTTTGGGAAGCTGAATGGAGAATAGAGCTGAGAGTGTGATGTTTAGAGCATAAATTTTCACACAATCCCCTTGGTTTCAATATGGTATTTTTATTTGCTCTTCCCTCAGTCCAGAGACCCTCTTTAGTCTGCAATGGGTTGGAAACGGAACTGCCTGATTTTGGAATTAGTCAGGGCTTATAGGAGATGGATATCTATCTGCTTCTTAAATATTTTCTATTTTTTATTTATTGAAAAAAAATTTTTTTTAATTTTTTTTCAACGTTTTTATTTATTTTTGGGACAGAGAGAGACAGAGCATGAATGGGGGAGGGGCAGAGAGAGAGGGAGACACAGAATCTCCCAGGCTCTGGGAGCCATCAGCCTCTGGGCTCAGGCTCCAGGCTCTGGAGCCATCAGCCCAGAGCCCGACGTGGGGCTCGAACTCACGGACCGCGAGATCCGTGACCTGGCTGAACTCGGACGCTTAACCGACTGCGCCACCCAGGCGCCCCTATTGAAAATTTTTTAATGTTAATTTTATTTTTATTTTTGAGAGAGAGAGAGAGAGAGATAGGGAGAGGGGTCAGAGAGGGAGGGAGACACAGAATCCAAAGCAGGTTCCAGGCTCTAAGCTGTCAGCACAGAGCCTGACGCAGGGCTTGAACTCACAAACCATGAGATCATGACCTTGAGCCAAAGTTGGATGCTTAACTGACTGAGCCACCCAGGCACCCCTTAAATAGATTTGCAATAAATCCTCCAGTTTCAACTCCACCCTTGCCCCTTCACTTTGGGGGTAGTAGTAGCAGCCATTCCTGGGATATATGCTGGTTCTGTAGTGCACACCAGCATGAACCTTGGTTTTCTCTTTTGCTGACTTAAGATTCAGCTTTCTTGAATCTGCTAAGTCAGCTAGTACTTGTTCTATTTTTTCCAGATTTCAAAATTTTGTTTCTGTATGTTCTCCCATTTTTCCGCATCCCTATGGTTTTATGGCTTTAAACCCATTTACTGTTATTTTATGGAGTTTTGAGAGAAAGCAGAGGCACCTACATGTGGTCAATCCTCTATCTTTCGTTGAGCCTCTCTTTCCCTTTGGCCTGGTTCTGTCAGTTCTCCTGGTTCTTGTTTCTCTTTCATTTGTTTATTATCCAGTTTTATATAACCCTTGATCTAAAAGTTCCCACTGCTATTTATCATTTGTCTGAAGCTACTAGGTTAGTCTCAAGTTTAATATATCAATCTTGCTAACTCCACACTGCTATAATATCTGTCTTCTGAATCTATACATCTCTTCCACTGTCTGCTTGCCTTCTCAGCTACGCTGCATGGTCCCTGTTCCTTGGAAGTCCTGTGCTATTATTACAACCTCTGCTCAATCATTCTCTGTGGTATTCTTCCCTCTGTATTCATGAGAGTCAGGCTCTCTCTGATACTACATTCATCCTCAAGCCCAATCTCCAATAGAGCATCTGTCCCCAATCCCTTAAATATACAGACTAACCTTGTATAAATAGTCTATTTTGTTAGCCAGATTGAGTCGGAAGTTTAACTTTTTCACATAGGCTTCCACTTTAGAATTAAAGGAAAGCATGCAATTTACAAGCATCATGGGTTCATGGGTGAAGCTGGGATTAGGTATCTTGAATTTCTTAAAGTCGAGATTCTGTTGTAGTCTTAGGACTAGGCATGGTCAACAATAAAGTGGTGAGAGGAAAAACCACTCTCGGTACTATGGGCGAAATTTAAAGCAGTGGCTAAAATTCCTCTTCTGTCAGCCTTAAATAAATAGCATTCTATAGTCCACAGTGAGTCAGCACAGTGATGCTTGGATTTTGTTGATAAACCTGTTATAGGTGTTTCTCAGTTTGTGTTTCAGCTGGAATACTGTCAGCTGGAACACTTCACTGAGGCAGTCAGTGTAGGAGGGGAACATATGTGCCTTTGATGAAAGCTGCTTTGCAGTGAAAATCACAGGGATTCCTGTGAGGCTCTATCTTGTGAACATTGTTATATAAGCACTGCCTTTAAAATCTTTGGCTTGGGTCTCAAGTAAATAGGTTTATACAGGATGGCCCTACTGGCTCTGCAGGAGTGAAAATAAAATGTCTCACTATTGTGGTATTTGGGACTTTTCTGTTGTCAGATAGAACTTTGCCTATGTAAATTTAAAGCAAGGGAAGAGCAACTAATAAAAATTCGTGATTAGTGGCTAAAAGGCAGGCTTAAAAGTGTCATGATTAAAGGCTCTGTCTACATTATAAATTGAGTAACCATAGAGTTTAGGAGAGAGTGAAGTAGGGAGAAAATGGTGTGGGATGAGGCCAGAAAGGTAAAGGGCACCAGATCCCGCAGGGCCCTAGAGATCATGTTAGTCTGAGGATGGGAACTTCTGGAGGATTCTGAGCAGAAAACAACATGATACGGCATTTTAACAGGGTCACTCTGAGTAACAGGGGAAGGAAAGACAACTGAAGGAAGCTTTGGAATAATATTCCTAAGGGATAATGGTAGCTTGGACTTAGGTAGCAATAGAGGAGAAGGTGACAGTGGTTAGATTCTAGTTATATTTTGAAGCTGGAACCAACAGGATTTGCTGACAGATCAGATGTGGGTGCTAAAGGAAGGGAGAAATTAAGCATGATTCAAAGTTGTTTTGGTTTGGTCTATGCATCTCTAGGAATGGAAATGATTATGGAGAAGGCAGAGGGATTTTTTAGGGGGAAGATGTCATAGAATTAGGAGTTAAATTCTGATGGGTCATGTTAAGTTGGATATGCTCATTGGACATACAAGTGCAGATATCTAATGGGCAGTTGGGTAGAGAGGATTCCAGGACAGAGATTCTGGCTAAAAGCCTACGTTTGGGAATTGTTGGTATAGAGCTGATATTTAAAATGTGGCTGAGACTGGTTGAACCCTCCATAGGGTTGAGATGGAGAAGATGTCTAAGAATGAAGCCCTGGGCATTCCAATATTGAATGGTCAGTAAGACAAGGCAAAACCAGCAAAGAGACTGAGAAAAGGTAGTTAGCGAGGTAGGAAGAAGTCTAGGAGTGAAGTGTCCTGTAGGCCAGATGAGGAAAGTGTTTTAAGGAGGGGTGAGTGAAGTCATGGGAGGTGCCACTTATAGATCAAGCAGAATGGGACCTGGGAACTGGCTGTTGGATTTTTTTCAGTCAGGGTTATCCGGTTATCTTGAGAAGATTTGATGGAATCTTGGGAAGAGAAGCTCTTACTCTAGCCCTCTAAGCCTCAGTTTCTCATCTGTAAAATGGTATAACATTACCCATTTCAGAGAGTTGTGAGAACAAAATCAATGGACTCATATAAAGTACTCAGAACAGTGCCTGGTACATTGTATATGCTAAATAACTAGTTTTGTTCTTACTGGAAACCTCTGTTAATTGTCAGTCACCGTCTCGTGGAGAGGTCATGCAACTACTTGAGAATCCACCTATCCGAATGAGCACTCAATCCATAGAACTCCCTTCCAGGCTATCATAGAAAACCTTGTTTACTGTCTCACTAAAGTATAGGTAAATATGCAAGGCACAGTGACTGTGAGGCAAGAAGTGAGCTTATCTTGTGACTACTGCAGGATAACTGATGGGTCTTAGAGACCATTCCTCTCATCTCAGGGTTCTTATTCATTCCAAACATTGTCAAAGGATAACACCTAGTACACCAGTTTGCTCTTGGAACCCAGTATATTTTGTTATTCTTATTTGAAAACTACAGTCGGGTTTGCCTTATTTCTAGTGTTTTGCTGATTAAATTCCTCATACATGGGTGGCAGGGGCACAGCTATCTCTTGGGCAGACTCTCCAGTGTCTTGGGATGAATTCTGATGGGCCCAGAACACATAAACCCTTTTACAGCTATTCATGTTTTGCTTTCTTTTTAAATCAATTTGTCCTTTGTTGGGTTTATTTCCTCTCATACAAGTGCTCATTATAATCTATGCTCTGGCCTGAGTAGTATTCTGCTTGAAGTAGAGAACAGGCAGAACAGGAGTCAAAGACTTGTATTTCCTTTGGGTCATCCATAAACATTGACTCACAGCTCAAGAAGCAGGTGCTATGGGCTGAGTTGTGTTTCCTCCAAATATTTCTGAGCACTACCTACCCCCTGCCATGTGACTGTGTCAGAGATAGGGCCTCTATTATTTATTTACTTATGTATTTATTTATGTATTTACTTATTTATTTCTTAATGTTTATTTGTTTTGAGAGAGAGAGAGAGACAGAGAGAGCATGTGCTTGAGTTGGGGAGGGGCAGAGAAAGAGAGGGAGGGAGAGAATTCCAAGAAGGCTCTGTGTTATCAGTGCAGAGCCTGGCCTGGGGCTCGAGCTCACAAACCATGAGATCATGACCTGAGCCGAAATCAAGAGTCCAACGCTTAACCACTTAACCAGCTGAGCCACTCAGGTACCCTGGGTTGGGGCCTTTAAGGAGATGATTAAGGATAAGTGAAGTCATAAGAGTGAAGCCCTGATCTGATAGAACTGGTGCTCTAAGAAAGTGATAAAAGCAAGTGACAAGAGAAAGTGATAAAAGGGCTCTCTCTCCACCATGTGAAAACATGGCAAGAAGGCAGCCTTCAGCAAGCCAAGAAGAGAGCTCTCAGCAGCACTCGACCATGTAGGAACTCTAGTTCCAGCATCCAGACTTGTGAGCAAATAAAATAAACTTTTATTGTGTAAGTCACCCAGTCTGTGGCATTTTGTTCAGGCAATCTGGATGGACTAAAACAGTGGAGGCTCTTTTTTCTACTATTTGTTGTCCTAGCATTTTTTCAAACATTAGTTCTTTGGGGACTTTAGATTTCCTGATAATCTAGATAACTATCTGCATTAAAAAAATTCCTATTTAAGCTTTGAAATACCGGCAGCTTCTTTAATCATGTCTAACATAGTGCTTTATGTTGTAGACCATCTAAAATTTTCATGAACTTATCACAGTGACTATAAAGATGCACCCTTAGTTTATCTCAGGCTCCTTAGCATTAAATAAACTTTGATTTCTTGGAATTAAAGAGCAAGGTAGCTGATGCAAGCCTACCCTCCTTACCTTCTTTGCATCCTTTTCTTTCCTCTCCCCCCTCACTCCCCGTATATTCCTTCTGTATTAACCGCCTGCAATATTTTCTGCCTGAAACATTTAGAAATGTTTACTATACGGTATTTCAAGATACATGAGCATTCATCTGGCATTGATCAGTAGGTAGCTGTTGTCATTTTTAACGCCTGTGCAAGCCTATAGTGGCGAGAAGAAACACTTACCTATTTTCCTGCTTTCTACATTAACAACAAAAATGCCAGTACCTGCAAGGTCTTCTCTCTGAATGTTCCAGATCTTATTTTTCTTAATGTAGGCATTTCTTTCTTCTTTAATATCATGTCAGAAAGCACTAAAATATTACACTATTATTTGTAGTCTCTGGAAATCCATAATTGGAAGTCTAACTTCTGATTCCAGAATTGAGCCTACCTTGTGGCCACAAGATCCAGACTTGGGACCATCCTGAAAGAGAATGGCTACTTTTTGGGAATTTAAGGCTTTAAAGACACCAGGTATATGTGCCAAGGGCAGTGGGAAGGAGTTGGTTGATACTAGAATTTTCTAACTTCTACCTGTGAGATGCAGAATGAATATGTATCTGTACGTTACCTGTATATATGCCTATATCTCTATATAACATTGTATATCTTATTATACATACAAATGTATATTTTAGGCTGACACAAATCTGATGTTGAAGAATATTCATTATGGTACTCAAGGAGAAAAATATAACAGTGTACTTTTGGAGAATTTTCAAGGAGGAGGAGGAAACATTTAGAAGAGCAGTTAAGTAGGCAAGCTGCAGTTGCACAAAAGACAGCCCATATGGTTTAATGCCATACATTAGTTTGTTTTAAACCTTTGTGGTTTATTTTCAATTTAAAATGAATATGTGCTTTAATTAGTTCCGGAGTGCGATAGGGAGGCATATGTCTTTTAGTTAAACACAGAGTAATTTACATGGTATTCTCTCCCTTGTTTTTCGTGATGGATCTGAGTTCCAGTTAGCCAACAAAATGTGGTCCATAGAGACACAGGGCAGACAATCCTTAATGTGTTTGGAATCTGTTATTTTTTCTTTTTCCTTATCACACTTTGCTTAACCGAAAAGAAAGAACGTTTCAATCTTTATTCATTTATTAATAAAACACTTAACTGACATATTTCATATGTAAGCCACTTTATGATACAAATTTATGTGCATGTACATACTTATGTCCTCAGTGCTTTTATATCTTTCTCTGTCTCTGAAAGGTAGAGAGAGATATAGATACAGGTATAGATATAAATATAGATATTGAAGCCTAGGGATACAAGTAAAATCTTTTCCCTGGTCTCAAAACTTCAGGGATACTGAAGGAAAACTACCTTATATAGTTGAATCTGGAAGTACAATTTCGATACCTAAATGCACTATACGAAGTGAAACCCAGAATATATATCCTCTGCATCACTCTGTCCTGGAATAAGCCAATATAAGAGTGTTGGTCATAGAAAACATCGGGCAGTCTTATGTATGTCACAGGGTTGCTACAAGGCCAGATAAAAGAAAGCATAAGGAGCGTGTTTTAAGCTTTTAAGCATAAAAAATGGTGGTTGGTATTCTCAGAATATTCAAAATTCAGCCACCAATGTGTCTGTCACTGCCAAAAGGGGCAAAATAAGACGTATCTTATTCATTATATCTTGGCCTTTAAGGCTGGCAGGTGAAAGGACCTGTCCTTGTCCGTTCTGAAATCAGGTCATAACTGGTGGACCCTGAGAGACAGGTCAGTCTTGATTCATCCGAGGCCTTGAGCACAGCCATGGGGGATGTGTGGAAAGCTACACAAGTGTAGTTCTCTGGTGTGATGCTTTTCCCCAGGATGATTGTCTGCTCTTCCCGGGTCCAGAGGTGTGGACCTCTAGCCAGTCATTTATGGTCATGAGAAATTGTACGACTTATTTGAGATTTCCCAGAATGTTGATGACTCAAAACTAGATCACACCAGGCTGGCGTTGTCTCCAAACCTTTTCTCCATCACGCTCAATTTCTAGGCATTTTCTTCTCATCACAAATGCCTATTAGACACTTCATATTCAATTAGGGTTTTGAGATTCTACCCACAAAGTCATGAAAACACAAACCACTTCCCTGTATTTTAAAGAACAAGCGTAATTTATCTTCTATTTATTTAGAGAAGTGATAGGTTTTAAGCTCCTGTTTTTACTTGGCGGTAGGTTTTTTTGTAGCCGGAGAATGAAAATGGAGCCCGTGTCCCTGCAACTGTGTTTAATTAGGGAACATGCTGAGCCACATTTGGCCATTTTTTGTTTCTGAACTAATGTCAGCTTCTCCAGTCTGCCGTGGAACATGTTTTGCAGCTCTACAACAAAGGATTAAAATAAAATAAATGTTTGGAAAAGTGCTTCGAAATAGCTAAAGATAGAGAACCATACAAAAGCTCACGGGCTTTGGTAGGAATGACAAATTAATTATGCCATCTTTAAGTGATAACACAGAACAATTAATGCACTTAATTGCTTTATTGAAACAAAAAGCTCTTTTGCAGTTTTCATAATTTCTTTGTGTAAGAAGATTTCATAAATTTATAAATTGATGCATGACCTCTGATTTAGGGAGTTTTGGTAACATATCTCTTTCTGTACTTTTTACTTGGTTTTTATTTTCAGGCAGTATTTTTCTTTCTTATTGTGTAAATCCAGAACTGAGTTCATAATGAGATAAATTATTAGTAGTAGTTAGGGAAGGGAAGGAAAACAAAATCATTTTAGAATATCTAACATCTTTGAATAATTTATTGGTATTTCTTTCTTGCTTGCTTGCTTATTATTTTTCGCTTAAGTATAGTTGACACACATTGTTACATTAGATTCAGGTGTACAACTTAGTGAATTGACAAGTTTATACATTATGCTATTCTCACCGTAAGTGTACCTAACATCTGTCCCATTATATCACTATTACAATACCATTGGCTGTATTCCTTATGCTCTGCTTTTTATTCCCTTGACTCACTCTTTCCATTTAATGAATCTTATTTTCAAGATTGTATTTTTTTTTTGCTTGATGGGAACACACCCTAAATTTATTTTGAGGATTTCTTTTTAACATAGAACAAACCCAAGTTCAGTGGTTTTTAAGTTGCCCTGGAGGGCTGAAGATTTGTGAAGGGTCACCTTGGAACTGGTAAGGTGGGTGAACAGATAGGCTACCACACAGTGAGCTACATGAGGGTTTTTGTACCTAATTGTATATCTAGCTCTTAGCACACTCAGTACATTGGAATGAATGAATAAACAAACTGACCCTATCCCTCCACCCTGCTTTAACTTGAGAAGTTCTGTTTTTCCTGTTTTCTTTGTTGTACTCAGAATGAGTTTTCAGGGGGAGCCTGGGTGGCTCAGTTGGCTAAGTGTCTGACTTTTGATTTTGGCTCAGGTCATGATCTCATGGTTGTGAGATTCAGCCTTTATTGGAGTCCTATGTGCTGAGGGTGGAGCCTACTTAAGTTTCTCTCTCTCCCTCTTCCTCTGCCCTTTCCCCCACCTCAAGAAAAAAAAAAAAAAAAAAAAAAGGAACAAGTTTTCAGCATCCTGGCTCCTCTCCCTATCATCTGCCTTCTCTTCCGCATTTCTTTCCACCACTCTTCCTAGGCCTCCAGCTCCCCTGTATCACTTGCCCCAGTGGGAGTCGGTATCTTAAAGTGATGGCCAAACACCAGTCTCCATTCACCATTGGACCAGCACAGTGATCAGAAACACTGCCAACCTGTTATGGAGATGGGCAAGCTCCCTGAAAACTGTCATGCACTGTATAAATGTAAGGCATTAGTAATAGTTTTATATAGGAGTTTATTGATTTGTCAAAGTAATTGATATCACCTTGCTGAGATTGGACAACCTCAGATATCCTGGGACTTGGGCTGTTTGGCATGCCTTCCAAGCCTTCATTGACCTCTCTTTCTACCCTTGGTTTGGAAATGCTATATATTTATTCATGTTCCATAGACTGTTTGACCCTCCCTATTCTGAGACAGAGAAAATGATTCATCTTCTCAGTGTCCTTAGGTGACACGTGATGAGCAGGTAGGTTATAAAAATAGTAAATATTTATTGTACTTCCATGCTGGGCAAGGATGATTCTATACATGATCTCATTTTTTTTTTTTTCATCGTTTATTTATTTTTTGGGACAGAGAGAGACAGAGCATGAATGGGGGAGGGGCAGAGAGAGAGAGACACACAGAATCGGAAGCAGGCTCCAGGCTCTGAGCCATCAGCCCAGAGCCTGACGCGGGGCTCGAACTCACGGACCGTGAGATCGTGAACTGGCTGAAGTCGGACGCTTAACCGACTGCGCCACCCAGGCGCCCCTACATGATCTCATTTTACAATGAACAGCTAGCATTTTTTCTAGGATGTCAGGTATGAATGGAAGTGCTTTACATAAAATTGACTCATGTCATCCTCATTGTAACTTTATGAGTTAAATGATATTATTGCTCACATTTTACAAAAGAGAGAAAATTGAGCACAGAGAGATTCAGTAACTTACGCCCAGCTAGTAAGACAGGAAACTTGGTGAGGCAGTATTACTCTAGGCCAGAATGTGTGATGCTCACTGCTTTATCATCTCAACAATGCTGTAATTTCCTTTTATGTTTTTCTTTTTATCCCTGTGGACCCCAGAATGCTCTTCTAACTTTATAAAACTTATTTAAAAAAAGACCTGGGGCACTTATATCATTATTAAAATATCCTCTCTAGGGAAGTAGCTATGGTATTTGTTTTCTAATATGAAAATAGCTTCAGTTTTTATCTGATTATAAAAATAATTCATACTTGTGAAGATAAATGAAACCATCCAGAAAATACAAATGAGAAATCATAACTACCTACCGGTACTTGGGTAGATATGCTTTCTGACATTTCTCTATGCACATGCATGTATGTGTATATAGCATTTTTATAAATGTGACTATATTACACCTGTTGTTTTTTAACCTACTCCTAGGCTCACAGTGCAGAGGAATTGGGGATGTCTTTTCTGTGGCAGTGACTATAAGTATATGCCATGCTTTTGAATATGGTGCTGCTCTGTATGGCTGTGACAGACTTCATTTAAGCATATTCATGAACATCTAAACCACTTCCAATATTTACATGATAAGCAAATTTATGGTAAACATGATTTCTACAAATATTTTGGTTCGTGGACATTTTATTACTTGGGAGCAAATTCCTGAAGGTGGGATTGTTGGCACAAAGGACATTCACATTTTTTATTGGGTATATAGTGCCAAACAAGAAAGACTGTAACAACTTCATCCTCTATAATATATTTTGAGTGTGCCCACCTCTTTTACTTCTTGCCATTGCTGATTTTGTCAATGTAAAGATGTCTGATAGTTGAAAAAATGTTTAATTTTTATTTCTGACACTCAACATTTAGTGGGGTTGAATATATATATTTATTATGATCATTGGCCATTTGTATATGCTTTGCAAATTACCTTGGAATATCCTATATCCACTACTTTTGTTAGTGACAGTTTATTTTATACTGATTTTTTATTATCTTTTTCTTTTCTTACTTTTTTTTTGCATATTAAGGATACGAGTCTTGTTTATTTTATGTGTTGCAGATATTTTTCCCAGATGGTAGTTAGTTCTTCAGCCTTGTTTTAGTACTTTATTTACTTCTTTATCTATTTATTATTTGCCACATAGGGTTTTTGAATTTTTATGTGGTCAAACAAACCTCTTCTCTAATAGTTTCTTCTGGCTTATGAGCCATTTTTAATAAAACTGTCTTAACCCCAACATTGTGGAAATGGCTTCATCTTAATAGGACATGGAACCAGACCATGTAACTGTCATTTATGTGTCTATCACTTTAAAGTTTACTGAGTTTTCACAAACACTTCCTCATTTAATTCAGTTCACAATATAATATTATTATTAATATTTCTCAGATGAAAATGAGACAAAGAGAATAAATACTCCAAATCACACATCTACTAAAGATTAGACTATAGGTTGGTCTGATGCCAAAGCCATGCTTTTAGCCCTGGAGTACACTATGATCCCTTAGGTAAATGGGAAAGCAGAGGAATAGAAAGGTGAAATGGCCTGTCTCATGCTGAAAATTATCCCCCCCTTTTTGATAGAAAGATTAGGAATGGAATCCTTAACTGTTAATATGTGTAATCGAGTGCCAGTTCAGACTTTTGAAAGGAGTTTCAGTGCAAAAGCAATCAGATGTTGAAAGGAAAAAGACATAGGAACGTTAAGGTATTAAATAATATGGGGTGTGCTTCGGATTTTAAGAATTAAGAGGATGATGTCCAAGTAGTTAAATGAATTTGTAAAAATGGGTCAGTGAGAGAGCACTATATCAGAATGCTTGGTCCATTTTCAGGCAGGCATATTGAGCAAATTCTTCCCTCATCTCATTTCCAGTAAGTAGTCAGAGCAAGTATTAAGCAGGATTTTACATGTACAATTAGAAAGGATTTCATGCCTGGTATTATACTGGATTTTGATGCAGATAAATTTCTCATTCGCAGAACACTTCCAGTCTTCAGGGCAGAATTTACCATTAGAATAAAAAGACATATAGATTTCAGTTGATATCACTTCATTAATTATCAGCACTTGCGTGAATGCACTATTTTTGGTAAGCACTGTATTTGAGACAACGCAAAAAGTAAAAGGTGTTTTGTGGGTTTTTTTGCCCTTTTTTCCCACTGTAAGGGTAAATCTGAGTAAGGAGCAGAAAGTGCTTGACTCCTGGTCTTGCAGTGAAATGAACAGAGCTCAGTCTCATCAAAAATAATTAGGAAATTCAACACAGAGCAAGAGAAACTATATAACAACGCAAAGCTATATACCAGGAGTAACGCACGTTTTGCACACACTGGAGCAAAACACGGGTCATCGCTTTCTAATTTACCATATTTCGTAAAAGTTAAACATAATTTAAACTGTAGTGTAAGTTCCAATTTTTATGTTAGTTTGTATTCCTATTTCATTGGTGTGGATCCTCAAACCCTAATTTCTTTCATTTCTAGAAAACAAACCATTGTACCTCCCACATGAATTGCTTCTGGATCTTTCAGGACTCTTCCTGGTGATCAAGTTAATAGCAAATGGCCTAGATGTACGCTGTGAGCTCTGCTATTCTTACCTTAGCCTTGACCTCTCCTCTTACAGTTGAATTAAAGTTTATTTTATTTATTTTTGAGGGGGTGGCAGAGACAGAGGGAGAGAGAATCCCAAGCAAGTCTTGCACTGGCAGTGTGGAGCCAGACATGGGGCTCAAACCCACAAGCTAGGAGATCATGACCTGAGCCAAAATCGAGAGTTGAGAGTCAGACACTTAACTGACTGAGACACCCAGGTGCGCCCCCCCCATCCTCCCATCCCACCCTTAGAGTTGAGTTAAATCAATCATTTTTTAGGATTCAGAGCTGGAAAGAATAAGACCGTGTTCTGAGTCTCAACGTTTCTTTGCCCCTGTGTCGCACTGTGCAGCATGCTGACACCACCCTCTGTTGAGTCATGCTTCTCTCCTCTCCAAGCAAACCTTTCGTTTCCAGAGCTTCTCTGTGTTCTCAAATCCTATCAGTAGTGTTTTCTGGCCTGCAGATTTTCAGAACAGAATCCAGGGTTTCTATGGCAGTGGGGAAAGATTTTTTTTCTCATCAGAAAATCAGAAAAGGCACCTCAGTGATACAGCAAACTTAATCGTTTTGGTGTTCTAACTTAAATCTTTTCCCCAAAGTTAATTACTTCTCACATCAGGGTTGTTCTTTCTAATAAAATGAAGTAATGACCATAAGAAGAAGCCGATATTTTTTTGACACGTTATAAGGAATAATGCTCAGGAATTTGGATGCTCAAGAAATTAATTGACCTTTATAGCAGTGTGTTCTCCAATCCACCAATTATTCTGGATATGGTTGTTAAGAATATGAACATCAGCCACACTTGGATTCAAATCCTGGCTGTGCCATGTACTGTGTGGGTGTCTCTGGGCAAGTCGCTTATTTTTAAACCACAGTTTACTCATATGTCAAATGAGAATTAATGCCTTTCTCTCCTCAAAGTTACATTGAAGGCTAAATTAGGTAAGGCACATAAAATGCTTTCACAGTACCTGCCATCAAGTGAGTTCAATAAAAAGAATTCAGTTGTATCATTTAGCACTGTTACCAAACTGTTGGTGCTTCCATAAACAGCTGACCTTTAGAAAAGCTTTTTTGGCATAACATTTTCCCCCACTTCCTTATACCTTCGCTTCATCATGAACGAGGGCCAGTGTGTTCAAGATTGGGATACTAAGAAAAAATAACTCTATGGCTCTTGTTCCAAAGGACTTCAGGAGATAAACAATTCCACTTTCGCTTTTACTGCCTTCACTTGTTTAAATATCATGTGTGCATTTTCATGGCATTTGCAATCCTAGAAACGTCTACAGGGCAAGAAAATAAGTGTACCACCCATAAGTGTTCCACTTTTTGCTCTGGTATTTATTCATCAGATTTCTTCTACAAGTGACAGTAGTTTGGGAAACTTGCAAGCCTTAAATATTGTGTTCAATGTGATGCATGCCAAACATATGGTCTCCTCTTTCAAGAAATAGAGAAGGAAGGACTTGGAAGAATATACAAATTTGTACAGTGGGTTGATGGCATTAATTGCATGCAGAAAAGATAACAAAAGAGCACAATTAGTTCTACCCACATTATTGGTATGAACCTCACAAGACTTTTGGCTGGTTATAAAGTCAGCCGATTAAATAAAAAGATTGCCACTTCTCATATATTGTTTAATTGGAGCAGGTGATCTCTGGCTGAGACCTGTGGTGTATTGATCTGATTCCATAAACATTTACTGAATGTCTGTTCTGTGCCAGGCACTGGCTCAGCTTTGAAATTACAAAGGTGAATAAGACAAAGACCCTATTTTCAAGGAAGGTAGAATGCAAAATTCATAATTTATGCTTGAGGATTTACTTCCTGACTATTCTCACTGCTCAAATGGCAAGGCGTGCACATTTGAAATGTGAATATCCTCATGAGTAATTTATCAAATATGTTCCCTTTTCATAATATCTCATATGGCAGTATTGCATAGAGTTAATTGCCAGATTACAAGGGGCCCTTTTGTATTTCTGCATATAAACACTTCTACATTTAGTGGTAGTGTATTCATGTGTGGCTGGGTATGAAATATAATTTAACCTTGTTCCTGATTCCTTAAGTAGTAAGAGAAGGGAATGTATAGGAAATATCAAAAGACCTAGCTTCATGATAATTTCTAATAAACACTTTTTCCAGGGCAATAATACTTTATACTCAAGCTGAAAAATGACATAAAGAAAGTTTGAGTAAATTCATGGCATTGGTTTCTAGACTGTCAAACTTTAGAAGTGTTATTTTATTAATTTCAAGTCAGTTTCTCGACTAGTACAAGACTGGAATAAGAATGTAAGATATCATTCTTCTAAAGAAAAATTAAGGGAACTGGGAATGTGTAGGATCTTAGGACAGGTGAGTTCTACTTGACTTTCTTAAGGATGTTGGGGCCAGAAAATGGACAATTAATTTGCATTGCTGTTTTCCCCCGTATAGCTTGCTTTCTGAAAATTGGAACTGCTAATGATGCATGATGATTATGACCTCTTCCTCCTTCCCTTCCCTCTTATGTTTATTGAGCATCCGAACTCCTTAATGTTATTCTTTATAACAAGTCAAAAAACAGATTCTTAGGGTCACTGCTTCATTTTATTAGAGTACTCCTATGTTTATTGAACACAAGACACTGTGCTGGTCAGGAAAATGAGGCCCTGCATAGAACTGATGTCACTTTTGAGGTCAAAGTAGTAGATCCAATAATGTAGGTGCTCTAGAGCAGTGCAGTAGTCATTCTGCTCCTATTTTCTGGTTGTGTCACTTTGGACCAGTTACTGATCTCTTTATGTTTTTGTTTCTTATTTTAAATGAAAAGTATTACCTGTCTAATGGGTTGATGTGAGGTTTAGAGACAGGTGTTCATTTGTTCAATCATCAAATATTTGTTGAGCACCTACTATTCTGTCTGATACTGTTCTGAATTCTTGGAAAACAATGGTGAACTAAAAAAGATTCCTGGGTGGCTGGATGGGCTCAGTCGGTTAATCATCCAACCCTTGGTTTCAGCTCAGGTCATGTTCTCACTGTTTTGTGAGTTCAAGCCCTGCATTGGGCTCTGGTCTGGCAGTGCAGAGGCTGCTTGGGATTCTCTGTCTCCCTCTCTCTCTGCTCCTCCCCCACTCATGCTGTATCTGTCTCTCTCAAAATAAATACACTTAAAAATTTTTTTTAAAAGATGGGATTGTGCCTGCAATGTTAACATCTGAGGAATAGTAAGAAGGAAGCCAATGTGGCTACAGGACTGTGAAGAAGGGTGAGGGAAAATTATATATATTAACATACGCTGGAAGTGTCTGACCAATAACAGGTACTATTGAATTATATGATTACAGCAGGAGAAGATGAATGGGCTGAGGTAGGCATCAAACTGTTTTTGTGGAACCCATGGTATTTGAGGTGTGCCTTAAGGGGCAGGTAAGAAATAGACAGTGCCTGCTAGCTAGCCCAAATTTTATTTTGTCTTTGTACTGTAAAGAGGCTAGAACCCAAACTGTTTTGCCATCATAGTGACATGATCTAACCAAGCCTCTTGTTTTATTGCCAAAGACTGAATGTTGTAATATCCTTCTCCCGCCAATATTCTGCACATCCCTTACATATCGCCAAAGAAACATGCATATGTAGCATGTGTAAATGTACATACAATATGTTGTATGTACAGGTAAGATGTATGTAAACGTGAGAAGAGAGAAATGATGAGATTTCCTTTTCTTCCAACGGAAAATTCCTAGGAAATGAACAGTTTGGGTCACTTACAAAGCTACATTGTAATGCCCATTTTAAAATGAAATTCAATATAAAATCATGATTTTAATGATCTGTTTTCAACCATCTTTCTGTTAGTGGCCAGTTATACTTAATTTATTCAGCAATTGGAGTTCCTTGGTGTACAGAATCCCTGTGGCATTTTCTACCTCTATTTCCTTATTGTTGCTCTCTTTATTTGTATCTCTTTCAATTTAAAGGGGTTGTTTGGGGGCCTTCTGAAAATATAAACATGAGTGAGACTTTCCCAGACCACATTAGGCCAACATAAATGATGACTCACCATGAGTAACTCAATTGAGATGGTGATTAACAATTTCTATTTTTGTGGAAGAAATATGGTTAACATCTTAGAGTTCTTTATATATCATTAGCAAATCTAATTTTTTTACAATAATCTTTGATATATTTTCCTATTTTATGAAAACACATTAGAGTGGTGTTTACACCTAAAAATCCAGCCTTTTTCACTCGGCTTATATCTTATTACCGGAATTTCTGTGAATGTGTTTCATTATTGATATTCTCTCAGACTTGAAGATGAAGTGACAAATAATCTTTGACTTTTGTACACAAGGCAGAGTTTTTAGGTGGGGAGGTTTTGTTGCTCCTGTCTCCAAGACTCCAAGAGCATATTACGGGAAGAAAGCCAAGAGAAAAATTTTCTTTTAAACCTCAGGGATGTATTACTGCTTTACAATTACTTGAAAGATGAATAAAATTCTTTGACAAACTATGTTATTTTAGGTGATGATTATGAATCATTAAGAAACCGAAGCTTCTTCTAGTATGCATTAAAAGCCATTTTGCCTTGGATTTTATAGTGTTATTACTCTTCAACTTCTCCTGAGCACTATAATTATTCTAGGTGGTTATATAAATTGAATTTAGAGAGTCTCTATTAATTAGACAAACCATTGCTATCTTGTCTGCAATTCTGAATCACTTGCCCACCACTGCTCTCCAAATAAAGAAATTTCAAATTTATTTTAACGTGTGGTCTGTTCTTGATTTATGTGACTATTGATTATTCATGGCTCATTTTATATCCTAGGCCAAGAAGATGCATTAGATTTATCCTGTGGCTTCATTTGTCTTGACAAATCGCTGCCCCAACCTCTCCTTAGGAATAAAATTTTAACTTAGTACCATGTTAGAAGCCATTTTCAAGTAGATGTTATTAGAAAAAATAATATATAATAAATATGTATTTTTTAGGTAATTTTTTACAATTAAACAAAGAAAATGACTTTTTTCTTTATGTAGCAATTTAAGTAGACAGATACACCAATCCATGAAACTTGAAGGGAAAGATACCTTGCTATGTGTAAATTACTTCAGTGTTAAAAAATGTAGTTGGGGCACCTGGGTGGCTCAGTCGTTTGGGCGTCCGACTTTGATTTTGGCTCAGATCATGATCTCCTGGTTGGTGAGATGGAGTCCTGCCTCAGGCTCTGCACTGACAGCACAGACCCTGCTTGGGATTTTCTCTCTCCCTCTGTTTCTGCCTCTCCACTGCTCATGTTTTCTCTTTCAAAAATAAATAAATATGCTTTAAAAAATGTAGCTGAGGGGCGCCTGGGTGGCTCAGTCAGTTAAATGTCTGACTTTGGCTCAGGTCATGATCTTGCGGTTCATGAGTTCAAGCCCTGTGTCGGGCTCTGTGCTGACAGCTCAGAGCCTGGAGCCTGCTTCACATTCTGTGTCTCCCTCTCTCTCTGCCCCTCCCCTGTTCACGCTCTGTCTCTCAATAATAAATAAACGTTAAAAAATTAAAAAAAAATGTAGTTGAGGCTTTCTGTTCCATCTCATTTTTACACTCAAAATGGCTTATAAAGATGATTAATTGTATATTTAATTATGTTGTACTTGTGCATGGCAGATTGCTCCTTGAGGCAATGATTAAAACACAGTAAGATCTAAGGGAAACTAAGAGCTAATAGAGCAAGGCAAGGGAATGGAAGACTAGAATCTGGTATGACTCAGCAAACATTTAAGGGCTAAAAGATAAAGAAGATTGAGATTTGATTGTTGTCATCAGTTAATTTTCAATTTATTATTATAAAGTGGTAACATAATTATTCATGATAAATTTATTCATGATAAATTATTCATGATAAACATATTGTTATGTTAGGGCATTTTAATACATTTTATTGTTCTTTAACATGTACCAGCCCCTTTAATCCTCAAGACAAACCTGAGATAGGCAGGCTTAGGTAAAAGTAATCTTTGGTCATAATATATATATTTTTCAGTATCTTCCCTCCCCCAGCTTTATTGAGATATAACTGACATATAATATTGTGTAAGTTTAAGGTGTACAATGTCATGAATTGAAATATAAATATCATGTGAAACAGAGGAGTATGTAAAGCTCTTTATATTTCTTGAGCTTTTAAAAGTTACACTTGTTGAGATGAGCACTGGGTGTTTTCTGGATACCAACTTGACAATAAATTATATTTAAAAAAAAATTAAAAGAGAAAAAGGATGGGGAAAAAAAAGAGAAAAAGGATGGGGAAAAAAGTTAACTAGTTAAAAGACTTATTCCACCAACTTGAAATGCTGATTCTCATTTACAAAATGTTCATATGCGATGGGCTCAGTTCTTCTTCTATTCTATTTTATTGATCAAGATGTCTATTTGTGAACCAATGTCATGTTTTATTAATTTATACATCTTTGTAATATATTTTGATATCTTATGGGACCCAATTCCAGGCTTTAGCTATTCCTGAGCATTGTGTCTTCTATATGAATTTCATAATTATCTTGTTAAGTTCCATGAAAACATTCTATTGGACTCTTGATTAATATTGCATTGAATTTATAGGCTAACTTTAGATCATTAGCTTATTTATAGCTTTCCCTTCATGCACATGCATATCTCCATTTATTTGGGTATTCTTCACTCAACAAATATGTCCTTCACTCAACAAATATGTTTTAAACACATACTATTCTTAGGTCACTGTTATACGTGTTGGGGATAGAACATTGATTAAAATGTCCCTACTTTTAAGTAGCTTATATTTTAGTGGGGGGAAAAGAGAAAAATAGGATTCAAATATATAATATATAGTTGTCTCCATAAAGATCTTGAGTATTTCTTGTTAGGTTTATTTCTGGGTATTTCACAGTCTTTCCTATGATTCTCTTTTTTATGTTCTTTCTAAAATTACCCTTTTATTTGGTTATTGCTGGTATATAGGAGAATTACTGATGCTTGTATGTTGATTTTATATCCTGTTACACTATGAACTTAGTCCTAGTATTTTAACAGTTGATTCCATTTGGTTTTCTATTAAGTAACAATCCTGCATAATGACTATTTATCTCCTCAATCCTAGCCTACATGTTTTATTTCATTTTTCCTTGTCTTACTACATTTCTAGGATGATTAGTAAAATATGTAATAGTAGCTATGAAAGGGAACATCTTTTTTCCTTTATCTACTTTTAATGGAATACTTCTCATTTCATAATAAAGCATGATGTTTACTATTTCTTCAATGGAGCAGGGCAATTTTTCTCCTATTTATAATTTTTAAAGTACTTTTTTAAAGTAAAAAAAATTTCAACATTTATTAAGAAGTTCGTGTGTGTGTGTGTGTGTGTGTGTAAAACGTGTTAATGTAGTGAATTGTGTTGATCTCTCTCCCTATTTTTCAATTCTCAGATATATAGTGATTATAAAAGTATTAAGTGTCTACAGGTACAGGCAATGTTCTAGGCACTTGAGTTGCATCAGTGAACAAACACTCCAAATTTCCTGACTTCAAGAAGCTTACATTCTAATAATGGAAAGCATAAAATAATAAATATAACAAATGAGAAAATTATATTTTTATTTTTTATTTAGTTTTAAATATTTATTTATTTTGAGAGGGAGAGTGTGAGTGGGGAGGTGTGGAGAGAGAAGGAGAGAGAAAAATCCTAAGCAGGCTCCATGTTGTCAGCGTAGAAACGTGAGCCAAAATCAAGAGTTGGATGCTTAACCAAAGAGCCACCCAGGTGCCCAGAAAATGGTATTTTTAGTAGGAAGGGATAGTGCAATGTAAAACAGAGACAGCAGAGCTGGTAAGGGGAATCAGGTGTAGGGAGGGAGTTTGTAATGGATTTGGATGGGCTGACATTGCTGATTCTGAGCAGGGGAGCGGCCTGGCCTGCCTTGTGGCTGTGCGGATTCACTCTGCACTAACAGACTATGGGAGGGACGAGAAAGAGAGGAAGGACATGTGTGTAAAAGCTCCTTATAGTAAAACAGGAGGGAGTTGATAGAGACAGAACAGACCTGGTGAGTGGTAGTGGAAGTGATGAAAATCTACTTCTAATTTAAGTAGAGCTAACAGAGTTTTCTGGATTTTTTATTGCATTTAGGTTATGAGAGGAAGAGAGGGGTTAAATTTTTTGGCCTCAGCAACCTGATCATGATGCTTTTTTTCTTTTAATAAATGGCTAGATTTGATTTGCTAACAATTTGTTCAGGACTTTTGCAATGATATTCTAAAGTTGTGCTAGGTTTGCTAGGTTTGTCTGTTCTTCCATAAGCCATGTCTTTGAAAATACATAGGGTAACTTTTTGTATGTTTAAGAGCAGTTTGTAGAAAATGAATGTTCTCTTACTTAAAAGTTTGGTTAGGCTTGCTCAAAAAGTCATTTAGACCTTTACTTTTTTTTTTTTTTTTGGATAGTGAAGGGATATGTCGGGGGTCTCTAAAGACCAAGTTTGGTGATTTGCTAGAAGGACTCACAGGATTCAGTGTTTAGTTTAACTCATGGCTAAGATTTATTACAGCAAAAGGGTACAAGGCAAAATTAAGAAAGGGCAAAGTTTCATGGGACAAAGTCTGGAGGAAACCAGGTGGAAGCTTCCAAGAGTCCTTGCCCAGTGTGATCTTGTGGGGTATGCTTAATTCTACTAGCAACAAGATGAACACGTGAAGTGAAGTGCACCAAAGAAGCACATTGGAGACTCAGCACCCACAGTTTTTTTTTATCAGGGGCTGGTTACATAAGCACCCTCTATATAATAAGCACCCAAATTCCAGACTCCCAGAAGGAATGCAGGTTTTTAGCATAAACCATATTCTTTGTACAAACAATTTAGGCACAGTGAGCCACTCGTTTAGAGAAAGTTTTATTTTATTATTATTTTTTAAGCTTATTTACTTATTTTGAGAGAGACAGAGAGTGAATGTGAGTGGGGCAGAGACAGAGAGAGAGAGAGAGAGAGGTGAGAAAGAGAATCCCAGACAGGCTCCATGCTCTCAGTGCAAGCCCAGTAAGGGGCTGGAATCGATGAACCATGAGACCGTGACCTGAGCTGAAACCAAGAGTCGGATGCTCAACCGACTGAGCTATCCAGACGCCCCTAAGAAAGTTTTATATTAATGTAAGGAAGCATTTACTGGTCACTAGCCAAGAGCCAGCTTGGAAAACTGATCTAATGATAGCAGTCTCAGTTCTGTTGTAACTTTTTTGCATGGAGGAATTGGGTGTCATAGAGATAGGAGGTAGATTGGATTGATTGCTGTTTGAATCTCTTCTGTATTATTGATTCATTCAGACTTTTAACTTTTTCATGAGATAATTTACTTTTCCCTAGAAAACTTGTCATTTTAACTAGGTTTCATATTTATTGACAGTTGTTCATACTATTGCCTTATAATACTATTTTTCAGTTTCTTTTCTTTTTTTTTATTGTTGACTTGTGCCTTGTCTCAGATTATACTTGCTAAAAGTTTGTCTCTGTTAATTTTTAAAATCTTGATAATTATAGGTTAACATGAAGTCATATGAAATAATACAAAGAGATCCCATATGTCCTTTACTCAGCTTCTCCGATGGTTGTACTATTTTGCAAAGCTTGAGTATAATACCACAACCAGTATTCTGACATTGATGCAATCCACTCATCTTACTCAAGTTTCCTCAGTTTTGCTTGTACTCATGTGTGTGTGTGTGTGTGTGTGTGTGTGTGTGTGTGTGTATTCTATACAATTTTATCACATGGCCAGATTTGTGTTTACAATGCCGCAGTCAAGATACTAAAGAGTTCCATCACCACAGTAATCTCTCCCATTGCCCTTTCATATGTACACGTGCCTCCCTCCAACTCCCTCCTATACACACACACTTCCCCATTCTAATCCACTGGCAATCACTAATCTGCTTTCCATTTCTAAGAATTTTTCATTTCAAAAAGGTATATAAATGGAAACATACACTATATAATCTTTTGGCATTGACATTTCATGGAGCGTAATTTCCTGGAGATTCACCCAAATTGTTGTGTGTGTCAATAATCCCTTCTCTTTAATTGCTGAGCAGTAGTAAATAGTATGTATATAAACAGACATCTGGAATGTTTTCAGTTTTTTGGCAAATGTGAATAAGCTGCTATGAACACTTGTTGACAACGTTTTGTGTGAACATACATTTTCATTTCTTTAGGATAAATGCACCAGAGTGCAGTTTCTGGGTCTTATGGTAATTGTGTGTTTAGTTTTATAAGAAACTACCAAACTATTTTCTGGAGAGGTGTATGATTTTATTTTATTTATTTGTATATTAAAACAATTTTTTTAAAGTTTATTTATTTATTTGAGAGAGAGACAGAGAGATGGAGCAGGGGAGGAGCAGAGAGAGAGGGAGAGAGAGAATTCCAAGCAGGTTCTGTGCTGTTAGTGCAGAGCTCAATGTGGGCTCAATCCCACAAACCGTGAGATCATGCCCTGAGCCAAAATCAAGTGTTGGATGCTTAACCGACTGAGTGACCCAGGCACCCCTTGATATCAAACTTTTCATTTAGTTTATTATTTAATTTCACTTATTAATTTAGTTTATTAATTTAAAATTTTACTCTTTGCCTTTTCTTTGAATTTTTTTGTTTTTATATGGAAAATTGAGATTGGAGGTAGATCATACTGATTACTATTTCAGTTTAATTTAATTTATTTTAATATTTGTATTTTCTATTAAACATAACCTGTTGCTGAAAATTCCCTCTGAGAATATCCTTGGGCATCGCCCACAGATTTTGATATTCAGTACTTTCTTTATTGTTATATTTCCTGTTTCCAATTTGTCTGGAAATTTATTCCTTAATGTGTGAGTTATTTAAAATTGTTTTATTTCCCAGTTAAAATTTTTGCTTTGCTCTTTGAGCTTAATATAGTTATGTTTAATTTGAATTTTGCTTTGTAGGAATTAATGTATGTTTACCATGCTTCTTCTCTTTCCCCACCTCCTTTTCTGCCTCTCATGGAATTGACTATCTTGTTGTGTTCAGTGGTATTGTTATAGTTGTTTATTTACTTCTCCTTTAATGATTTGGAAGTGAAACAATCCTTCGGTTGGCATTCTAAATCTTAATGCACATACTTGACCCTTTACAAATGGTTTTATTGAACATTGGCACACCATAAATTACGTACATTTTAAATCTAAAATTTTGTATTTTGAAAGAGTACATTTCAAATATATATATATATATATGTTTGATACACATATTTTAATATATATGTATATTTTTTTAACATGGCTAAAATTACTGTTATTCCATCTTGTCCAAGGAAAGAACTCCAGAATTCTTTCACTTTTCTCTTTTTCTTCCCTGCCCTGTTGATTATCATGTTGCATCATCTAGAATTTGTCTCATGCTGTTGTTGCCATTATTAGCAATCACTTCTTATTTATAGCTGTTGAGTTCCAATCCATTTGTCTGGATGTTAGAGCTTTGTTTTCCTTCTTTGTATATATGCTGTGTCCCATCTTGCAGAGTTCCTAAGAATTTCCTTGAATCTAGGGTTTGCTGAGGGTTCCTCATTTAAGTTTCAGTAAGCCATTTTGTAATTTCTAGGAATTTGGAGTGAGAAGGAGAGACCACAGCATGTTCTAAGGCCACCATCTTGACCAGGAACTCAGGAGACAGGTGTGTGAACAGGAGGCAGGCAGATATTTGGAGGTGAAACTTGTCTGTTAAATCTCTGCTTATCTCTGCTCCCCTGACTACTAACTGAGTAGTTGACCTCACTGAGCTTCAGTTTCGTAACCTGTGAAATGGATGTCATAGCAGTCTTGTGAAGGTGAAATGAACTGAAGAATGACAAACAACCCTGTATTACTACATACTTGATGCTTATGGTTTCTTTTCTCTTTTTAGGTCAGACAAAATGAAATACGATACTTTTATACAAACTAAGTTATGAACATATTGAATATATTACCCCCAAGAGTTTGTTTAGTTTGTATACATAACTATGTTTGAAAATTGTTTACATAAAGGTCTTGGGTGATATTTTCATAATGGAGTATTGAGAATATCCTTGGGATTTCTAAGAACATATCTCCAGTACTTTGAAGATAGCATTGTGGTAGACGACTTCCATCTTGCACAATGCCCTCATGGAAATTTAATAGCAGGAGAGCATTGATTATGAGTTGATTGCTGAGTTATTTATGTGCTATTAAGTAGGGCACGGGCCCAGAGCAAGTTTCAGATGGCTCTACTTTGTGCCTGTCATTTGACACTCCAGCCAGGAAACCCAAGCTTGGGAACCGCTCCCTGTTTTACAGAAAATAAACAAATGATCAGGGAATGACAAAAAGATGTCCCTTAGTATTAAGGTTCTATTTGCTTTTAATTTCTGATAATTGTCATTCAAACTCTTAGTTTAGGTATGGTTCCCAGTTTTTCAACCCTGCAGGCGTTCCCGGATTGCAGCTTCTTGATTTCGTGTCCTGGATATGAATCCCCTTGGACTCCAGGCCCCTTTTTATATAACCTTGGGAGTTGCCCTTTCCTTAAGACTGGCACGAAACAGTCAATGAGACTATCATGTGGGAGTGAATAAAAAATGTATGATAAACTAGGAAACAGTCAGCCTGGCACTGTGAAGACAAATCATGGCAGACTTATTTCATTTTCTTCTCTGATAGAGTGACAGGCCTCATAAACAAGGGGGAGTAATGGACAAGATCTATGTTGCTTCCTTATAATCACTCCTGAAACACTCCAGGTATGACTGGGCCATATTTTATGTTTTCATATAGATGAGAAACATAGGATCTTTGTCACTAAGCCTGATTAATCTTCCCAGTTTCCCTGAGACAGTGTATCCAAACCAACATGCTGGAGGTTATGCTAACAAAAAGCAGGGCAGCAGAATTAAATAATTAAAGAGAAAACTCTTTTTATCTAGGATGACCCTGAGAGGCTTTATACATGTGGGAAATTGTAGTCAGAGTTACAGGAAGGGGTTTGGATTGTAAGATTAAGAAAAAACATTGGGGCTTGAAGATGCCAAGCAGTATCTTCACAAAATATCCAGGAAAAATTGAGATGATATTGTAAGTTGTCCAATGAAGGACATGGTTTTTGTTTTTGAGACCCCTTAGGTAAGGTGTTAGAAAATAATTTGAACTGAGTTGGATTCTCATTCCCTGTTCAATCCAGTAAACTGTCTTTGCAAACATGTACCTTTCATGTGCTTTCATGGGGAAAATGGAATGAGAAACTACATGGATGTCACAGAAAATGAGACCAGAAAAAGAAGTCTTGTAATTAAAGAAAAAAAAAACAAAACCCAGACTTTCTCATTTGTATCCTACAAATTAGATGGTGGGTGAACAACATGCCTTTGCCATTTTTTTTTTTTTTTTTTTGAGAGAGAGAGAGCACAAACGGGAGGGGCAGAGAGAGAGAGAGAGAGAGAGAGAGAGAGAGAGAGCAAGACACAGAATCTGAACCAGGCTCCAGGCTCTGAGGTGTCAGCACAAGCCCAACGCAGGGCTCGAACCCATGAACTGTGAGATCATGACCTCAGCTGAAGTCAGCTGCTTAATTGACTGAGCCACCCAGGTGCCCCACAACATGACTTTTATATGTGAATGGTGGTCTGTTTATTTAAACTTTATGAGTTTAACAATTTCAATTGAGAAGCAAAGGGGAAAAGACTAGCGGTATTCTGTTAATTGTTCAACAGAGAGCTAGACACGTCTTATATTTTCAGTATCCAGCCTTTTCTTTAAAAGAGAGGATGCGGGGCGCCTGGGTGGCACAGTCGGTTAAGCGTCCAACTTCAGCCAGGTCACGATCTCGCGGTCCGTGAGTTCGAGCCCTGCATCAGGCTCTGGGCTGATGGCTCAGAGCCTGGAGCCTGTTTCCAATTCTGTGTCTCCCTCTCTCTCTGCCCCTCCCCCGTTCATGCTCTGTCTCTCTCTGTCCCAAAAATAAATAAACGTTGAAAAAAAAAATTTAAAAGAGAGGATGGGGGAGCCTGGGTGGCTCAGCTGGTTAAGTGTCTCACTTCAGCTTAGGTCATGATCTCACCGTTGGTGGGTTTGAGCCCTGCATCAGGCTCTGTGCTGACAGCTCAGACCTTGGAGCCTGCTTTCAGATTCTGTCTCTCACTTCTTTCTGCCCCTCCCCTGCTTGCACTCTGTCTCTCTCTCTCTGTCTCAAAAATAAATAGACATTAAAAATTAAAAAAAAAAATAATAAGAGAGAGGATGGATTATTCTCATTCTTAATAGAAATTATGAACAATGTTGACTCAAGTGAAATATGTATTTGTGTAAAAGAGAAGAAAGTGGCTTTGTTATAGAATGAGCTTCTGTTTCCTCTACATTGCAGCTTGATCACTATTTCGCTAGAAGTCTTCTCTGACCTTCCAATGTAGGTAATCTCAGCCTTTAATAAACTCCCAACACCAAGTATGTGTCTGTCTGTCTGTCTGTGGGACACACCTCCCCATACAAAGGCCGTTTGTAATTTTTTAATTTAATCTTTTCCACTAGATAGACTGTAAGCTCCCCTGAACACAGGGAATGTGCACATTTGCTCCCCGTTTTCTAACAAGAACCTAGTATGATGTCTGATTCTTATTAGATGCTCAGTAAATGAATGAGACAACGAATGAATGAATGAATGTAGTCAAGACATTAAAATACTGGGGAAAATTTGGAAAAAAAAAGCAAACACACCGTGAAGTTGAATAAAACTGTAGCTGTTGTCTGTGAAGCGATTTGTCACGTAGAAGTTTTATAGTAGGTGTGTTACCTTTTTGAGTAAGGAAGGCAACCTTCCAACCATATGGAAGAGGCAGAACAATGGGTAGGTGGCAACACCATCACATTCTGGGTGGGTGGCAGATGGATGAGAAATGGGCCTGGCTCCAGCCTTGGGTTAGGCCCATCTCAGTGACTGTTAGTGAACACATTTCTCTTTTAGTACGCCATTGAAAGCCTATTTAAAAGCACTCTGAAAAAAAAAAGAAAGGAAGGAAGAAAGAAAGGCATTCTGTGGGGGCCTTGTGATACGGCGAGTGGGTATGAGATGAAAGACCTGAGGGAACTAGATGTCTTGGCTCACCCTGGAGGGTGTGCTGGCTGCACAACACTTCTTCACTCCCCTCTGTGGACATTGCGTTCGCTGAGGAAGTTGGCATTCATTTACTGGAGAGTGGTAAGGGTGATGGGGATTTTCACAGCCCATGAACACACATCACAGAATAATTTTCTATCCTTTGGCAACTTCATGATTTCACGACTTCCTCTTTGTTGGGAAAATCCAGGACTCTTACCTAACATCTGTCATCTTTTGTTTTTCCCCCAAAATGCAGGGGAAGGGAGGAAAAGAGATCTTAGCAAGGAAGGGGAAAATAAGATAGAAAGATCCAAACTTTCATTGTGCGGTCATTGTGAAATCAAGTCCAGGATGGTGGGGACTTTCACGACAGACGTTGTAATTCTCACCTTCTATAGACTTATTCTCTATACCTCTTTATTTTCTATATTCACGAATAATTTTTGGTATTAGGGTTATTATGCAAATGTTACCAAAGCTAAAACAAAACAAAAGAGACTTAATTGTATCCAGAAAGATCTGAGGAATAGGTGAGGTTTTGAGATTTGGAGATAGGGTAATTGGAAGTTGTGGTTACTTATTGGGACCTCACCAGAAAGGAGATCGATTTTTTTTTTTTTCTTAACCTAGTTTGGGTACAGTTCCATCTGAACCCCACTGATTGGCTTGATGACTTCTCAGTGACTCCTCCAGCTCTTTGATTCTGTGAACGAAGAAATATACTGATACTCAGAAACACATCTAGATCAGTGGTGGGGTAAACCTTAAACTTTATAAATGAATGTTCTTTACATCACAATCTAAGCTCTGTTTTCTTTGGACCTTCTTTTTCTTTTTTTCTGGAAAGCAAAGCTTGAACATGTCAGCTGATGATTACTATTGATGGTAGGCTTGGTGGAAGTCAGACAATCAAATTTCAGATGTAAGACCTCCATTTGGCTTGTGGTGGGGGAAAATGAATTGAGAAGTATATCCAAGTTGGAATTCGGCACTTTTAATTTTTATCAAAGGCTGGTGGTTATCTTTAGCAACCACTTAAGCCTCAGTATATCATTGGTGAAAACTATGAGAAGTTATAAACATGTCTAAAAGAAAAATGATTTTGCACCTTTGATGAGGGCTTAATTTCTGTGAAGTATGTATGTATATGTGTGTATACGTGTGTGTGTGAAGTGACCCAAGGCAGCATCTACAGATCAGAGAAGGTGGGGTTTATGAGGAAACCATGGAGGACCATGGGGGATAGGGGTGGGGATATATGTGTGGATGACATTTTACTGAAGATGTGAGGATCTCTCTGGTTGGATGGGAAGAATCAAACATAATACACCCTCCAGATGAATTAAGTAGGCTGCTTCTAAGTTGGTTTCATCTGCTTTTGTGTCTATAATAATAGCATAAGAGTGAGATAATATGACTGAATTCAGTGTGGAGACCCTTCAGTTGTATAAAACAGCAGATTCATGCCAATGAAGGAAAAACATATATAGCAATTAAGAGAAAATATTCTAGTAATTTCACTCTTGATGTATAGAGAGGTTACTTATACTAAAATTATTTGTATGCCAATGTGGAAATAATTACTTTTTGATTTACTTGCATTATTGATGAAGATGATGTGCAGTTCTGAGGGAGTTGTATTTGTAATGAACTCATCAGGGAGTAGTCTTGGGGTACTCTTATAGGGATGCCCTCATTTCTGACATGTTGCAAAACCATGCTCTATGCCCTCTTAATTTCACAAAACTGTTCTTGTTCATTAAGAAACTGATAAAAGAATTATATTTTTCATTTGATCTATGATCTCACAATCAACATTTTCTGAAAAATAAACAAATATGATTGATAAATAATGAAATTATTTACATATGATATCAGATCAACTTTTAGTATTAAAATATTTACAATAGCATTAGTAATCAGGCATTCTGTGTAACTTTGGTAGCCTCAACAATGAAGCCAACCATCCATCAATTTATTCATTATTTTTCTAGCTGCTTCCTCGGGCCATTTGAATGATGCAGTCTAGTTTCATCTTTGTCATTGTGGAATAATCTTCTTATTTATTTATCACTGAACCCCTGGCACAATCCCTACCACTTCCTTTTTTTTTTTTTTTTTTTTTTTCCAAGCTTGGTGTGACACATCATCCTACACGGGCTGATAGAGTGCTAGCACTGAGCAGGAACATACGTGTTGTCTGACCCAACTTTTTTTCAATGAAACTGAGGTCTAGAGATACTAAGTAACAAGCTTGATGGTACCCAGACTTCCGTAGTCACTTTAACTGTCTGCCTTTCAGCCCATCTTTTCCCCAATCTTAGAAGAGTGCTCCCTCCTCATTTCTAAAGGGACAGACTCTGAGTTGGGTCCCCTTCCTTACCCCCCCAGGAGAAACCTAATCTTTATAATAAATACTTGCCGCATTCTCATCCTGACAAGAGTTTTAGCAGAATGGAGACCAGCGTCTGCCTAAGCTGTGGTAGTGTAGGAGTGTGTGGGTGTGGGAGGTGCTGGTGGTGGTTCGAGGACTCCATCTTTCAACAGGAACACGAGGGTGGTATGAAGAAGGGAGGTCTATTCGTTCATGAGGAATATAATCAGAGGACTACAATATCCTGCTCTTACCCACAACTATTTATTATGCCCTAATTATGGGTCTGACACTGTTTGTAATTTTCAAAATTTATGAAAAATCATACAATTTTCATAAATGTATTTATAACAGTCTTATGAGATAGATATTATTACCCACAATTTTTCAGATGAGAAAATTGGAGCAAGGACAAAATGACATGATTTGTCTGAAGTCCTACAGCTAAATGGTGGCAGAGTCAGGATTTAAAGCCAGATTTCTCTGACTACAAAATTGGTGGGCGTTTTGTTTTTTTTTTTTAATTTAAGGCTGAATTTTATTTCCTGGACATGAGAAAGATTGGTTTTGTTTAATCATAGCATCTATAAAATAATATGTTTAAAAATCAAGACTACCATAATATGTATAGAAATACACACACACACACACATATATACATACACATATGTACATATATGTATATATATATGAAGAGAGAGACCAAAATATACCAACTTATAGAGACAAATGTTTTTATTTATATCATGAATCTTGCCTGAAAAATATTTATTGAAGTAAGATAAAACTAATGGGAATGAGAGACTTAATGTGGTTTTAGTTTTTATGTGGCTGGAGCTCTAGACTTAGACTATTATTTATACATACATATTTATGCATATATATGCATACAAAATTGAGTTCTGAAAAAACGTACCATACTCCCTCTGTCAGAGCCAACCTACTTTGCTGCTAAGTTAAAGTTTCCAAGAGTGGGGAGATAAATGTGCAAGTAAAAAAAGTGTCATGAAACTTTATACCCATTTTGTTGGGCAAGATTCAGTTACGCAAAATGAACATTCTGTAGATATGCTGCACAGCTTTGTGCTAAAGATGACAGTACTATGTTTTATACTTAAAAATCTGTCAAGAGCGGGCGCCTGGGTGGCTCAGTCGGTTGAACGTCCGACTTCGGCTCAAGTGGTGATCTCGCAGTCGGTGAGTTCGAGCCCCGCGTCGGGCTCTGTGCTGACAGCTCAGAGCCTGGATCCTGCTTCGGATTCTGTCTCCCTCTCTTTCTGCCCCTCCCCCACTCATGCTCTGTCTCTCTCTCTCTGTCAAAAACAAATAAACATTAAAAAAATGGATAAAGAAATTGTGGTTTATATACACAATGGAATACTACGTGGCAATGAGAAAAAATGAAATATGGCCTTTTGTAGCAACGTGGATGGAACTGGAGAGTGTGATGCTAAGTGAAATAAGCCATACAGAGAAAGACAGATACCATATGGTTTCACTCTTATGTGGATCCTGAGAAACTTAACAGAAACCCATGGGGGAGGGGAAGGAAAAAAAAAAGGTTAGAGTGGGAGAGAGCCAAAGCATAAGAGACTGTTAAAAACTGAGAACAAACTGAGGGTTGATGGGGGG
>NW_024412396.1:38549748-38575469 GCF_014898765.1 Herpailurus yagouaroundi | reverse complement strand
TCTCTCTTTTTCTCAGCTTCCTCTTTTTCCATAACTTTATCTTCTAGTTCACCTATTCTCTCCTCTGCCTCTTCAATCCGAGCCGTGGTGGTTTCCATTTTGTTATGCATTTCGTTTAAAGCGTTTTTCAGCTCCTCATGACTGTTCCTTAGTCCCTTGATCTCTGTAGCAAGAGATTCTCTGCTGTCAGCTATACTGTTTTCAAGCCCAGCGATTAATTTTATGACTATTATTCTAAATTCACTTTCTGTTATATTATTTAAATCCTTTTTGATCAGCTCATTAGCTGTTGTTATTTCCTGGAGATTCTTCTGAGGGGAATTCTTCCGCTTGGTCATTTTGGATAGTCCCTGGCGTGGTGAGGACCTGCAGGGCACTTCCCCTGTGCTGTGGTGTATAACTGGAGTTGGTGGGCGGAGCCGCAGTCAGACCTGATGTCTGCCCCCAGCCCACCGCTGTGTCCACAGTCAGACTGGTGTGTGCCTTCTCTTCCCCTCTCCTAGGGGCGGGATTCACTGTGGGGTGGGGTGGCCTGTCTGGGCTACTTGCACACTGCCAGGCTTGTGATGCTGGGGATCTGGCGTCTTAGCTGGGGTGGGTAGGCAAGGTGCACAGGGGCAGGAGGGGCAGGCTTAGCCTGCTTATCCTTAGGTGATCCACTTCAGGAGGGGCCCTGTGGCTGCAGGAGGGAGTCAGATCCGCTGCCGGAGGTTTGGCTCCGCAGAAGCGCAGAGTTGGGTGTTTGCGTGGAGCGAGCAAGTTCCCTGGCAGGAACTGGTTCTCTTTGGGATTTTGGCTGGGGGATGGGCGGGGGAGATGGCGCTGGCGAGCGCCTTTGTCCCCACCAAACTGAGCTCTGTCATCCGGGGGCTCAGCAGCTCTCCTTCCCTTTGTCCTCCAGCCTTCCCACTTTCTGAGCAGAGCTGTTAACTTATGACCTCCCAGACGCTAAGTCGCACTTGCTGTCGGAACACAGTCCGTCAGGCCCTTCGCTTTTTGCAAGCGAGACTCAGGGGCTCTGCTTGGCCGGGGAGCCGCCCCTCCGCCCCGGCTCCCTCCCGCCAGTCCGTGGAGCGCGCACCGCCTCGCCGCCCTTCCTACCCTCTTCCGTGGGCCTCTCGTCTGCGCTTGGCTCTGGCGACTCCGTTCTGCTAATCCTCTGGCGGTTTTCTCGGTAGGCACTTTTATACTTGTTTTTTAAAACAGAACCAAGTTTTGGTTTTTTTGACCCTCTCCATCATATTTTTGTTTCCTTCTTTATTAGTTTTTGCTCTTAGCTGTTTCCTTCATTTAAATTTTTTTCTTTTATTTTCTTAAACATCTTTACTTGGATGCTGAGCTCATTTATTTTCAGGCTTTCATCTTTTTTATTGTAATTATTCAATACTTTCTCTTAGCTTTATCACACAATTGTCACTTGTGATACCCTAGTTCATCGTTTATTCTAAACATTATTTTATATAACACTTAAAAAAATACAATTGTAGCATAATGGTTTCTCATCATTTTTAAATTTTATTTATACTTGTCAGATGATTCTGTAAACTTTTAAAAACATATAATTCTGCCATGTTGCTCTTGTGCATATGTATGAAAGAATATATAAAACTAGATTGGTTAAGATAGTTATTAAACTCTTTCACATTCAGAATCCAGCTCTTCTGAATCATTCATTGGTTCAGTCATAGACTTTTATTTTTGTCTGTATTATGTCATCCTCTGTGCCATCAAAGGCATTCCTTAAAGAGTGATTTACTATTTTCCTTGAGATCTTCCTCCAAAATGTTGACAGCTATTACGTGGGTTTTGATATTGGTGCTTTCTTGATGTTACCATAAATATGTCACTGGATCATTTTTGGTGAACAGACAGAATTTGTATTTTTTTCCTCAAATGATCCTCAATGTTTTGTGCACTGAAAGATGAAGGATGCAATTTTCTTGTTAAATCACCAGGAATAATAATCCATTATGTGCAGGTAATGTCAATTATGTCATCTGGCGAACTATAATGGAAAGTCATCATTGATCATAAGGTACATTCTGATTTCAGAGATATTAAAATGCGAAAAACTGCATGCTTTAGATTAGATACAAGATGGTGTTCAGTTCTAAATATTTTCTAATTTCGATTTCAATATCTCCTTTCTCCTCTAACCTATAGGTTATTTAAAAGCTTACTTTAACATTTCTAAATGCATGAGTGTTTCTGTTTTCTTTTTGCTGTTGACTGCAAATTTTTTTCTATTTTTATTTATTAATTAAAAAATTAAATTTCAGTATAGTTGACACACAATGTTACATTAGTTTCAGGTGTACAACATAGTGACTCAACCTCTCTATACATGATGTTGTGCTCACCACAAGTGTAGCTACCATCTGTCACCGTGCAACACTATTACGGTATCATTGATTATATTCCCTATGCTGTGCCTTTTACTCTCATGACTTCTTCACTCAATAACTGGAAGCCTGTATCTCCCACTCCCCTTCACCCATTCTGTCCCATTCCCCCTTCTCCCTCCCTTCCGGCAACCCTCAGTTTGTTCTCTGTATTTATACATATTGAGTGCTAACTGCTGTGTTTTTAGTTGGAAAATATATTCTGCATTGTACCAGTGTGTTTGAAATTTGTCAAGACTTGTTTTACGGTCTTGATATGGTTGATTTTTGTTCATCTTCCTTTAATGTTTGAGAAGAATTAAATCTCCAGTTTTTGTGGCTCATGAATTGTGTTGTTCAACATCTTGAATGATTTTTTCATCTGCTTGATGAATCAATTTTTAAGAGAGATATGTTAAATCTCCATTCATCTTTGTGAATTTTTCTAACTCCAGTCTATTGGCAATTTCTGCTTTATATATTTTGAAACTATGTTACGAGGTATATTCAAGTTTAAAATTATATCTTCCTGGGTAGTTGAAATTTTGACCAATACGTAGTTATTCTACAAATCACTGTTATGCATCTAATGTCTATTATATATCTATTATATTTTGTATCTCTGTTTCTTTTTTAAATTTAATTTAATTTTAAATTCAAGTATAGTTAACATTATTATATAACTAGTATATCTCTAGCAATAACTTAGAATATCTCTAGTGATAATTTTCATATTATTTGATCTTTAGTAGTATTTGTATTTATCTCTAACAATGATTTTTGAATGGGGCCTATTGTCTATTCTATCAGATTTATTTTGTTTAATATTTTCCTGTTTATAATTTTTAGCCTTTAACTTTCAACCTTATAGTGTTCTAATTCTCTTTTGAATCTCATATAAATAGTTCATAGTTGTATTTTTTAAAAACCCACCTTGGCAATCTTAACTAAAAATTTTAGTCCATTTACATTTGGTTTAGTTACCAGTACTTTAAAATTCCTATCTATAATCTTACTTTGTGCTTTCAATTTCTAATTTTTCTACTTCTTTTTCTTTCTCTTTTTTTTTCTGTTTCTTTTGGATTGAATTTTCCCCCATCAGCTATTTTGGAAGTTATAATCTCCGTGTCTACTCTTCTAGTGATTTCTCTAGAAATCTTAATATGTATGTTTAACAAAGTCTACTATTAATGAGTAGCTTTTCCTTCTTTTAGTGCAATAGAAGGGATTTTAAATCAAATCCACTCATTCCCCTCTGTACTTTTTACTATTGTCATTGTTTCTTAGTTCTATTTTTAATACCAGAAATTAGATATCATAGTGACTAAAACATACATTATACTATTTTTCTCTTACTTTCTAAAATGTAATATTAGAAATTAACCCCTTATTAAATTATATAATATAATATCTTACATAATATTCTCTGGTCTGTGTCCCTAACATATTCTATGCTCTTGAGGATGAAGCATCTGGTTTTATTTATTTTTTAATTAATCCGCAGTGTCTGCAACAATGCTGTGTACTTTGCAGGTGCTTAATAAATACTTGCTGGCTCATTGACTCAGCATCCAATTATTCTCATGAGTTTTCATTAAATGAGAAAATTCAACACCCAAGTTAAAATGTTTAGAGATTTTTTTTTTTTTTCTGTTGTAGTTAGTTTTGGTTTGTATGCTCCATTTCCATGGGACTGATTCAACTGGAAGTTTCAATTACTAGGCCAAGTTGGCATGGGAAGTGGTGGGCGGGAAGAGAGATGAAGAGAAACAATTGGGAATGTAAAAAGTGTCACTACATTTTGTGACTATGTGAAAAGCAGGAAAACTAGTATGGTTTAATTTCTCTTTTCTTTCTTCCTTTTTTTGAGAGAGAGAGAGAGAGAGTGTGTACGCAAGTGAGGGAGGGGCAGAGGGAGAGGGAGAGAGAGAGAGAATCTTAAGCAGGCTCCAGGCCCAGTGTGGAGCCCATTGCGGGGCTCAGTCTCATGACCGTGAGATACTGACCTGAGCCAAAATTAAGAGTCGGACTCTTAACTGACTGCCATTTTTCATATGCTGCTCTTCTACCTAACTATTTTCTTTCTTTTTTTTATGTACTGACATCTATCAGTACTCATAATAGTCCCATGCTAGATGGGATAGTGATTCATTTTATTCCTGGGCTTCATTCTGTGTCAATAAGGCCGTTGTATATCCAAGACAAAATTTACATCTCTTTTATTGTTAGCCAGGCTGTTTTTTCCCAATATTTCAGTGTCTTTAAGATAAAAAGAAAAGAAGAGAAAAGAAAAAACCCTCTTTCTTCAGTATGTGATGAAGATAACGCCCTTCTTAATTTTTTAGTCTTATCTTTTCCACTTGGTTCATCTAGAAAAACATTTCTTTCCCACTAATAACACTTTTCTTGCCTTATAGTATCTGATCCAAGAGAGCTTAAAAATAAACCTGAGTTTCACTTAAGATAATGTAATAAAAGGACTCTGGATCAGACATCTGTTACTCGTTATTTATAACCTCTGGTTAAAAGTCATGCTAATCTAGAGTTACTGCTATTTATTTCTCGGACTGTTTTCTCAAAAGACTCATGTGTTGTCTTTAGTCATTTTCACTTTGATTGTGATGTCAGTGAGGCAGAGGTAAAATTTGAAAACTGGGTGTTATTAGGGAACAAAGGACCACCACCATAAAGCAAGTTAGTGATCAAAATTTGTCAGTTCTGACCACTGTCTCACAATGACTTGTCACCATACTCAATTGCTGAAGAATAATTTGGAATTTTTAGCTTTCAATGATTGTTTTTTTGGTGTACAATATAGTAATTTAACACTACATGTTGTACACCTGAAACTAATATAACACTGTATGTTAACTAATTGGAATTAAAATAAAAACGCAAAATAAATAAAGGTTATTTTACCAGCAGAAAAAATAATAATTTTCTTCTAAAGAAAGGCAAGGTGTTTTTTTATGTATATTCTTCATATGTGGCCATGTGATATTATTTGTTTGATCTTCAACAATTTTTAAATGTTTCGTTGAGATTATTTACTGTGTTTACATACAGTTGCTGGGATCCAAAAGGATCAAGAGAGGGCTTCCTATAACCTCATGAAAATCTTTGTTTCTGAAAATCTTTGAATTCTGATCAGAATGCATGTAAAGAAACAAGAATTCACTTCATAGTCTGTAATGAGTTAAATAGCAGTTTATTGTGTAAATTCTGTTGATGGCTAGATAACACATCTATATTAATCATAAAATTGAGCTCTGAATCTACCTCGGAAAGACTTTGGAAGCATATGGATCAACATACCTTCTGCTTTTCCTTTGAGGACACTCCCCATCACAAGAGAAAGGTGGTGGGAGATTTCCTTTCAATTCTCAGTATTCATTGGCTGAATAAAATGAAGAATTGAAGCAGCTATACCAATAGTAGGTCTCCATCTTGCACTCTAAAGCATTTTTATCCAAGTTTTCTGCTAGTGGCTGACACAAGTGAATCAAACTGTTTCACTGTATTACTATAGATGCCCTTATGCAGTCAAACAGAATGTAATTCTGGTTGATTCATAGCATGTAGCTTCAGTGACCTAACTGACAATTCAGATGGAAAGGATTTACTTGGAGTTACTGGTAAATATTGCTTATACCCTTCCTCTCCTCATCTAAGAGTATTGCCATTAGTGAAAACAGTATTCTTGGGACTGTGCTGTAGGATCCTTGTTTCTGGACATACCTATGGATTATTGGGTTGAAGATGCAGCATAGATTTCCATCATTTCTGCCCACTGGAAAAGCTTATGGGGTGAAAGCAATTTCTTCCTTCTACGCACCCACCCTTGGTCATTATTTTCCCTACGTAAGAGTAAATTACGTCTTTACACAAATGGAGTTAGGGTTATACCTCCTAAAGGAATTCATAGAAAGGAGGGTTTAATGTAGGGTATCCATGAATACCAAAAAGAGGTATTCCTCAGTAGTGCTGAGGAACCTTTACAAGATATCTCTTTGGAGTAAAAGTTTTATGAGAAAAAGACATAAATCCTCTTGTTGTCTTACATTTCAATATCATATCTCTGAACTAAAAGATTGTGATGGTAGATGCTGTATATGGAGCATTTCAATTTGTCCTTTGCCCCCCTCCTGACTCAGAAAGTGATTGCTTTATTCAAATCATGATGCTGAATGAATTATTATTGACTAATGAGTTCCTTAATCTATATGGGTAGGACAGGGGATAAATTTGTGGGGAACCAGGTTATCAGAATCTTTCTGCAATTTCCTAGGAGCCTGAAGAAAATAGAACAATAAAGGATATTTATAGTTAATATTCATACTCTAAAATATCTCAAAATAGATGTAGGAAAAACTCCCCCATCTCACATTTCCAAAGCCTAACCACTTATTTTTTTATTATTATTTTTTAAAATATAATTTACTGGGGCGCCTGGGTGGCGCAGTCGGTTAAGCGTCCGACTTCAGCCAGGTCACGATCTCGCGGTCCGTGAGTTCGAGCCCCGCGTCAGGCTCTGGGCTGATGGCTCAGAGCCTGGAGCCTGTTTCCGATTCTGTGTCTCCCTCTCTCTCTGCCCCTCCCCCCGTTCATGCTCTGTCTCTCTCTGTCCCAAAAATAAATAAATGTTGAAAAAAAAATTTTAAAAAAAATATAATTTACTGTCAAATTGGTTTCCATACAACACTCAGTGCTCATCCCAACAAGTGCCCTCCTCCATGCCCATCACCCACTTTCCCCTCTCTCCCACCCACCATGAACCCTCAGTTTGTTCTCAGTATTTAAGAGTCTCTTATGGTTTTCCTCTCTCCCTCTCTGTAACTTTTTTCCCCCCCCTTCCCTTCCCGCATGGTCTTCTGGCCTAAACACTTGTTTAAGAGTTAATTCAGCACATGGGAATTGTATATTTTTTAAAATAATTTATTAACTGAGTCTAAAACTAAAGAAAAGCTGAAAGTCAAGTTTTCTTCCATTACTGAGTTCAGTGTTATGGATTTAAGGCCTTTTACTCTCTCTCTGAGTTATCATTAGAGTAGATTATAGGCTTGGTTATCTACAGATTCCCAACTTTAGAAAAGAGGAGAACGTATTCACTCAAAGTTTTAGAAATTAAATTAAGAGGAGTTATCTTTGAAATGTCTAAAAATTTATTGAGCTTTGGTGAGTTTAATTTCAGTGTGTTTAATAAATATCAAAAGCGGATTCATTTAGTTAAGGCCATCAGATGAAGGAAGGTGTTCTTCCATGCAGACACTCAAGTAAGAGTCGAGGGTGACTTACACTTCACCTTTGGCCTCTGATTTAGCAAATAGTCAAGCAAAAGCTATCTAGAATTGGTTGGATGTTAACTAATGTTAGGTCATTTTTATTCTGGTATAGTGGAAATCGTCAGTAACCTTGACTTCCAGGTATTCTAAGGGATGAAGTTTGAAGATAGTGATAAAAGTGAAGACAAAATAACTTGATGGAATAAGAAACTTGGATTAGTTCAGTATTGTTGCCGCTTGAGAGGGAGGAAATCTATATGAAGTGCTTGAACACAAATGGAATTACCAAATACATAAGAGGACAAAAAAGGGAAACACTCATCTCTTAGTTGATGGCAGATTTTATTACTTACCCCATGAACTCTTCTCTTCCCACTGCCACCCTCACCCCTGCCCCAGGATATAGACCCTTTCTCTTTAATACTTAGATTCTCTGTGCATGTGTATTTTGTAGTGTGTGTATGTGTATATGTGTCCTCAGTATAGGGTAATTGGATTAGGGGCATAATGTTTATGTTTAGTTTCAAGTCCTGATGACTCATTGATTTGATGACTAGTTGATCCATGGCATCTTCATGACCTTCAATTTCTAATTTTTCTACTTAGCCTAATGCCTTTCTGAGCAACTGTCTTCCATACTCTTGGATTACTCGCTTATCTCTTATGTAGTTATGTATTCATTTGAAATACACAGACACCATGTAGGATAATTTATTACCACAGAGAATTGTTATTGTGTGCAGAATTTCGTACTTAATGAGCCAGTTTTGTCTCATATCCAAAACATGGCAGGTACTAAAATAGTCTGGGTGTCAGAATCTGCCCTGGCTCCCTGCCTAGTAGAGATTTGCTTCTCAAGAATCAGAATGGCAAAGCAATGGGAACTAGGCCAGCACTAAAAACCTAGCCAGGCCCTAAAAGTTGATGTGATCACTGGCTGTTCTCTAGACTACTGTATCACTTTTCTCCTTGATTCTGGGCATCTGACTCTTAGTTCTTGACTTTCCCTTTGTTTCCTGCCACTGGGCTGTGCTATTCTTGATATTCTCCCCTGCAGTTGAGCATCTTTTGGTACAGTGGGCTTCTGAGTGATGTTCTACTAGAATTTGAGCTGTCAAAGGGAGGATATCTGTTTATTTTGTTCAGTGCTATGCCTTGGTGACTAGAACAATGCTTGGTGGGTGTCAAGTCCTCAATTAATAAATACATGTTGAATAAAATTTATTGACTTGTTTCTAGCATTTTGTTTTCCTCTAACTCTCTTATCTTTGCACTTCCATGAGTAGTATTTGTCATTGGGTATTTAACTTGTGTTCCCAACAGGGTGATAGAGGAACTCCAGAAAGAGCATTCTTTTTCTCAGTGCTCATGCACATCTAGCCACATCTAGCCCATGGCAGTCCACTGGATGGTATGCTCAAGGATGTTAATATTATAAGGTGTTACCACCTATATCAGGTTTTTTTTAACGTTTATTTTTGAGAGAGAGAGAGCAAGAAGGGGAGGGAAAGAGAGAGAAAGAGGGAGACACAGAATCTGAAGCGGGCTCCAGGCTCCATGCTGTCAGCACAGAGCCCTACATAGGCTCAAACTCATGAACCATGAGATCATGACCTGAGCCAAATTGGAGGCTTAACTGATTGTGCCCTCCCAGGCACCCCTGACCTATATTAGTGTATAAACCATCTGGCACTAAGGATAAATGAGAGTCTCCATGTGACTTTTGTCTCTCCCAAATTAGATATTTGTATGACTAAAAAGTTCTTAGGTTTTAGCAGAGAATAATTTCAGGAAATTCTTAGATAAACAGACCAATTTCTCTATATTGTCTAACTGGGTTAGGGTCAGTGATCTTTTCTGCAGCATGAAAAATATTCTTTGGGGAGAAGGATATAGGTCCAAATGGATTAATGCAGATGGGTGACAGGCATTCTGCATTCTTAGGAAGTCTACAAGTAATAATGATACTACTGTGTAGGTGAAGATGTACACACTTACCTGCTTCTAATGTCTAGCAGCACTATTTGTGCTATTGGGAATTAATCTAATATATTTCTCTGAGAGAAGTCTTAAAATTCTATAAGACTGAGTTTTATAGGAATGTATTTCAAATTAGTTTCCCATTTAAAGCCACAGAAATATAGATTGTGGAGCTCAAGACACCTTGAGAGATCATCTGTTTCAGACACCTACCTATGGACAGGTTATGTATAATTCGAATTTCACGCAAAGCATCCATCTGAGACCCAAAGAGGTTGGATGACTTTCCTGCCAAAGGTGACATAGCATAGCTTTTGAAGAAAATAAATTTCATCTTTTGAGATATAGTACAAAAGGGAATACCTGTTCTCATAATTTTTGTTTAATTTTTTCTTTCATAGAAAGCTTCTACAAATAATTGGCAGTGTCCTAAGTGCATCTTCTTATAACATGTGTAGAGTTCGGTCTGTAGTTTCAACTGAATGGGATTACAGGCTAAAATCAGAAGCTTTTCCCTTTCTTTAAGGCAGAGGGTTTATGCTCTTGGTAAGACAAATCACAGTACATCTAATAAAATATAGCAGGCCCATAAGTCATCTTCAGAGCCTCAGACTCTTGATTGAGAATCAGCATACCATCATTTTTCACCATTCTTAGGTAAAAGAACTGTAAAATGCTCTTAGAAATACATGCATTAGAATTAACTGAAAGATTCATAAGACTTTAGAATTAGCTGAGGCTAAAAATCATTTCAACTGCCATTTTCATTTTAAAGAAGAAGTGGGTCCTAAAAATTGATGATACTGTGTATTTGACCACAATTAAAGAAAAAGTGATGGGGCTCCAAAAGTTTCATGTTAGACTACTCAATAGCAAAGCCGACTCTAGAACACTCTTGTTTTGACCCCAAGGCCATGGCTTTTTCCATTTTAATGAAGTGAGTCTCCTTCTATGAACTTCAAACCTTATATCATGCTCAGTAATATTCTATCTGATGTGTTCAGCACTGTAGTTCAAATTGAAAGTTTATTCACATACTTCTTTTTTTAAAAAAATATACTCAAATAATTTTTGTAGCATTGATAAGAAACAGATTTTGTCTTGCTCTTTTCTTATAATTTTGTATTTTTCTCTTCCTGCTTCTGGAAATATTCACTATATAGCCTCCAAATAATGACGTTGAATGGGACGTGAAATCTTGGGCAGTCCTTACAGTCTGTGGTAGCACCAGAGTATCTAACTAATGCTATTTTGCCCCATCCTCAACCAAGAGCTTGCATTTGGGTTGCATTTCTTTCCTCCTGTGGCCAAGGCATCATATAAGCAGAGTGGTATAGTTCTCAAGTTTACCTGATGAGTAGACCTGTATTTTGTCAAATTTATGCAATGATAATAGTAAAATGAACATTTTATTTAAAATAAGATAGCATAATAATTTATATAAGGGAAACCAGGAGGGAATTTATAACATATATAATATATGTGTTATATATAAAATATAATTTATACAAGGAAAATTTATATAAAGGGGCTAATCATGTACTCTCTCTTGAAGTGCCCTTTCGGCTATTGTCAGAGATACAGGATTAGGTAAACCAAATGTGGCATTTTGTGCAGTATTTTATTTCTTTTTTTTTTGTTGTTGTTAAATGTTTGCTTATTTATTTGGAGAGAGAGAAAGAGCAAGGAGGGGCAAAGATAGAATGAGGGAGAGAATCCCAAGCAGACTCCATGCTCAGCATGAAACCCAATGCGGGACTCAGTCTCATGACTGTGAGATCACAAATTGAGCTAATATCAAGAGTTGGACCCTTAATCGACTGAGCCACCCAGGTGCCCCACGTTTGGTATTTTCTTATGTCTAGAAATATTATTTTAACAATCCCCAAAAGTACAACTTTCCCTATCCTCATACTACCAACTCTACTCATATCTAACATTCTTTTCAACTGTCTCAACTGACGGTCTTAACTGGTATTATTCCCTCCTTAGTTTATCATTATTATTGTTCATACAGAGTTGTAGTAATTTCACACCTGTTTCAAAATGCTCCCCATAAGTGCAAACCTATTCTGTTTCATGGCCATGTGTGTGGAAGGAAATAAACATCCAACCATGTGTGTATATTAGCACAATGCTCATGTTAACAAGAACCATATTTTTCCTGAAAAGCATGATTGATAAAGCCAGTTTTGCAGACAGAGAGCTTATGACCAATTTCTTTCAAGGTTCGGTTCAAGTTTGACTTCATGAAGAATTTCATGTAGGAAATGAGAAAATACTTAAAATTTTCAACTAATTTCACAATCATTATGGGCCCAGTCCTGGTTAAAACCATGGGTAGCTCTCTTGTGCCACAGCTTCGGTGCAGCACAGCCATTGAAGACAGCATGTGGCTGGTTGTGTTCTTGAAAATATGCGCCCTGCAGGATTCCACTTTCTGTTAGTTTTAAGTGCAGACCATATGGCATAATACAAAAATCAAAGCAGAAATTTTTGCATGCTTCAAGTATTGTAGTCTTTGACCAAACAGCCAAGTGACTTGGCTGTTATCTTTTGAGTTGATGGGTTCCAGAGGAAGTCAGCTGTGCAATTAGAGAGGTTTTGGCACATCTGTACCAAAGTTGCAACCTGAACATGCCCAGAAGAGTGATATTCTTGTGTGTGTGTGTGTGTGTGTGTGTGTGTGTGTGTGTGTGTTTTCTCTGCAGGTGCTAAATTTTCAAGGAGAGAAATGTTCAGCTTGAGCAAACATGACTACTAATTGTGAGATGTTTATTTGCAAACAGACAAGCGTTGGCAGCACAGAATCCAAAGCAGAAATTATTACCTTAGAGAAGTGCTATGGGATTTGGGGCTTCATAATTTCCTTACAGGTCTAACCCTTTCTTCTGAGGTTCATTGTTTGGAATTTCAGCATTTTGTTTATCTGTAAAAAAAAGAAAAAAGCACTACATTCATATGCTACCATAGTGATGTTTTGGAAGGCTCTACACAAATCGGCTTTGGAGGGAAAGAGAAAATTCCTTGTGTTTTTTACAGGAACTGACAGAATTCAATTAAAGGTTTAAAAAACATGAAAATAACACTTTGCTGTCCTGAAAATGTGAATGAAAAAGATCCCATAAGAGCACAGACATGTAATAGTGTCCTCTATTTTTCTAAATATTCTACGATGGAAAGAGTGGAAGAAGCATTTCAAGTAGCCATCAACCACAGCGGGGGATTTGCTGGACTCCGCCTCACATTCTTTACCCCTTCTTGGAAATACTTTCAAAAGTAAAATTAAGAACTCAAAAATTAACATAAAAACACTATGTAACTTAGTGTTTCTGTCTAACTTTGTATTTAATTGTGCTTCTCCAGTCTACTTTGAGTCGATAAATAACTGAAACACAAAAGGGTGTTTAGGGAATGGTCTTCACCATTGTTTCAAATTTCTTTCCTTATAACCATAACATTTTTAAAGCATTTTTTTAGTTTATTCATTTATTTTGAGAGAGAGCGAGCAAGCAGGGTAAAGAGCAGAGAGAGAGGGAGAGAGAATCCCAAGCAGGCTCTGTGTTCAGTGCAGAGCCTGATGCAGGGCTTGATCCCACAAACCATGAGATCATGACCTGAGCCGAAACCGAGTTGGACACTTAACCGACAGCCACCCAGGTGCCCCATACCCATAATATTTTTGAATACTTACTTGTTTAACTGTCTGCTACTTCTACTGGAGTCCAACTCTCCTGAAGGAAGGCACAGGCTGTGTTATTTTGTCATTGTCTCCCCACTGTCTGACATAGTACTAGGCACATAATAGATGTTTGGAAAATGTATAATGAATGAATTATTCTATCATTTTTAGTACTTGCTCAATATATTTTTGTTCTTTAAATATTTGAAAGTTTTGTTTTCGAGTGTGCTATGTAGGATGATTCTCCATTAGCCCATCCTCACCTTAAACAATCATGCAGAAAACATGTTTTCCTATAAGAATATTTTTCACTATAATTTTTTAATGCTTATTTAAAAGAATGGTCATTAGTGAAAATCAATAATCTTAGTTATAAACCTTTATCTTTTCGTCATAGTTTTGGAAAATACTTTTTTCCTTTTATAACATTTTATACTTACTGTAGTCTCAGAAAATGGCATATAATAATAATTACAACTAACGTAATTGTCTTAGAGCTAAAAAGAACTTTAGATATCATGTAATCCAAAGGAAATATAATTAAGTTAGGATTCAGAGAGATGACATGGCTTGTCTAGTACCATATTGGTACATCAATTTTGGGTTGTTTTTGGTAATATATGGTATTTAGAGAATTTTTTCCTGAGCCCTAAGATCAAACATAGATTATAATTACTATCATTATCCAACCCATTCTTCGAGAACTGGCCTTTATTTTCATTTATTAAAGTAGGATACTTTTTAGGGATTTGAGATCATCTTTGTTTTTCGTATACTGGCATCCTATAAAGTTCTACAAATAATTCGCAAGTTGGTTACGTGACTTTGTTTTTAATGCATTTTTAAAAAGCATCTAGTTTGTATCTGAATTCATTTTTCATATTGGAAGTGATATAACTTTGTATCACAGAATTCAGGTGAAAATTTTCTGGATTGAGGTTTAGATTTGTAATGTTTTCATCATCAGTACTTTATATTTACTAACATCATCTAGTTTCCTTCCTTTGTGTTTGTTATTTGCCTTTTTAAAAAGCTGGCATATGCATGGATCCTTATATCCCCTACACATACATGCCTCAAAGCTGTGTAAATGGTGTGCCAAGTGTAGTAATTTTTCATTTCTAAGTCCGTTGCTTGGAATGCAAATCACAGACCTAGGGAAATCAGGTTAGAAATGTGGGCTGTCTACATACCGAAAGCTATTAGTATCACATCAGAGGTACATTACATATTAAATGGAGTTCTGTGTTGTTTTCCAGTTTTATTATAATTTCAACTAGAAAAATATTTTTAATTCTAATACAAATCTTGAAGAAAATACGCTCTTTCTGCAGAACTAAGGATTCTCTAAGTTGCAAAAAGGGCTTTGGCTATCAGGTTAGATACTTCTGGGTTTTGAATGTTAAATTTCCATATCTTAATAAGAGAAAGCAACTGGCTATGTTTCTGTATCCAGATATACCAAATTGGGAGCAAAGGACATTTGTCTCCATGTCTTAAAGATTCTTAACTCACACTCCTCCAACTTTACTCTTTCTACTTACTATGAGCCATTAATCATGATTATTTATTATTATTATTATATCATTGTTATTATTATTGCTGTAATACATATCCATGTGGAAAACAAGAACAGTGGTATTAAAGTGAAAAGTTTATCTTCCTTCATCCTAACGACCCCATTATTCCACCAGAGGTGATTAGTATTATGAATAGTGTCTTATGTATTCTAACAAAAATTTTATGTATCTATAGGTATATGTTCTATTTAGACTCTCAATCTCAGTTTTCCTCTTTGTATATTTCATTTACAAGTCTAAACTTAATGCACATTGGATCACCAGCATCCCAGATTTAATGTGCCCTAGAATTTTAATTTACATTAAATTTAATTTACATTGCATAAGCAGTAGCAGAGGTATCACTGTCCGGAACTTAGAAGCAGTCCCTGGTTAGTCATAATTACTCTAGATTGAGAAAAAAAATTATTTTTCAGGTGAAATCATTGCATTTCTTGAGTACCTAAGGTACAAATTCATTTACTAGCTTTCAAAACAGGGCAGCCAAATTTTTTTACACACATCTTAGGTAGTTGAATGCTACTGAGCTTGCATATTCATCCAATTCTTACTCAAAAAGTTGTCCCAATTGGATCAAAGAGTCAAATGGACAGTAAGGACATGGGAAAAGAATGATACTTCAGAGAGCAGAAAGCAAGCATCTGCTGTGTATCTCCCAGATTAATGAGTGCAGTTCTGTTGGAAGAGTGAGTACTAATTAACTCATTAAACTGTTCCCACTGTGATTCCTCGATGTAATTTCAGGCTAAACTCATGTTTAGAGACTCAACACCTAACTGCAGAAGATTATCATTATAAGCCATTGATAGAGCTTTCAAGGATATTAGAAAATTTCTTGGGCCATACTGTAGAAAGGAAGTAATACAAAGCTAAAGGCTCTTGTACAGAAAATACTTTAAGGGGCGCCTGGGTGGCTCAGTCAGTTGAGCAGCTGACTTCGGCTCAGGTCATGATCTCGCTGTTCCTGGGTTCCGGCCTCATGTCGGGCTCTGTGCTAACAGCTCAGAGCCTGGAGCCTGATTCAGATTCTGTGTCTCCCTCTCTTTCTCTGTCCCTCCCCTGCCCACACTCTGTCTCTCTCAAAAAATAAATAAACATTAAAAGAATTAAAAAAAAAAAAGAAAATACTTTACAACTTTTTTTTAGCTTAGTTTTCCAAATGGTAATGATGTTGGTTGACCAAGATGAGCTAAAGTCATATGCTTTATTAATAAGAACTTTGGTTGTGAATTTGCATCTGTGTCTAATTCTGGAATCATGCTGCTCAATTAACACCCACCCAGGAAGCATGTTCATCAGGTATTGTAATGCTAAAACAAATTTAGTCAACTGCATTAAAAAAGAAAAGGTGAGAAAATGAACAGTTCCAAACTTAGTTTTAAATGACCATTGTGGAACTCAGAATGGTGGCATTATTACTCCAGGACACATGTTCCATCTAGTTTAGAACCACAAAGGCGTGCAGCCTTACTCTACATTAGCACTGTGGACACTGTCAAGTTGTAAGTGTCATGTATTATTAATTGTGAGTCTGATTACTGAGTGTGTAGCACATTGCTTGTGAGACCTGGCTAAAGTTCCATGGTTGTGCATGTTACAGAGCATAGAAATTACAGCATGCAGCTCAGTACTGATTCTATAATTCACATTCTCTCTTCCTAGAGAGAATTAGTATTTTCCTGAGAAAGACTCTTAACCTGTCGTCCTCCCCCAGTTACCAGGAGGAGAACGACATTGAAAAGTTTTCAGCAGATTCCAGAAAGACCCTAAAAGATCATTAAATGTTTTAAATAAAAGGTTTCCAAGAATGATAGAAATGGAGTGGACTATCAAAGTTATTTTAGGAGACAGTGTATATATCTGATCAGGAGGTGGGGCTTTGAAAGTAGATAGTCTGAAATGAGAACCTAGACGTCATCACTCACCAGCATCCAATAACTTTGGGAAATTATTTAACCTACTGAATCTTCATCTAGATCTATAAAATATGGATACTTATATCAACCTCAAAGAGTATTGTGATAGAAAGTGGTCATTAAATGGCACCTATTACTAGTAATATACAAAGTAATAATTAACTATTTTCCATTTATTACAGCATTAGGGATTTCAGGGATCTCAGATGAGAGACATGCTTGTGATAGGGGTTTATAAATGGTGGAATTAATGGAATCTTCCATGGAAATCTTTATGCAAGTGACATGCATTTGGTTTCTTTCTGTTCTTATGTACCTCGAAGTTCCTTATTTTAGAATCTAAGCTCTTGGAAGTTAGAGTATCATTGACTTCCTGTAATGCCAAAGAGGGGTAGAAAAATGTTATCTATTATGTACCTAAATGTTCCCCAATGCATATACATTTTACTGAAGGCTTAAAGGTGTTTCTATACAATGTCAGTACAACTGATTGAAAAGTGACACATTTAGATAAATTCAGCTCTTACAAAATGGCTGCAGCTTTGCACCAATTTTTTTCTCTCTGTGTCAATGAAAGGAAGGACTTAGCCATGTATCAGTGGCTGGCTGGCACTGTATGTGGAAGCTTAGTTAGTTCCAAGTTCAGCTTGGCAACGAACACATACAGGACTTACTTTTCATCTTCTTCTAAAAATAGTCCATGTTTCTGAGATGTTTTCAAATGAATACATCCTATACTAAATTTATACTCACTGTTCATTGTTTTAAAAAGAAAAAAATGTAAAAATTTGGCACAGCTTTTAAAGTTGCCACTAATGATGATGAAATTCTTCACAATCTTCTCTGCTCTCCTACAATCTATTTCTTTTATCTCTTACTCTTGTCCCCAAAGCATCTACATGTCCTAATATCAGTATTTTAATATCATCAGAAAAATTTACGATCCCATGTACTTTCTTGAACATAGTTGGTAGGCAATACTGTTTCTTGTGTGAGGCTCTCCTTTTGGCTCTTGAATGTCCTAACTGCGTGCCTAATGAGATCAAATTGTTCTCCCAGCATTGGCCATCAGGTCCTGCTTTCTATCTTTTTTACATTGTAACAGGATTTTTGAAACTCAGTGCTGGGTTTGCTTTTTGGACATTTTTTTCTCCTAGTTTCTTTTGAGATTTTTTTCCCTTTAATTTTGATAATTTTGAGTGGTATGCATAACTACACGAGTGTGAATGTGCATGCATTTTAAAAAGGATGTTTATAGCTCTAATATATATTCTCACCACTAATGAACTGTTTTCCAGGTGCTACAGTCTATTCCAAAGAAAACAGAATTACATGTGGGATGATCTCCTTATAAAGAATCTGTTGCAATGCCTTGATTATGAAAGCATGAGTAGAAATTGAGATGATACATTTTAGTTCAGTGTGTCTCACACAAATTGCTACCAAAATTTCACTGAACACAAATCTTGATCAGTAAATTTCTGATAGAAAAATATAAAATGCAGCTTGTTGTGAAGCAGCTATGTAATAAACACATTGCTTAGCATGCTTAATGAAATATTCTGTAATAAAAATGTTCTTATGTAGCAGAAAGTGGACACAAAGTTCTGTCCTGGCTCTGTGAATTTAAAAAGTATTATATGGGCTCTATTACGATTAAAAGACATGGGAGGCATTTGCTTTTGAATAGCACTAAAAGCAAAACTATAAAAATAAGACTTTTTAGAATATACGAAGGAGAAGCACAAATACATTTAATGGAAGAAGATCAACACTTCTGATAATTAATGAAATGCAGACTAAAAAAAAAAAGTAAATTCCAAATTAAACTGCCAAAGGTGCAGTAAATTTTAATGCCTGACACTGGGTTGAGAGTAGAATGAGGAAACTGTAGCACCTTACAGGCAGGAATATTAATTGCTGCAAGTTTTCTGGAGAGTATTTGGGAATGTGCTTCAGGACGCTTAAGATGTGCCTAAGTTCCCAGAGATGTGGTTGAAAGTTTACCTTTATATTGGAGATAGGCTAAATGTGAAATACTAATGGCCTGGTTAAAGAAATCCATTCATGAATTTGATATTTTGTCTATGCTCATTACATACCACACACTGTTTCAGTCTCTGGGGATAAGGCTGGGAGCAGATGACATGTACATGATTTGATACATATTATAGATTACATCATTAGAGTATAATCATGGAGATTACATGGGGTTTTGGTCATATGGTTAAGCATAAGTAATTTTGTAAAACGAACCATTTTCCAAAGTGGTTGTACCACTCTGTATTCCCACTGGCTATGTACAAGAGTTTGGGTTGTTCTATGTCCTTTCTAGCATATTCTATGATTAGTCTTTATAACTTTATTCTGGTGGATGTGTAGTGGTATCTCCTTGTGATCTTAATTTGCATTAACATATTATTAATGGTTTTGAGAATTGTTTTTGTTCTTGATGGTCTTTTTTCCTTCCTCCCTTCCTTCTTCCTCTCTCCCTCCCCCTCTTTCTTTTTCTTTCCTCCCTTTTCTCTCTCTCTCCCTCTTTCTTTCTTTCTTTCTTTCTTTCTTTCTTTCTTTCTCTCTCTTTTCTTTCCAGTTCACCTATTCCCCATCCCCCTGCCCCCTGCTGCCTCCTTGCTTCTGGAAACCACCAATTTTTTTTTTAAAGATTCCACATATAAGAGAGACCATATGGTATTTCTCTTTCTCTATCTGACTTACTTCACTTAGTGAGATGCCCTTGAGGTCCCATGTTGTTGCAAATGGAAAGATTCCATACGTATTTATGGCTGAATAATATTCCATCACATGTATATCGTAATTTCTTTATCCATTCATTCATCAATGGATACTTAGGATGTTTCCATATCTTGGCTATTGTAAATAATGCTGCAATGAACGTAGGGGTGCATATTATCTTTTTGTGTTAGTTTTTTTCATTTTCTTCAGATAAAACCCAGAAGTGGAATTGATGCATCATATGATAGTTCAATTGTAATTTTTTGAGAAACCCCCATATCGTTTTCCACAGTGGCTGTACCAATTTATATTCCCACCAACAGTGCAGGAGGGTTTTCTTTTCTCTACGTTCTCATCCACTCTTGTTACTTGTCTTTTTGATAATAACTATTCTGACATATGTAAGGTGATATCTCATTGTAGTTTTGATTTGCATTTTCTTGATGATGAGTAATGTTAAGCATCTTTTCATGTACCTCTTGGCCATCTGTACATCGTCTTTGGAAAAATGTTTATTTAGATCAAAATTTTTAATTTGAGTGTTTGTTTTTTGCTATAGAATTGTATGAGTTCTTTATATATTTTGAATATTAGCCCCTTATCAGATATAAGATAGGCAAATATTTTCTCCGGTTCTATAGGTGGCTTTTTATTTTGTGGCTTGTTTCCTTTGCTGTGCAGAAGCTTTTTAATTTGATGTAGTCCCACTTGTTTGTTTTTGCTTTTGTTGCTTTTGCTTTTGGTGTAAGATGAAAAAAATAATCACCAAGACCTATGTCAAAGAGCTTACCATCTATGTTTTCTTCTAGGAGTTTCATGGTTTCAGGTCTTACCTCCATGTCTTTAATCCATTTTGAGTTATTTCCTGTGTATGGTGTGAAATAGCAGTTGAATTTTATTCCTTTGGATGTTGCTGTCAGTTTTCCCAGCATCATTTATCAAAGAGACTGTCCTTTGCCCATTATATATTTTTGTCCCCTTTGTCATAAATTAACTGACCACATATGCATGGGTTTCTTTCTGGGCTCTCTATTCTGTTCCACTGATTAATGTTTCTGGATTTTTAATTCCAATACCATTATGTTTTAATAACCAAAGGGGTTATGGGATGAATTGTGTCTTCAAAATTAAAATTAGTATGTTGAAGTCCTTAGTACCTCAGAATGTAACTGTATTTGAATATAGGGTCTTTATTTAAAGAAATAATTTAAAGAAATAATTAATTTAAGATCAGATCATTATGGTAGGCTCTTATTCAGTATGACTGGTGTCCTTATAAGAATAGGAAATTTAGACACAGGCATGCACAGAGGGAAACCCATGTGAAGATAGGGATAAAACAACCATCTACACACCAAGAAGAGAGACCTCAGAAGGCAGACCTTCCATCCCAGACCTCTAGCTTCCAGAATTGTGAGACAATAAATTTCTGTTATTTAAACCACCTAGTTTGTGGCACTTGGTTGTGCATGTGTGTATAATTATATTATAATATAATATATATAATATTACTAATTTTACTAATTTAACTTTTTTGTATATTTTGAATTTTTAAAAGATATGTGATGTAAGAATCAAGGTTCATTTTGTTTCATCTGGAGATACTGTTGTTGTTCCTCCATTTATTGTGGACTACTACATTTTCTCCCATTTCTCCCGAGCAAACATCAGTTAACCAAATGTGTGGTTTTATTTCTGGACTCTTTATTATGTTTCAGAATATTCTTCCCTATCTTACATATCTTACCCTCATGGCAATACCATATTAACTTGATGAAGATCACTATAGAATATGTAGTGTATAGTATGTTCCCTGGATTTTATTGTTCAGAGTTTATAAATATCTAAATTTATCCTTAAGTATTTCATGGTATTTGACTTTTAAAATGTCATTGTTTTTCCAGTAACTTTTAAAATTATTAGTTGGTAGTATATAGAAATAAAATTACATTTTTGTTTATTCTCTTTGTGTCTTGTAACAAACATGACTATATTCACTTTTTTGTTCTAATAGTATTGGTGATTTCTTAAGATTTTTCTGTTTGTACAATCATGTCATTTGCAAATCCACCCTACTTAACTTTTCAAATTTCTTTTCCCTTCATTTATTCAGCTGGTTAGGATCTTACCATAACATAAAATAGAAGTGGTGAGAGTGAGTTTGTTTTACTTCCCATCTAAGGGGAAAGTCTTAAGTTTTTCACTATTAATATGGTATCACTTATTCACTTTAAAGATATTTCCATCAATTTCTAGTACCTGAATTTTTTAAAATTTAAATTCAAGTCAATGAACATACAGTGCAGTCTTGGTTTCAGGAGTAGGTAGAACCCGGTGATTCATTACTTACATGTAACACCAAGTGCTCATCCCAACAAGTGCCCTCCTTAATGCCCATCACCCATTTTCTCCACCGCCATCAACACATAGTTTGTTCTGTGTATTTAAAAGTCTCTTATGGTTTGCCTTCCTCTCTGTTTTTATTTTATTTTTCCTTCCCTTATCCTTGTTCATCTGTTGTGGATGTTTCCGAAATTCCACATATGAGTGAAATCATACAATATTTGTCTTTCTCTGACTGACTTATTTAGCTTAGCATAAAACCCTCTAGTTCCACCCACATTGTTGTAAATGGCAAGATTTCATTCTTTTTCATTGCCCAGTATTCCATTGTATATATATTCTGCTTCTTCTTTATCCATTCATCAGTTGGTAGACATCTGGGCTCTTTCCATAATTTGGATATTGATTTTGCCGCTATAAACAATTGGGGTACATGTGCCCCTTTGATTCAACATTTTTTTATTCTTTGGATAAATAGCTAGTAGTGCTGGGTCATAGGGTAGTTCTAATTTAAATATTTTGAGGAACCTCCATACTCTTCTCCAGAGTGGCTACACCAGTTTGCATTCCCAATCACAGTACAAAAGGGTTTCCTTTCTCTGCATCCTTGCCAACATCTGTTGTTTCCTGAGTTGTTAATTTTAGCCATTCTGACTGGTGTGAGGTGGTATCTCATTGTGGTTTTGAATTGTGTTTCCCTGATGATGAGTGATGTTGAGCATCTTTTCATGTGTCTGTTAGTCATCTGGATAACTTCTTTGGAAAAGTGTCTGTGCATGTCTTCTGCCCATTTCTTCACTGGACTGTTTGTTTTTGGGTGTTGAGTTTGATAAGTTCTTTATAGACTGTGGATACTAACCCTTTATCTGATATGTCATTTGCAAATATCTGTCCCCATTCAGTCGGTTGCCTTTTAGTTTTGTTGTTTCCTTCGCTGTGCAGAATTACCTTGATTCTAAAACCAGAGAAAGACCCCACTAAAAAGGGAAATTACAGACCAATATCCCTGATGAAGCTGGATACTTCATGATGAAGCTGGATATTCTCAATAATACACCAGCAAATCAAATTCGACAGTACATTAAAAGAATTATTCACCATGATCAAGTGGGATTTATTCCTGGGCTGCAGGGCTGGTTCAATATTTGCAAATCAATCAATGTGATACAGCACATTAATAAAAGAAAAGATAAGAACCATATGATCCTTTCAATAGATTCAGAAAGAGCATTTAACAAAATACAGCATCAGGAAATTGGGGATAGAAAGAACATACTTTAACATCATAAAAACCATATATGATAGGCTGACAACTAATATCATCCTCAAAGAGGAAAAGCTGAGAGCTTTCCCCCTGAGGTCAAAAACATGACAGGGCTGTCTACTTTCACCACTGTTGTTCAACATCGTGTTGGAAGTGCTAGCCTCAGCAATCACACAGCAAAAGTAAATAAAAGGCATCCAAATTAGCAAGGAAGAAGTCAAACTTTCACTCTTCACAGATGACATGATACTCTACATGGAAAACCAGAAAGACTCCACCAAAAAACTGCTAAAGCTGATACATGAATTCAGCAAAGTTGCAGGATATAAAATCAACATATAGAAACTGGTTGCATTTTTATACACCAATAACGAAGGAACAGAAATAGATATCAACAAATCGATCTCATTTACAATTTCACAAAAAAAGATACCTTGCAGTAAACCCAACAAACGAGGTAAAAGATCTATATGCTGAAAACTATAGAAAGCTTATGAAAGAAATTGAAGAAGACACAAAGAAATGGAAAAACATTCCATGCTCATGGATTAGAGGAACAAATATTGTTAAAATGTCAATACTACCCAAAGCAATCTACACATTCAAAGCAATCCTTATCAAAATAACACCAGCATTCCTCACGGAGCTAGAACATAGAATCCTAAAATCTGTATGGAAACAGAAATGACCCCAAATAGACAAAGTAATGTTGAAAAAAGAAAACTGAAGTTGGAGGCATCACAATTCTGGACATTAAGCTGTATTACAAAGCTGTAAACATCAAGACAGTATGGTACTGGCACAAAAACAGATACATAGATCAGTAGAATAGAATAGAGAACCCAGAAATGGACCCACAAGTGTCTGGCCTACTAATTTTTGACAAAGCAGGGAAAAAGTATCCAATGGAAAAAAAAGATAAGTCTCTTCAGCAAACAGTGTGGGGAAAACTGGACAGAGACAGGCAGAAGAATGAAACTGGACCACTTTCTTACACCACACAAAAATAAATTCAAAATGGATGAAAGGTCTAAATATGAGACCGGAGACCATCAAAATCCTAAAGGAGAAAGCAAGTAGCAACCTTTTTGACATTGGCCACAGCAACTTCTTACTTTACATGTCTCCAGGGCAAAGGAAATAAAAGCAAAAATGAACTATTGGGACCTCATCGAGATAAAAAATCTGCACAGCAAAGGGAACAATCAATAAAACCAAAAGTACCAGAGAATTTTTATCATTAACGGGCATTAAATTTTGTAAAGCTCTTTCTTGGATTTTATTGAGATGATTTTATGATATTTCTGTCTTAGTCTGTCATTTTAGTAAATTACATTGATTGATTTTCCAAATGTTAAACCAACCATACATTCCTAGGATGTATCACACTTGGTCATGATATTTATTGTCTTTAAATATTACTGAATTTGGTTTACTAATATTTTAAAGCATTTTTGTGTTAACGTTTATGAGAATTATTGGTTTCTAATATTCTTGTGTACATTTGACTAGTTTTTGCATAAGAGTAATGCTACCTTCTTCAGATGACTTGAGAATTGTTTCCTTTTTATCTATTTTCTGAAAAAACTTGCTTAACATTGCTATATTTTTATCCTTAAATATTTGAGAGATTCCCTATTAAAGCCATCTGAGTGTAGAGTTTCATTTGTGGGAGGATTTTTAATTGCAAATTTCATGTCTTTAATAAATATTGTGCTATTCAACTTTTCTGTTTATTCTCGTGGCAGTTTGGCAAACTGTGTCATTCAAGACTTGATCCATTTTACCTAAATCATTGAAATTAGTGACATAGAGATTTTTATATTATTTCTTTATTATTAATGAAAGTATCCACTTCCATTCCTGATATTGATAAATTTTGTCTTTTATCTTTTATTCTTGATCAATCTAGGTAGAGATTTGTTAATTTTGTTGCTCATATTCAAATAACCATCTTTCAGGGCTCCTGGATGGCTCCATTAGTTAAGCGTTTGACTCTTGATTTCTTCCAGGTCATGGTCTTGTGGTTTGCAGGATGAACCTTGGGTGTAGGGCTCTGTACTGCCAGCACAGTGCCTGCTTGGGATTCTCTCTCTCCCTCTCTCTTTCTGCTCCTCCTCTGCTCGCGTGCACATGCACTGGCTCTCTCTCAAATAAATAAATAAGCATTAAAAAAAAAAAATTAAAAACTAACAACCATGTTTGTCGTTCACTGCTTTTTCTTTTTTTTCTTTTTAAATTTTGTTGTCTTCTACTTTTACCTCTTTATTCCCTTCCTTCTACTTACTTGGGTTTTAATTTAGACGTATTTTTCTAAATTCTTGAGGTGTATCTTTTCCTTTATAATATAAATATTTAAAATGATAGATTTCCAATCAAATACTGCTTTCATTTCATATAAAAATTTTGATATTTTTCATTTTCTCATTCAGCTTAAGCTATTTTCTAGTTTTCTTTGATTTCTTCTGTAACCTATAGACATTTAAAAGCATGTTATTTAGGGGCGCCTGGGTGGCGCAGTCGGTTAAGCGTCCGACTTCAGCCAGGTCACGATCTC
>NW_024412396.1:38501295-38544748 GCF_014898765.1 Herpailurus yagouaroundi | reverse complement strand
TGACTATTTCCACTTTTGGTTCTTTCAATTTTTACTTTTTATTTTGAGCATTTTTAATTAGGTGGATATCATTTAGGATTTTTGTGTGTTCTTATTGAATTCACTAATTTATTATCATGAAATATTCCTTTTATTTTCTGGTAGTATTCCTTATATTGAAGCACACTTTGATAAATGTACCCCATTCACCTTTCTTATGTTTCCTGTATGTATGACCATTTTTATTTTTTTTCCAACGTTTTTATTTATTTTTGGGACAGAGAGAGACAGAGCATGAACGGGGGAGGGGCAGAGAGAGAGGGAGACACAGAATCGGAAACAGGCTCCAGGCTCCGAGCCATTAGCCCAGAGCCTGACGCGGGGCTCGAACTCACGGACCGCGAGATCGTGACCTGGCTGAAGTCGGACGCTTAACCGACTGCGCCACCCAGGCGCCCCCGTATGACCATTTTTAAATTTCAAACTATTCATATCCTTATATTAAAAGTATATAGCTTATAGTTAGATCTTGTGTTTTTATCCAATATGACATTCTCTACTTTTTAATTGGAATGTTTAGGCTATTTACTTTTAATGTATTGTTGCTATGGTTGGATCTATGTCCACTATTTTGCTATTTGTTTTTGTTGTTTTTCTTTTTCCCCTTATTTCTGTTTTGATATTTAGTGAATACTTTTCACATTCAATTTTATTGCCTCTATTGATTTATTCACTACACTTCTTTGTTCTAATATTTAATAGTTGTTCTAGGGCCTTAAATATATACCTTTAGTTTATCATCATATTTTACTTTCACACAATGCTGTACCACTTCACATATAATGTAAAAACCTTATAGGGGTGCCTGGGTGGCTCAGTCAGTTAAGCATCTGACTTCAGTTCAAGTCATGATCTCACGGTTCATGAGTTCGAGCCCTGCCTCAGGCCCTGTGCTGACAACTCAGAGCCTGGAGGACACTTTGGATTCTGTGTCTCCCTCTCTCCCTGTCCATCCCCAACTTGTGCTATATCTCTGTCTCTCAAAAATAAATAAATGTTAAAAAAATTTTAAAAAAACCTTGCAAAGCATGTGTTTATATCCTATCCTGTTTGTGCTATAGCTAATCATATACTTTACTTTTATATATGTTATAAAATTGTTTTTACTTTAAGGCCAATTTCCTTTTAAATAAATTTAAAAATGGGAAAATATCCTTTATATTTACCCATATATTTTTTTCTTTCCAGTGTTCTTCATTCTTATACAATCTAATCTGCTATAAATCTTATTCAGTAAATTTTTTATTCTAGATTTTATATATTTCATCTCTGTAAATTTCATCTGGTTATTTATGTACCTTCTCTTTCTGTCCACTGTATAATCATATTTTTGTTTAAATCCTTAAGCATATTTATAAAAGCTGTTTTAAGTCCGTGTATGCTAATTTTAGCCCTGTTAATTCTTGATCTGTTTATTTTGACTAATTATTTTTATGTCTATGGTCACATTTTCTTCCTCACATATCTAATAATTTTTTATCAGATGTTGGATATTGTCAATGTATATTGTTGATGGATTTCATTCAAAGGGTTTTGAATATTCTTTTGATATATGGCTCAGTAATTTGCATATAAACTTATTCTCTTAAGGCTTGTTTTTAAAACTTTGTTAGTAGAGTCTAAAATAGCCTTTACTCTTTTACTAGTTTAGCCCTACTCCTAAGACATGACTTCCGGGTTTTCTAGTGAATATCTTATATATTCAACGAGGTCTCTTCACTCTGGCTGGTTGGAAGATATATAGGATAGCCTGCTAGCTATTTCTAGCTTGGCCTCAAGGAGTTCACCCTATCTATACATTGTAGTATGCAGAAAAAGACTCAAGGGGACCTATGTAGGTTTTTAGATTTTTAGAACCTCTTTCTTTGCTTATCGTATTTGTTTATGATACTTTGTCACAAAAACTTTAGCCTCCATAGCTTTCCCAAATTCCAGTCTCAGTCTCATCAGCTCAGCATGATCACCTTGATCAACCTGATTTCCCTCCCATCCTTGTTCTGTGGCCTCCAGAAAGATAGCCAGGGCAATTGCTGGGCTTACCTTATTTCCTGCCTCTCAGGAAAACACGGTTATGTCCTGTTTGCTTCCCAACTTTAAAAAATCTCTTGTTTCATATATTTTGTCCAGCTTTCTCATTATTTATAATGGAAGGATATGGCTCTTATCAATTACTACATTGCTGTTGGAAGCAGAAGCCCCGATTTCATTTTTGGGAAGACACTTGATGTTCCCTAAATATATGTACCATAATTTCAAGTTGTTCGAAGATGAACTTAGCGGGAAATAAGAATTACAGAAAATAAACCTTTCTAGTCTAAATTAGCCTTTTTTTTTTTTTTTTTGGCCTTTCATCTAGCAATAAGTTGAAAAGCATATTTGATACTTTGTCATCTTAGGGTTACTTGCTTTATAAAGTTTTTTTATAGTCTATTTTTAAGAATGGTGCATCCAAAATGCATTTCAGATAGAAGGAAATCTTGCTAAAGTTTTAGAATTTGAGATTTGGCCGATCACCTGCAGCCATGTTCTTGCCATAAAAAATGCTTACAAGGTATTTTTCTGACTTCCAAAACCTTTATAGAAGACGATATAATATTGAAGTCAGATTTTTTTTAAATTTTTTTTTAATGTTTATTTATTTTTGACAGAGAGAGAGAGAGAGAGACAGAGCATGAGCGGGGGAGGGGTAGAGAGAGAGAAGGAGACACAGAATCAGAAGCAGGCTCCAGGCTCTGAGCTGTCAGCACAGAGCCCGATGCGGGACTCGAACTCACAGACCGAGATCATGACCTGAGCTGAAGTCGGATGCCCAACCGACTGAGCCACCCAGGCACCCCTTGAAGTCAGATTTAAGTTTTCACATATGACAACGTATGGACAACTGGCAAGATTTCAATATTGCTTATAGAACTATATATCTTACTTTAATTTTTTTAAGTTGAAGTATAGTTGATGTACAATGTTATATTAGTTTCAGGTATACCACACAGGGATTCAGCAATTCTATATCTTATGCTATGTTCAACATGATAAATATAGTCACCATCTGCCAGCATACAACATGGTTACAAACATTATTAACTCTAGTCTCTCTGCTGTCTGCATGACTTATTTATTTAATAACTGGAAGTTTGTATCTCTTTATCCTATTCACTTATTTTCCCTCTCTCCCCTCTAGCAACCATCAGTGTGTTCTCTGTATTTACAGGTCCGTTTCTATTTGTTTATTCATTTGTTCTGGTTTTTTAGATTCCACGTATAAGTGAAATCATATGGTATTTGTATTTGTATCCACTTAGGATAATACACTCTAGGTCCATCCCTGTTGTGGCAAATGGCAAGATTGTGTTCTTTCTTATGACTACTTTTCCATTCCATATATATGTTTATATACACACGTGATCTTTATGCATTCATCTATGGATGCACATTTAAGAACATATCCATATCCATATCTTGGCCATAGCTTCCTTTTATTGAATGCTTTGTATGTGGCAAACTCTGTGTAAACCATTTTATATGACTCATGTCATTTAATTACTCCAAAAACCATATAGGCCAAGGTTTATTATTATTACTATTATTGATTTTTTTTTATTTAGCTGAGGAGACAGAAACTCAGATTAAAAACTGTTCCAAAGTTACAGGCTATGGTGTGGGCGCTTTTGGGATTTGAATTCAGATTCTGAATGCAGAAATCCCATGCTGTTAATCTTACTAGCCATTTAAAAGGAAAAGCACATTTATACACACAAAACTCAGTTGCTTTTATCATGAGCTTCCTTGTGAAGTTCAAATCTTCTGTGGTAACAGACACACAAGCACAGTTTCTAGCAAAAACCTCACTTCTTTAGGAATAAAGTTCTAGGAGATAAACTTTATGCTTTGTTCTTTATTCTATGGGAGAATTTTTAAGTTTGTTTTATTTTATTTATTTTTTGTTTATTTGTTTTTGAGAGAGAGAAACAGAGAGAGAGAGAGAGAGAGAGAGAGAGAGAGAGAGAGAATCCCAAGCAGGCTCTGTGCTACCAGCAGGTAGGCCAATGCAGGGCTCGATCTCACAAACTGTGAGTGAGATCATGACCTAAGCCAAAATGAAGAGTTGGACATCCAACTGACTGAGCCACCAAGGGGCCCCTTAAGTTTGTTTTAAATACAAATTTGTTTTAGGACACCTGCATGGCTTACTAGTTCGTTAAATGTTTGACTCTTGATTTTGGCTCAGGTCATGACCTCATGGTTTGGTTTGTGGGATCTAACCCTGCATCAGGCTCTGCACTGACAGTGTGGAGCCTGCTTGGGATGCTCTCTCCCTCTCTCTCTGCCCCTCCCCCATTTGTGCGCAGGCACTTTTTCTCTCAAAATAAATAATCTTAAAAACATAAGTAAAAACTAAATACAAATTTGTCTTAAATACAAATTATTTTCAGGCCTCCTGCATGCTTAAGGGTTGGTGGGCATTAAACCTCCTAAAATACACTGTTATGTTAGAAGTCTGGGTTCCTAATTAAAAATAAAAAGCTAGGACCAGATCAGCCCTTGGAACATGAACCATCACTATGCATACACAGAAATCATTTTCTGTCTGTCAGCAGCAGACTGGTGATGGTCCCTCCATGTGACTTGCAAAGTCTAAGTACTGCTCTCATTTCCAGCTTCTTTTATACCCTACTACCTGATTATTTCATTTGGAGAAAATATTGAGGAGTGTTATTTTCTTTTACTCCAGACCTTTTCAGAAAATAAAAATAAGTGACTGATTTCTTAGGTGCCTGCAAACAATAATTAACGCAATCCAAAGCACTAGATCATTAAACAATCATCTTCCCAAATGGACAGTTAGTTGTTACAACTCACTTTTACTGAGTGCCCAAGGGTGTATGACATATTGACATGTACTTGAATCTCTGATTTGTGTATAGTTCTCATTTTCAGATAAACCATATGAGTTTTCCTAATGACTACAACAATTGCAAAAATCATTTATTTCACTCATCAAGAGTCACATTATAGATCTATAAATTAGTGACAACCTAATGAACTGTGTAATCCACATCCACCCTACAGTTGTGAACTGCAAGCAAAAAGTGGTTACTGTTAAGCAACTGAGTTTTCAGGTTCATCTGTTCCCCTGGAAACTCAGTTCTTATAGTTGGAAAATGCTCGTTGGCAAGGTTTTCAGCCAGGAGGCTACTGCAGTAATTCAGCTTAGAGATGATGAGCACCTAAATCAGGGCAGTGGTGCTATGGATGGGGAGAAGAGACATATTTCTTACCCATAAGTGGGGAATAATGCCCAACTCCATGTTTGTTACAAGGATTAAATGGGAATGTGAAAGCACTTGTAAACTGTGAAAGCTGGGAAATCTTAGGTGGCATACTTCTGTTTCTTCACACTGTTAATGACAGCTGTCAGGCTCAGTCACCCAGCCTCTTCATGTAAATGTTCAATTTTAACCCGCTGTCAGGTTATGTACTACCTGACAGGAGCCCTGAAGATCTTTTTCATCACATGCTTATTATAGTCGACATTTCTGCCACAGTGATGTGCCCAGTAAAATGAACTTGGTATGGCTTTATTCCATATACGTCAGACCTTGGCAGTAATGATTTATTGAAAAGGTGAACATTTGGTACCGAGTGTTATTAGAAAAGAATGAAGCCTAGTAATGTGGGAGATAGAGAAGACATTTAGTAATATATCATGCTGGGTTTCATAGGATACACAGTCTTGCAAATTAGAAAGATGAGAATAATTTTATCAAATCAAGAATTAAAACCTTTGAAACTACTAAACCAGTGTCATTTCTGCTGACCTACTGGGTTGGCATTGGCTCCGTTCCTTTAGGCAATTTAGTAAGTTTTGCTTTTCAGCCAGCAACTAATGAATAGGCTGACAGTGGAAAGTTTCTGTAACCAGAATACTCAGAGTTTCTACAAATCATTGCTCCCAAGAATTGTAAGTGGAGTAATATATTCTGCTATTTCATGATGGATTATTTTCATGTCTTCATATTTCATCACATGGATTTGTTCCTTTAACTGGATGATTATATGATTGTCTTATACTTCATTGTCCTCTGGTGATTAATCTTTAAATAATCTTGTTTAAACACAGGATGGGAATTTATCTTTAAAAGAAGTCAGGGAGGTGCTTTACCGTATATAAAATGCATGTTTACAATGCATGCGTAACATCAGTTATCCTTTTGCATCATTTAATTTATTGTTCCAAGCAATGCACAAGATTCTCCTAGGAAATGCACAATTCATGGAAAATATGGTATGTTTTTCTTTGTCTATAATAAAATTTACGCTTTATATAGAGAAGCTAAAGAGACACAACTAGAACAATTTATAAAAAAATACTTGAGAAGGTACAGTTCGACATAAAGGAAGATTGTACACACTGAATATACAGAGTGCCACGGTGTGGGAGACTTTTCCCAGACCCTCCAAGACTGCAAGAATATAAATGTGTTTGAGTCCACTGGCTTAAGTTAAGTTACCCTGTCTTGCCGATTCTTCCTTATGTCTTTGGTTGGTTTATTTCTCTCCTCATATGCTAGCCCTTGCTTTATTTCAGATCCTTATAATTTCCTTCTTCACAGAGATGGCTACCAATGTGGTAGCTTGTTCACCTGTCTTTAGTCTCTTTCATGCTCCAGTGTAAGCTGTCCAAGCCTACAAGAGTAAGCTTTTTCATATTTGAAAAAATATGAAAAAATTTCATTCATTCATTTTTCATATTTGAAAAAAATACTATCATATTTTACTCTTTATTTATCAAACATTGACTTCAGACTCAATTAGAGGGGCACCTGGGTGGCTTAGTCGGTTAAGCGTCTGACTTTGGCTCAGGTCATGATCTCGCGGTTTGTGAGTTTGAGCCCCGCGTCAGGCTCTGTGCTGACAGCTCAGAGCCTGGAGCCTGCTTCAGATTCTGTCTGTCTGTCTCTCTCTTTTTCTTTCTCTCGGCTCCTCCCTCCCTACCTTGTACTCTGTCTCTCCCTCTCTAAGATAAACATTAAAAAAATTTAAGGAGAAAGACTCAGACAACTCCACTTTAAGACCCACAAAACAGTGGCAGGGGAACACAGTGTCTGCCTAAAAATCCAACAAACTCTGCAAACTCACATATACAGCCCCTCACCTTGCTCTCTGCCACTGCCTGGTTTATTTTTTGATCAAATTCAAGTTTGGTCTCACCTAGCACTCCTTCTCTTGCTTTTCCTATAGGTAGGCATTACCTTTCATAACTAGTTCCTTCTCTATGTCCATCTGTGACACTGGTTGCTGTAGCACCACCAGTTTTTAGATTTGCTAAAATGGGTTCCTCACTGCTGGCCTGCATTAGCATCCTGGGACTGTGGCAACAGTCTCTCATATGCTCCAGTGCCTGCACCTGCTCCCCCCTGCCTGCTGCAGTGATTGTAAAATGATTTTCCATGGAGATCTGCAAAATGTTTGTAAGGTTTTAATGAATAAAAAGGGTTCCAAGAACAAACAACTATGAAAAATGGTGTCTTTACTGCAAGGCTTCTCAGAGCTTTTGATATGTTAATAAGCATTGTGATATGCTAATGTGAATTGGGACTCTCAGAGAGAGAGAGCTAATGGAAAACTTATTTGATCCAGAAACTTTTTTTTTTTTTTAGACCAACATCTGTTAAAGTCATAGAGAAGTATAGTGTTTGAAAAGATGACAGTTTGCAAATTCTGGACTGCTCTATCAAATCAAATTCCTTACACCTTATAAGTCATTTTGCCTTCTCTAGACATAGGTTTCTCATTTCACTTATATCTTTTCCAACATTTACTGTTCCTTCTAAGCTCTCAGGGTCAGCTAAATTAGTCCATATACAGTCCCAGCAAAAGAAGAATGTAGGGGTTTCACCTTCTAGAGCATTGGTTTTATACTTTATGCCCATCCCAATGACTATAAAAAGAGATTTGGGGAATATTCTAGGCTGGAGGGAATGACATGATTCCTTTTAGGCACCACATGAGGCAGCTTGTGAGGTACAGTCATCCAAATAAAGGCACTTGCAACATGAGATGGTAGGGTATGTAAGCAAAGTAGCTTTCAGGGCCAGATACTAGTTGATCCCATGAATGGCCAGTCTTCCTCCAGGAGTGAGTTCTGATGCAAATGGCAATCAGAAGCCCATAAACCACATCACTTACAATGAGGGACAGGATCATAGGAAGAGGAATTGGAATAAGGTGGGGTGACCCATGGTGTCCCTGATTTACCTGGAACAGATCAACTAATTCCTGTTGTCCCGACGTAACCATTAAGAATGCCCTCTTTTCCTCGCAGAAAGGTGTTGGTTTGAACGATTAATTGGACAGGCACCTTAGATAAGAGAGGAGACAAGAGCCAGGAGAGGAACAGTGTGTCCTAAAAGTGAAGGAGATTGCACTGTTTAAAAGGAAGAGAGAAATGAGAGTTGTCAAGGGCAGTGGTAAGTCAGCGATGATGAGGCTAACCTTAATGTAGAACAGTCTCAGTAGGAAAGTAAAGTCAACCTGTTCGGTTTTGACCTTATTCACTCTTCCAGTGCGTTTTGCAAATGGACAATTATTTAATGATCAGGATTCATACTGTGTTGATATTTTGTCAGATTTCTGACACATTATTTAGCACAGTTTTAAGGAAGATGAGAAAATTCATAATCATTCCTAAGCCTAGAGTTTTATAACCAAATTAAAAATTTTAAATATGTATATAAAATTGCACATCTCCATATCTCCCACAGGGCCTACCATTGTGTTTACACACAGTAAGCACTTGATACATGTGTGCTTCATGTGATCACAAGCCCTGACTACTGGCCAATGCAAAGGGGGCCCATTATATTTATAAAATGGCTAAAATACCATTTTTTAAAGTGTCAACATTGTGCATAAAATTTAATGTCTCTATGCTCACACAAACTAGCTTTATAATTTCACCAAACAAGGGACCGAGTCCCTATCACTGTTGTAATTGTTTCATTTTTGCCAGCAACTTTTGTCAGTGACACACTCTGTTGAAGAATATCTAGTTATTCTTGAAGATTATGAAGGAGATAGATAATACTGGTCCTGGCTTAAAAAGCTTAAAGGATACATTCATTCAATGATATAATGCCTTTCCTTTGATGAAGTGTTTGCTATGCATTACATGAAATTCTAATAGGTAGTAAGATTGTTCATACCCTGTATAGGCAGCTGGAGAGATACAGTCATGCTAATGTTGTTATACTCAGAGTCAGAGAAAGCCTCACATCCCTTTATTTATAGAAGGCTGAATTAACTTTCATTTTTTTCATTCCCTGGGCAAAACTCTGACTTGGTTTAAAAAAAAGAGTCAAGAATATAGTTACTTACTCATAGTAGCTCAGAGTAAAAGTGAGGAAGTGATAAAATAACTTATGGGGGGGAAATGTACTGAATCTGGCAGATAGATACATTTTACCATTGTATACATCCTATAGTTTCTTTCAGAATGCCTTTACCTTATAGGCTATGTGCATATACTGAATATTTTTTAAAAAAATGTTTATTTATCTTGAGAGATAGAGAGCATATGTGCTCAAGTAGGAAAGGGAGAGAGAGAGAGAAAGAGAGAGAGAGAGAGAGAGAGAGAGAGAGAGAGAGAGAGAGAATACCAAGCAGGTTCCATGCTGTTAGCACAGAGCCCAGCAAGGGGCTTGATCTCACAAGCCATGAGATCATGACCTGAGCCAAAATCAAGAGCCAGACGCTCAACTGACTGAGACACCCAGGTGCCTCTCTACTCAAGAGAAGAATAAAATAATAAAATTTTAGTATTTTAGGAAATTTTTCCTGGTGTCCATGTGCACATTGCATTATAATGGAGAATGGAAATAAAGGGAACAGCTGGGAAGTTGTTATGGTCACACTAGCCATGGGATGATAAGACGAGATTCCGAGATGTTAATAGAAAGGAAGCTATAAGAGTTCATCTGAAGGCAGAATGAAAAACTCTTAGTAAACCATTTCATAAAGGGGTCTTACAGAGAGAGAGGAGCCAGCAATGGACCAGAGAACAGCAGCGATGCTCTTGATCAAAATGTTTCCTTGATCAAAATGTTTCCTTCATAAAATTGTTCGGTTTTGCCTTTGGAAGTTGTTACTTTGTCTGCATCTCTACCACATAAAGGATCTCTAGATAATGTATGTTGAGACAATGGTCACAGAAAGAAATGCACAGTCTCTCATCTCCCTTCCCAGCACCAGACTGAAAGGCTCCCCCCCCCTCCCCAATGCTGTTTATCTGGTTTGGAAATTTGGTGTTTAGTGTATTTCCAGATAGAAGGGAAACAGGAGAATACTGACAAGCAGATAGATCTCTAGACTGGACAAGATACTCTGCCCAGTTATTTAAAGAAAGGATTCAGAGATGGCTGAGAACATATTTATTTGTTGCTGAGTTCAGTGGGTTGAGCCTAATAATTGAGAAAAATAGAAGGAGGAGCCCAAGTGAAGGCCATTACAATCATTTCAGTGATGACACGGCATCTAAACTAGATTATAATGGGGAGTCACAGGACGCAGCAATAATTTAAGAATGTACAATGTAAGGAGGGGGATGGGGAGACTATAAATGTTAGATTTGTATTTCTCATGTCCCCTGGATATTTTGCCTTCTAAGATTCAAAAATTAGGAATTCCATTCCATCAGTTAAGTACATATCCAAATTTTTGAATTTTTAAGTCAGTCAAAATAATGATTAATGCTTGATTAGTATTGACATGTATCATAGTATATAATAGTGTATCATAGTGACTAAGCTGTTAACAAAGTGAACTAGAATTTTCTTTTTGTGTTACAAAGATATTAATAAATTTTATTTTCTACTGCATTAAATGACATTTGAGTAATGTGGCATAGCAGATTTAAGGACTTCTCATCTGTATTCATGTAAGCATATCCTAGTTTAGTGATGGGGCCCTAAAACAGTTCTTGGCACCTTTCACTTAAGGGGTGTATCCTGTTTCTATTTGACCTATAATCTAGGCCCTGAGAGTATTTGATTCTTTGGGATCCACTGTTGATACTTAAGAACATTTGGTCAGATCAACATTTAGTAAACAGCTAGCATTGGCTGTAAGAGGTCTTCTATGGGACAGGATGATGATTATTTGCAATATCAATCTTAAAGTTGATAATGGTATTAAGCTGAGTAGTTACTGAGACTGAAGCTCTGACCTGACTTTGGGCAGATTAATTTCCTGAATTTGTTTTCTTATGTTTACAATAAGGATAAAATAGTAACTTAGAGTGATTTTGTGAGTTTGATGAGATAACATATGTAAGGCTCATAATAAGCACTAAGTAAAGTTTACAATTACCGTTAATATCTTGGATTTTTTTAAAGTTTTACTTACTTTTGAGAGAAAGAGGAAACAGAGCATGAGTGGGGGAAGAGCAGAGAAAGAAGGAGACACAGAGTCAGAAGCAGGCTCCAGGCTCTGAGCTGTCAGCACAGAGCCCTACGTGGGGCTCAAACCCGCAAACCATGAGATCATGACCTGAGCCAAAGTCGGATGCTTAACTGACTGAGTCACCCAGACGCCCCAACGTCTTCGATTTTTAATGGCCTTTCACGAATATCTCACCTGGGAACTGACCTAATTGCCCTTTAAGGAGATTTATAGCTTCTTCCTTTCTAAAAATGCAAATAACTTATGCTTTTTCTAAAAAGGTACATGCTTATTGTAAAAATTTAAAGACAGACTAGCTTAAGCAACACAAAAATCCCCACAAATTCCATTTTCCAAATAGAGCCAACTAACATTTTATAAACATCCTTGTAGCCCTGTTTCTGTATATATCTATAAATCGAAAGCAAACTTGCTTAATATCATCTCTGCCACATTCTGTTGGAGGTCACGAATTCAGCCCGGATGGAAAGAAATAGATTCCACCTATGGTAGGAAAAGCAATGATGTCTCAATGCAAAGACATGTGCATAGCAACATGGAAAAAAAATTGTGGCTATATTTTGAAATCCACAATGAGGAAATTACACAAAGATTCAGAAGTCAGAATGAATTGTACTGAAGATGAGCAGGAAGTTAGGCTGCAGAGGACACAGGAAGCTCTTGGCTGTATGCTCCACAGGTACTGTTCTTGGAAGGCTTCAGGTTGTTGGAAGTTCCACAGCGGTCCTTGGATCTTGGATCAGTAATACTTGTGTTTTGGCAAAAAGGTATCTTATTTCAAATATTATATCTGGTGCTTCCATAATAATGTAAGCACAATAGTAACACTTTTGTAATAGTACAAAATAAACAGAAAAGAACCATAAACAAAAGAAATTTTATTTTCACCTTAATTACACCATTCTGGACTCACTTTATTTTCTCTTTTTCTCCTGCAGCTGATAAAGCTGGACTTTTAAGTAGGTAGAGCAGGTTGATTTGCCTTTTATAACTTGAGCAGAGGAAAATCCCCGTATCAAAAATCATTGTACTGTTGTATTCTGAATCTCACCATTATAGCCTCCTTGTTTTGTTTTTAAAGTTTTTTAAATAAAAAGATACAATATAAGAATTTATAAATATCCTGGAAAGTACAACTTATATATATCATGATCATCTGTTCATCAGATTAGATCATAATTGAACTCTATGTGTGTGTGTGTGTGAGAGAGAGAGAGAGAAAGAGATTGAGAATGGAGATGGTAGAGGAGAAAAATGCCTTATCCTAAGTTAACAGAGGAAAAAAAATATTGGAAACAAAGTACAAGTACTAAAAGTATGTGTTGTTCCTTGAAACCAAAACGGTAACAATTTTTAGACATAGAAAAAAAAAGTCTTAATTGCAGAAACAGAAAGGTCCATCATGCTATCTTTTCCAAGCTGGTATTCTATTTTTTTGTGTCTGTGCTGACTCTTGCCAAGCTTGGCCTCACCTGATATGAACATATCTGATTTTCCTTTAATCATTTGAACTCAGCTGAAGTTTAAGTCTTACTTTGTAACTATGATTTTTGAAAAATAATGTAAAAAAAAAAAAGTATCTCCTTTCCCTTGGGACATGTCTGAGTGACTGTTCATCACCAGCAAGCTCTGTCTGTGTGCTTTTTATTTCCAAACCTCCTCACATTTCTCCTTCTTCTGTCTCTAAGATGGCTCTAGAATTTGAGGAACATAAACGTGACCAGTGTCCCAAGGATGGCAGATCAAGCTATGCCCTTGCTTGAGATGGTGTTCAGTACCTAAGACAGCTCCCTCAGAAGTAGTGTGTGTGTGTGTGTGTGTGTGTGTGTGTGTGTGTGTGTGAGAGAGAGAGAGAGAGAGGGAGAGAGAGAGGGAGAGAGAGGGAGAGAGAGGGAGGGAGAGGGGGAGAGAGAGAGGGAGAGAGAGGGGGAGAGAGAGAGAGAGGGAGAGAGGGAGGGAGGGAGAGAGAGGGAGAGAGAGAGAGAGAGAGAGAAAAAACTAGCCTTTGTATCAGCTGGGCAATGCATCAACCAGGAGGTTGTGATATCCTGAGCAATGAGGTAGGCCCCTGTAAGAAGGGGGCTCAGGGTGATGGTAGGTATATTAAAGAAAGGGAAGATGTAGCACTAAAAGGAGCTGGGGGCCTCTCAAGATAACACACCATTTTAATCTTTGATTATCTTTGGTTACCTGATATATTTTGATGTACTTTAGGAAACATTGTTTGATTTATAATAAATGACTTAGAAATGATGAGGTCAGTATTCATTGGGTATCTATTGTTATTGATCTATTATCATTCCTCTTATTTCAGAATCATTGTTCTATATTTTCCAGCTAGTCTTTATTAAAGTTACAAAAACTTCTATAGCTATATAATCAAAGTAAGTATGCTAATTTTACTAGAAGTCTGAATGAACTGTGCTGGATTAGAAAGAAAAGAAGAAAATAGATTTACTTAGCATAAAAAATAGAATAACTGTCACAGAAGGATCATGTGAAGATCAAGCTATTTTGATCCTTTGATTGTTTTTCATATTAAATATAATTTATTGTCAAATTCGTTTCCATTGATTCTTTGTTCTTTAATTTCTTGGAGTTCTTTTGAATGAACAAAACTTTTACATCTTTTCAGTCATCTCCTTCCCTCCCTTTCCTTCCGTCTTTGATGTTACATTAGTAACTTATTAACATTGGATTATGTTTTTTATTATATGTATTAATTTGTATTATTATATATATTAATTTTATAAAATTAAGTGATTCTTTAGGGTACATAAGAAATAATATCAATAATCACTGCCATTCAATTATTGAGACAATTTTGATATAGTCAGTTGTTATGGCATTCATGGGATTGTCCATAAGCTGATGCAATCTGTCCAATATTATGCTATAACTCGCTAAATTCTGAAAATTGTCCCTCTGTGTCCCAACTCATCTCACTAGTTGACACTTAATGCAAATAATGATTTAATCAACTTGGAATTCCCCCATTCAAAATTCTTACATCCCTTAGAGAGAGTATATTAAATAGTTTTCAGTATTTAATATAAAGTAGTAAGATTCATCTCTAACTGGATAATTGGCACATTTCACATACTAGCTGAAATGGGGCACAGATTGAGTGATGTTGGGAAAGATAAAATATCTGCTCATAAGTGGATACCTGGAGGGTGCCTACATATATGGGTCATTGCAAAAAAGGAGCATCCAGAAAAGCCAGGAGCCATTATGAGAGAGCTGGAAAGAGAGTAAGACTTTGAAACTGCAGGTTCCTGAAGATCAGCTTCTTCACTTTGTTCTAAGACCAACAGGAATCATTTCATGTGTCTTAACAGACTGGGAGCTACACATAATCACAGATTGATGGAACATTTTCCTTCTATATCTTAAATATCATTGTTAAAGGTGGACGTTAGTGAATATAAATAGAAAGGGAAATGATGGTTAAACCACCTGCAAGGTTGTAAGGTTACCAGAAATTCATTCTCATAGCAACATTTTAAATTGCTCAGTCTACAGCCAATGTTTACTTGCCAAGGTTTATAAGAAGATAATTAGGAAAAGTAAATGTTGGATGTCATCATGAATGGGCACAAAAAGTCTAAAAAGTAAAAAATCATTAACGAAATGAATAGATGCAGCTTGACCTAAGGAGCAAACAAAATGAAGCGACTAGAGAACATAATTCCTTCAGAGACCCAGGTAGCATCATCTTCTCTGTTTTTTTGTGAGCAACTCATAAGAGTGGAAGCTGAGTTACAATTAATTCGCTGAACATAGATTTTTTTGTTTGACTCTGCAAATTATTTAACCATGAGAAATAAACCATATTTAGTTTTTATGTTTGGGCTGGCTATAAGTTTATTTGTGAATTTCTATAAACCATGAAAAGGAAAAAATAATTAACCTTCTTTCAAAGAATGTGTTTGGGAGAATTAAAGACTATATTTTCTAAAGAAAGTAGTGGCCACTACTTGAGAGCAGGAATTCTATCTCTCTTTTTATCATCATATCCCTAGTGGCTAGTGTAGTGGCTTGTATAAAATAGATGTTCAATAAATATCTACTGATATCTACAATGTTGAATGAATAAGGAAATCTATGACTCATTATAATGGCATTATTCAATCTTTTAATCTATGCCTCGTTTTAAATACATTAAACATTCATGACCTTAATGTTTATATTATAAAAAAATAGGTGTTTTGGATTTGAAAATATAAAGTATATTAAATATTTTAAAAGTATTTCCTAAAATATACTCTTGGGCTCTGATGTACATCATGAGGAGCTCACTCCCCTCCTCCCCCAGTTCTCTGTCCTGTTGAGAATCCATTTATTTTATTAGGGTTTAAATTATTTTAGTTGTATAACTAATCAAACTTAGCAGCTTAAAATAAGAACAGCCATTTATTTTTGCCTTGAGTCTAATTTATGTATAGATAAGAATGCATGACTTATTTCTGGTCCATGTGGTATCAGCTTGGGTGGCTTGAATGGGTCTGTAAGATCCACTTCTTAGTTGGCTCAGCTACCAACATGGCTTGTTAGCTTATGTTGTCAAGCCATGCACTGCACACATAGTTATAGATTGATGGTACATTTTCCATCATATCTTAACTATTAGTATTAAATATAAATATGAATGGAAAGAAACGTTTTATTGAACCACCTGTATAGCCTTAAGTGTTACCAGAATATTCTTCTCATATCAACATTTCAAGTTGTTCAATTTAAGGCCAGTGATTAGCTGGGAGCTTAGCTAAGCTATTGGCTAGATGCCTTGATTCCCCTTCATGTGGGTCTTTCTAGAAGAATGCATGGGCTTCCTTACAACATGGAAACTACATTCCAAGGGCAGATGTTGAAAAAGCAAGAAATCAGAGGTTTCCAGTTTCCTAAGGCCTGGGCCCAGCTAATGGCATATGAGTACAGTAACCATATTCGATACCTAGATTCAAAGGGAAGGGATATAGACCCTGTCTGTGAATGGAAGAGGTGTCAGAGGTTTGTGGCTATCTTTAATCTACCATCATTATCTTCAAAATAATCCCTTTGTGTGAATTAGAAAATAAAAGACTTTTAGGTAAGGCATTTACAGATCTGTATGACAGAATTACCAAGACTTTAAATATGATAAGCTTGCAAAAGTAGCTTGTCTAAAGTTGTCCTAAGCCTAAAAGGCTACAGGAGTGCATGTAAAAAGAGGTTTATCAAATGTTAATAAATTAGCCTAATTATTATTAGTAAAGTAGGTGAGTTGATTATATCGCATTGCATTCAAAGGGTAAAATTATATAACAGGCCTCTATAAAACTAGCCAGGCCAACCATGGGCATTCATGTTTGGTGAATGATAATGGGTCTTCCCAATTTATTAATTATCTTAATATAGCCAAAGCATACGTCACCTTAACTTCTAAACATTTTATTCTTCTACTCACATTAATGATGTGTATTCCTTCCATGTTTTTGTATCACCAATAATAAGACTTTGATTAGAAAGAAGGATGTTTCTGAAAAATTGCTTCTTAGGTTTTTGGTGTGTGAAAATACTAGAAAAAATATTTGAATACTCAGGATGTTCCAGAACCTGGTGTGTGTTCTAGAAATATAGTAGGGAGTACAAAGAACAAGGTCTGAAATATAGCAGTAAGCAAAAAGGACAAGACCTATGCCTGTACTCATGGAATTTGCATTTCTAATGGGGAAGATAGAGAAGTAAGTAGATAAGCAAGTAAGTAAATAAATAAAAATAAAGTGGTGATAAATAAAATTAAGATCTCAGGTGTAGCAAGTTAATGGAGAGTGGTCTTGGAGAAAGGCGATGTTTAGAAAGGTGATCACAGAAGCCCTCTGTGGTGAGCTGGGTTTTGAACAGAGACCTGAATGAGGAGAGAAAATGGATCAGGTAAAGATCTTGGAGAAGAGTGTTCTAGGTAGAAGGAACAGTTAGTGAAAGGGTGCTGATGCATTAATGACTGAATATTAGAGTAGCAGCAAGAGGGGTAGTACGACTGGAACAGAAGGAATGAGGGAAGGCTGGTAGAAGTTAGGATTAGGGAGGGAAGCAGTGCTCTGATTATAGTGTCCTTGGGACATCACCAGGTTGGATTTAAGTCTAAGAGTGATAGGAAAGGGTTGAGGTAGAGAGGCCCAAGATAATTTCATTCTTTTTTTATTTATTTTTTTTTCAACATTTATTTATTTTTGGGACAGAGAGAGACAGAGCATGAACGGGCGAGGGGCAGAGAGAGAGGGAGACACAGAATCGGAAACAGGCTCCAGGCTCTGAGCTATCAGAGCCCCACGCGGGGCTCGAACTCACAGACCGCGAGATCGTGACCTGGCTGAAGTCGGACGCTTAACCGACTGCGCCACCCAGGCGCCCCTCATTCTTTTTTTAAAAAAAGATTATTCTTTCTGCTGTGTGAAAAATTGTTTGCTAGCTATTTCAATGACGACGATGATGAAGACGATGATGATGATAATGGTGGTGATGATGGTGGAATATAACATTTCTTGGAGGCTTACTCTCTATTGGATTCTCTTTTTAAAACTGTTTTATTTGAATTATCTCATTTAACACAACCCCTTTGTGAAGATTCTATTGTAATTTTAAAGCTGTAAGTGAAGAAATAGAAGCTCAGAAAGTAATTGGTCCATGGAAACACAGCTAGCTAGTGGAAAAGCACAAAGAGTATGCAAGGGTGCTGGTAAAGGTGGTGAGCTGTGACTGAACTGAGGCTATATTCTGAAGGTAGAGCCAACAGGAATTGCTGATGCATTAGGGATAGGAAACGAACCAAAGAGTGAATTGAAGGAGGACTTTGTAGCTTTTGGTCCGAGCTACTAGCTGTGGCTTGACAAATTCTGAGATAAAGGTACATTTGGTTGTTGGAGAGAGGGTGTTATAAATTAAGAGTTCTTTTTTGGGTATGTTTAACTTGAATGGCTATTAGATATCCAACAAGGTAAGCATGTCTATAATTCGGGAGACAGGTCTTACTTTGGGAATTAGCAGCAGAAAGATAGTTTTTACTGAGATCTGTTTACCTCATTATTGTGTGTTATGCCTCAGGGCCTCTCTCCTTAGACGTGTGCCCATTTACTGGAATGAAAAAGACAAGAAATAGCAAGTGTTGGAAAGGATGTAGAGAAAAAGGAACTCTTGTACACTGTTGGTGGGAATTGGTATAGCCACTGTGGAAAACAGTATGGAGGTTCCTCAAAAAATTAGAAACAGAATTACCCTATGACTATAATTCCACTATTGAGTGTTTACCCAAAGAAAGTGAAAACACTAATTCAAAAAGTATATGCTCCCCTATGTTTATTGAATATTTACAATAGCCAAGATATGGAAGCAACCCAACTGTCCATCTGTAGATGAATGTATAAAGATGATGTGTATTGGGGCCCCTTGGTGGCCCAGTCGGTTAAGTGTCCGACTTCAGCTCAGGTCATGATCTCGTGGTTTGTGGGTTCAAGCCCTGCATTGAGCTCTGTGCTGACAGTTCAGAGCCTGGAGCCTGCTTCAGATTCTGTGTCTCCCCTCTCTCTGCCCCTCCCCTGCTCCCCAAAAATGAATAAACATTACAAAATTTGAAAAAAAAGATGATGTGTATGTATATATAATGAAAAATGACTCAGCCCTAAGAAAGGATAAGATCTTACCATTTGTGGTAGCACAGATGGATTTAGAGGATATTATGCTAAGTGAAATAAGTCAGATAGAGAAAGATAGATACCATATGGTTTTACTTATATGTGGAATCTCAGAAAACAAACAAATGAACAAACAAACAAACAAACAGCAGAAACAGACCCATAAATACGAAGAGCAAATTGATGATTGCCAAAGGGGACAGGGTAGAGGGACAGGCAAAATGGGTGAAGGGGAATGGGAGATATAGGCTTCCCGTTTAGGAATGAATAAGTCATGGGGATAAAAGGCACAGCATAGGAAATATAGTCAATGGTATTGTAATGGCATTGAATGCTGACATATGGAGTGAAGCATAGCTTATAGACTTGTAGAATCACTGTGTTGTACACCTGAAACTAATGCAACATGTGTCAACTATACTTCAATTTATAAAAAAGAAAATTAGGGGAAATCCATAGGAGCAAAAATGGTATTCCCACTGGTATTAAATTCTGCTCCACCTCCCCCACCCCAGCCCAGTTAAGACCCAAACAGATTTTGAAGATTCAGAGTTATTAAAACTTTTTGGAGTGATCTGTTGTGTCCTAATCAAGGGAGAATGAGAGGGAGGACCAAAGGTTCTCCAAGGGACTGGAAAAGTACTAATGAATAAAAAAGATATTGGGGTGCCTTGGTGGCTCAGTCAGTTAGTTGAGCTGCTGACTTTGGCTCAGGTCATGATCTCACGGTTCTGAGTTCAAGCCCCACCTAGGGCTCTGTGCTGACAGCCTAGAGCCTGGAGACTGCTTTGGATTCTCTGTCTCCCTCTCTCTCTGCCTCTCCCCCACTTGTGCTCTCTCTCTCTTAAAAATAAACATTAAAAAAATAAAATAAAAAAAGATAAGATTAGTTGATGATGGCCACGTTGCTGCCAAATATAAATGCTATTAAAAATGGACATTTTGGCGAACACACACACAGATGTGCCGTTTATCCTGGGAACACAGACTGTGGTGGGAAGTGGTGTTCTTGCTTGCTATGAAATATCGTACTTGTTGTTACTCGAGTTTTGAAATGTATGCTAGTCCTAAACGCTGAAAATATTTTTAAGGAAGAGGACCTGTACGTGTGATAAAACTTTATAAAATTATACACCAAAAAATGAGTGCATGTAAAACAATAGTGAAACGTGGATAAGGTCTACAGTCTTGTTAATTGTTTCGTACCATTTTCAATTTCCTGGTTTTGATAAATTACTTTAGTTGTGTAAGATGTCATCAAGAGAAGCTGCATGTGGGTACATGTGAACTTTCTGCATGATTTTTACAACTTATGTCAAAGTAAAAAAAATTTTAATATAAGTACATATAATTGAATAGGTCTTACCTTTAATTATGACCTTGTTTAGTCCTACCCACCACACTCACATGAAAATGGGGGGCAGAAGTGGATATATTTGTAATATGCTTAACTTAATGGGACGTTGATTATATCCTTCATTTATTAATGCTGTACACTTTTAATACTTTGGCAGTTTTATTCATGCTTTAGTGCTTAAAATGTTTATATGAGCAGAATATGTGCATATTTAATGTACCCAAAAGGATGAAATGTGTGGTAATTTGTTAAACTAAAAGGCAGTAGAAAGACACTTTGGCAAATATAGCATATTGCAAGCATTCTAGGGAGCCAAACAAGCTAAACATGTCAAAATAATAGGTAGTCCTCTGATATTTATTGACAACTTATAATAGCAAAACACTATTCAAAAAAATGATTGTAGAATTATTTTATTAACCTCTGAAATGCTCATTATTTTAAAAATATAAATTCTCTTTATTTCTCTTTTCTGAAAATGAAAAACTTCCATGTTCGTTACATGATTCATCTACCCTAATTTGTTCACGTTATTTCTGTATTTGTCTTTCCTAATACCAACAACGACAAAATACAGATGTTAAATCTGTGATAACCTATTTTTTTGTTTTGGTTTTTAAATATAAATATTCAAAGATTTAAAGACCATCTTGCCATTGGCAACAACATGGATAGAGCTAGATAATATAATGCTGAATGAAATAAGTCAGTTGGAGAAAGACAAATACCATATGATCTCACTCATATGTGGAATTTAAGAAACAAAACAAACAAGCCAAGGGGCGGGGGAGAGAGAGGTAACCGAAGAAACAGACTCTTAACTATAGTGAACAACATGATGGTTACCAGAGGTTACCAGAGGTGGGTGCGAGGATGGATGAAATGGGTGAAGGGGATGAAGTACACTTATGATGAGTGTTGAGTAATATATAGAATTGTCAAATCACTATACTGTATACCTGAAACAAATGTAACACTGTATGTTAACTCTACTGGGAATGAATGAATGAACAAGTAAATTAATAAATAAATACCCAGTTGAGACATGTCAGCACTATATTGTTTCTATTAAGTTTTAACCAAACATCTTCTGCCTTAAAAATTGTTTTGTACTGGGGCGCCTGGGTGGCTCAGTCAGTAAAGCGTCCAACTTGAGCTCAGGTCATGATCTCGCACTCCATGAGTTCAAGCCCTGCGTCTTGCTCTGTACTGACAGCTTGGAGCTTGGACCCTGCTTCAGATTCTGTGTCTCCCTCTCTCTCTGCCCCTCCCCCGCTCATGCTCTGTCTCTCTCACTCTCAAAAATGAATAAATGTTAAAAAAATTTAAAAAAAATCGTTCTGTACTGGTATTAAAATCTCTAAATGACAGCAAAGAAAGAACTGAGTAAATTATAAAATCATGGCTTTCTGTTGTAAAATTATAATTTGTTGTACTCAAACAACTGTTCTTAAAAAAACCAAATGATTTTCTGAAAATAGATTAAGGTTTTGAAGTTGCTTCACTAGCTTGATTTTATACCACTTTCTTCAGATGGGATTTGGCTGATGAAATTGCAAAATGAAACAGACCATACTTTGTTTGGAGGAGTCATTTTTCAAATGGTTTTGAGGATATAGAATGGAAGTGACCATTGTCTGAAACTCCGCTTATTTGTGAATTGCTTATGGAACATATGTGGTTGCTAAACATTGTGTTTATGAATATTAAGGGGAATAAAGTACTGCACCTTTTCAAAAGAGCATACTGTCAATCAAGGACTGGAACCAAAGAGACAGGATAGGGTAGGGTAGGGTTAGATTGGAGGTATGTTGAATTTGGGCTGACTTCAACTGCTTTTAAAGATGAGGTTAATATTAGTAGCCTGACCACATCTGGAGAGAGAAGAGTTGGTGAATTATGGGTTGAGGGAGGGCATAGCAGTCAGGGGAATTAAAAAACTGTATTGCATTCATAGGGCCCTCCAGGTAAATAACAGTGGTTTGCAAGTTGGCCTTTCTCTTAATTAAAACGATGGAATAAAAAAACGTGCAATGCTAGGATTAAACATGAGTTTAATAACTGGAATTTTCAGGCAATTCCAAAATTTTAATTTAGCTCTTAATTCTAATCCTGTTTCTCTCCAGAACCTCCTTTAAAAAGTAGAATTCTTTGATTTGTCTTCACTCCTTATATTTCTGATGTTCTGTTAAAAATATTTACAAGCAGGGAAGTATTACAGAAGCTGAAAGAAGCAAGCAATGATAAAGAGCATACATTTCTAAACTGGATCATCAATCCCTGGAAAACTTAAATTGATTAGGCTTCATTCAGGAGGACAAGGCTGCCGGATATCTTTAGTCATAAGGCTAGAATTCCTTAGGCAAATTTTAACGTTGGATCATCTAATTCTTTACAAAATTCACTAGCCACTCTCATGTTTTGCCATGTTAACTAGGATAACACATGCTCATAAAGCCATGTTTGTCATACTGAAGAACATTTCCTGAATGAATACCTAATTCCAGGTACTCTTCTGGGGGCTTAACATGAGTTAATCTCAAAAAGTTTGTAAAGACATCGCTGTCAAATGATTCATTGACTTGGCCAATATTCATATTTATTTTTACTTGGGATATTTGTTTTATTTTCATTATTTCTTCTCTTTCAGCTCTTCTTTATGCAACCATTTTTGGAAATGTTACCACAATTTTCCAGCAAATGTATGCCAACACCAACCGATACCATGAGATGCTGAATAATGTACGGGACTTTCTGAAACTGTATCAGGTCCCCAAAGGCCTTAGTGAACGAGTCATGGATTATATCGTCTCAACATGGTCCATGTCAAAAGGCATTGACACAGAGAAGGTATGTGTTATTATTATTGTTGTTATTTATTTTCCATTTCAATGGGATCTTCTGATGCCTATAGCTTTCCCACTGTATACTGCTTCCTAAGTGACATATCAGTCAATCATAGTATCTATTGAGTGCTGAGAAGGTGAAAAGCACTCAACCATTAATCATCAGTGTAGAAATTATGGTTTCTGTAAACAACTGATTACTCCATTTCCCTAAAACACTTGTTACGACTCACAGTAATTTGCTGCATTCCTCTAGAATTAACAGTGCTGCCGTCTCTTCGGGTTGATTTTATTTTTAATTTCTCCTTTGACTTTTTGCCCATCTAAAATTTAGAAAGAAACAGTTTTGCTTATAAACTAAAAAGTTCTATGTCTTCTATGCTGTCCTCTACTTAAATCTCTCCCCTTTCTCACACATATTTACAAAGCAACTTACAATTATTTATTTTCCTCTTCTCCTTACACAAATCTGTAAAGTGGATACCACCTCATTCATCTGACATCTCTATTTTCTTATTTCTCATTTGTCTCTTCATGAAACCTCTTCTAATTCTTCCCATCTATTTCCTACCAGGGGCAAAGAAGGACCCAAAGTCCTCCTTAAAAAAAAAAACAAATAAAAAAAATAAATTCTGATTTCCTACACCCGGCTGATTTACATCAAATATGGGGAATGGGTAGTAGGGCTTGAATACGAGTTTTAGAAAAAACTGATCTTGAACTGTTTTACTTTATAAGAATCAGTGGAGACCATTATTTTTAGGTACTGAATTTTTGACATGCTAATCAGATAGTACATTACCTTCCTTGCCATTTCCCACAAATTTGATTTGTTCTTTTCATCATATGATGTTGACTTGGAGTTTTTCTTTAAGATCTGCTCAGTAAGCACCTTTCAATGTCAAAGGGAAAGAGCAAGTGAACCAAGCAATGTTCAGTCAGAGGAGTTTCATTTAGGTAGTTCTAAGTCAGAGCAGCTGTTTTTAGGAGCAGATGGTTGAGGGGATATTTAGGGACCAGACATGGAAGTGTTGAGGGAGGGAAGCCTTCAGAGGGAGTGCAGATGAGATACCTGGGGGTAATTATGTGAGGAATCATGAAAGAGGGTGAGATTTCCCCCTTCCAACAAGATGCAGTATTAATTTTCTAGTTAAACAGCCATTAGTATATGTGCTGCCGAAGCGAGCACAGTTAAACAGCCATTAAAGTGGAAGGTATGACCACAAACAGGAAAAAGACAAACCACCTTCTGTGGAATTTGATTAATGTATGCCCAAGCCAGACAATATGTGGTTAAAAGGAGGGTGTCCAAAAAAAGGAAGAAAATCTTTCTCAGGGACACAGGTGAGGGTCAGTGTTTAGGACATCAGAAACATGATGTCCTTGGAGGTCCACATTCAGTGAAACTGAGATCAAGAGACAACCGTCTACCTTGTCAATCACCATCTCAGTCAGAAGCTTTTCTTTTCAGAAAATTCAGTGGAGTCACATGGCAGCTGGCAGAAAACATCAGTAAGATGATGGAATAATGGCCTTTTACATTTGAAAAGAGACTGACCTATACCTTAAGCCCAGATCTAGTAAGGGGCAGATTTTTGAGTCCTAGATGCTGGGTTAGTTCAGGAAGGGAGCTGAATAGATTCTCACAAACTTTAAGGACTTGCTTACCTGTCTGATTCTTGATGGAGTTGGGGTATAGTGCAATGGCATGGGGAATGTCTGAAAGTGGACATACCATGCAGGAGGAAACAATTTCTGGGTTCCTATTATTTACCACTTTCTTTTTGTTTGGTTTGCCTGTTCATCATTTGTGGCAACAGAAATGTACTTCTGATTAGTAGAGTATCCAAAGAGAGGAGAATAATAGGGAAAAAAAGATTGGGAAGCTAATATTAAAGGTAAAATAAACCTTTAGTTCAAATGAAAAGATTCTTAAAGAAATAAGTCAAAGTATTAAAGTGGGTTAGCTTTTGGATAAGAAAAGATCATGGGGGTGCCTGGGTGGCTCAGTTGGTTAAGCATCTGATTCTTGACTTTGGCTCATGGTTTGTGGGATCTAGCCCTGTGTCAGGCTCTGTGCTGACAGTGCAGAGCCTTCTTGAGATTCTCTCTCTCCCTCTCCTCCCCAACTTGTGTGAGCGCACTATCTCTCTCAACATAAATAAACATTAAAAAAAAAAAAGAAAAAAGAAAAAATCATGCCTCTAACTGAATGGGAAGCCAGAAAGAGTAGTTTTTGACTAATGGGAGAAGCAGAGTTAAATAACTGTGGCAAATACGAAACCTTTGTTATGCATGTATAAAACGTATCTAAAGTTTAAGTTGATGTGGCAGCGAACTCTCCATGCCTGTATTGATTTCTCCCAGCCTATTAAGAAAATCCCCACCCAAAGACATGAGAGGTAAGCCGTGACAGAACTATAAATAAAGGGATATATGCTAAAGTCTGGGCCTGGGAAGGAGGTATATGAGATTCTCACTAATTGCAGAGTCAATGAGGCTGAATTTTAAAATGTATCCTTACAGAAACAGACTCTTAGCCCTGAGAACAAACTGATGGTTACCAAAGGGGATGGGTTAAACAGGTGGTGGGGATGAAGGAGTGCACTTGTGATGAGCATCAGGTGTTGCATGGAAGTGATGAATCACTATATTGTACATCTGAAACTAATGTTACACTGCATGGGAACTGGAATTTAAATAAAAACTTTAAAACAATGTATTCCTGGGGCTCCTGGGTGGCTCAGTTGGTTGGGCGTCCGACTTCGGCTCGGGTCATGATCTTGCATTTCATGGGTTCGGGCCCCACGTCGGGCTCTGTGCTGAATGCTTGCTTGGAGCCTGGAGCTCAGATTCTGTGTCCCTTTCTCTCTCTGCCCCTCCCCCTGCTTGTGCTCTGTCTCACTCTGTCTCTCAAAAATAAATAAATGTAAAAATAAATAAATAAATAAGTAAATAAATAAATAATGCATTCTTACCACACCATATCCTATACTGAACCAAAAGAAAAAAAAAAATTGTCATTCTACTTTGGTTTAGTAGAGAAACTAACAACCACAGCAGAAAACCCACATGCCTGTTAGGTAGGCATTCAGTAATTTGAGAAATAAATAGTATATATAACATATAATTTTAAAATATGATAATAAAGTATCCACATATAGACACAAGAATTAGTAGCCAAAGCAAAAAATGGGAATAAATATCTCAGAACTAGAGTTTACTATGGATAAGAACTGAATGTAAGTCAAAGGACATATCACAAAGAAGGAATTGATGTATTATTTAGTGTAATTATAAAATGAGCTAAAGATCTAAGAAAATATTTAATGAGGGTTTCCCGTATGGCCTAACATAAATATCAGATGGGCTGAGTTAAATGCAAAAAATAAGAAACCATAAACTAGTAAAAAGAAACTATGTGAACATGTTTAATTTATCTTTGTACATATTAAAGCAATGGAATACATAACAAAGTAACTGGTGAATAGATTTGGCTAGAAAATATAAAATCTTTCACACCAAAGACCATGAAAATGAAAATAAGATAGAATATTTGGAACAAATATCACAAATGAAAGGTTAATTACCTTAATATGTAAAATGATTTTGTAAATCAATAAGAATTAAGATGCCTGAGGAGAAAAATTAGCTGAGTACATAGTTTATATAAATCTACAAAAATACAAATTATTAATAAACACACAAAAATACTATTTTAACTTGTAATAAATACTGAAACAGCAAGAGGCCATTTTTAATATTTCAAATTGACAAAGATAATGGCCACTCTTGGCAAATGCTGTAGTGACTGACACTATCACATAATTCTGGTTTATATGTAATTTGGTATAGCATTTCCTTTTTTGTTTATTTATTTTTGAGAGAGAGAGAGAAAGAGAGAGCCTGAGTGAGGGTGGGGGACGGGCAGAGAGAGGGAGAGAGAGCATGCCAAGCAGGCTCCATGCTTTCATCTCAGAGCCCAATGTGGTTCAAACCCACAAATCATGAGATTATGATCTGAGCTGAAATCAAGAGTCAGTCACTTAACTGACTGACCCACCCAGGTGCTCTGGTATGGTATGGCATTTCTTGAAAGCAGTTTGATTAAAATAATATCTTAAGTTAGGGGGATATTCTAGAGCTCAGTCCTTGTGCCTCTTCTCTTTCCTATCCATATTCTCTTCTTCAGTGATATCTTGCAATCTTATAGGGGCGCCTGGGTGGCGCAGTCGGTTAAGCGTCCGACTTCAGCAGGTCACGATCTCGCGGTCCGGGAGTTCGAGCCCCGCGTCGGGCTCTGGGCTGATGGCTCAGAGCCTGGAGCCTGTTTCCGATTCTGTGTCTCCCTCTCTCTCTGCCCCTCCCCCGTTCATGCTCTGTCTCTCTCTGTCCCAAAAATAAATAAACGTTGAAAAAAAAAATTAAAAAAAAAATCACATATTCATCTGTATTGCAGGCTCTTTTGATAATAATAATGAAGTTGACTGAGCTTGTTAAAATACAAGGGTGAAAAAAAAGGAAAGGAAAGATTGATGATAGTAATCAAATAAATTCTGTAATTCACAATCTCAGAACTATGAACATAGTTGAGGTTGTAGCTTTAGTAAACAACATCTGAGTTTTAACAATTATCCCGTATTTGACATGAGAGACCTCCATTCAACTTTCTGTTCCTCAGTGAGCCAAATACTTTGTCTTACTATATGTTTCTTGTCTCATGTTTTGTTGATGGTCTCTTTCAGATATTTTATTAATGTTGGTTGTTATCAGATTTAACTATGAGTATATACTGGAAAAGACTGAAATGTATGAAGTTAAATGTCTTTGTTCCAATGCTTCTCTTCTCTCATTTGTTCTAAAACAGCGATGTTTTTTTTTCAGTTGCTAGTACTATAGAACTTAATGATGCATTGCAGCTAATTAGAGACGAACCTTTGCCCCAATTACTGAGATTTCCTTCTATCGTTTCCACATATGTAGTTTTATAGATTTTTTTAAGTCAGCTTTAGCCCCACAAGCAAATTAATCACTGTGATTTAACCCAGTCTTGCCTTATGTGAATAATGTTTTCTCTAATACAAATTGTGGCATTAAAGTCAGGACTTACATGGAGATTGTAGTATTTCTATCAGGAAAGGTTGCCTTAGGCAAGATATTCTATATGGAACAGTACCTAGATTAATTTTATTTGGTTGAAAATATTTTGTTGACACCTAATTGTTACGATTGCTTTAGATTCTTTTTAATTTTAATAACCAAAATCCATCCTCTGGGCTGTGCTACTCACTAACATTCTGTGCACTTAAAAGACTGAGAAATGGGTGGAATAAGTGAGGATTTAAAAAGGAAAAAGGAGATTATGGGAAAAAATAGAAAGGATGATGAAGCTTAAAACCTTATCATTTTTTATTTCTCACTGTCTCACTTTTTTTTTCTAACATGCAATTTGAAAAAGAACAGTAGAAAAAAGCTCTTTGGTCTTCATTTCTTGTTTCATGTGTTTTATAATAAGCATAAAGTATCAGTAGGAAGATATCATTATATGAAAAGTTCGGCAGAATTATGCAAAACATTCAGGCAGAAATATGCCTTTAGAATTTTAAAAAATTGAGATTTGAATATTTTCATATCTTGGATCATTTTTTTAACCAAATCTATCAAAGAAGTACTCTACTTCTTCCAAATATGGTGGGCAATATATTTTTTCCTATAAGTTAAGATAATGTCCTTTTTAGTCAATTTACTTCTGTATGTTATGTTTTAATTTAGAAAAGCATGTCTACATATTTTTCTTTGTATTCCTAAATGTGAAAAACAGCAATGACATTTTCATACCTGGCATCATTTCCTTGGTTCAATATTCAAATACTCCCAGAGGTTCCTATGACAATGGCACAGTTGGTTAAGCATCTGACTCTTGATTTCAGCTCAGGTCTTGATCTCAGAGTCTTGAGTTCAAGCCCTGTGTTGGGCTGTGTGCCGGACGTGGAGCCTACTTCAAAAAAAGATTAAAAAAAAAAGGGAGAGAAGACATCAGCCTTCCAAGAAAATCTCTGCAGACAAATGTGCTATGTTAAACATATCATGTAAATACATACATGTGAACATATTAAAATGAAACTGAATTGGTCTTAACATGCATTATAAAAGCACTCTTGTCTTTACTAGAGAGGTAATAATCATTCCAGTCCATATTAATCAGATCATAGATAAAATATTATGCTAGTAATTCTAGCTGGATATTTTATTTTTTAATTTTTTTTAATTTATTTATTTTTTAAATATATGAAATTTATTGTCAAATTGGTTTCCATACAACACCCAGTGCTCATCCCAAAAGGTGCCCTCCTCAATACCCATCACCCACCCTCCCGTCCCTCCCACCCCCCATCAACCCTCAGTTTGTTCTCAGTTTTTAAGAGTCTCTTATGCTTTGGCTCTCTCCCACTCTAACCTCTTTTTTTTTTCCTTCCCCTCCCCCATGGGTTCCTGTTAAGTTTCTCAGGATCCACATAAGAGTGAACACATATGGTATCTGTCTTTCTCTGTATGGCTTTTCACTTAGCATAACTTCTTACTGGATATTTTAAAAGAAATACTATCAAATGACAGCACTCTTACCAGAAGGTAACCATGACGGCATGAAGTTCTGGGAATCTTGTTATATGGTGGATAATTAAAGGAAATATGAATATTTAGTTTGGCTAATTGAAGGCTTGGGGAGAGGTATGACAGGTGACTTAAAGTATTTTAAATTGCAGTGATCTAACTGCTTCAGGAGAAAATTAACTCCTGCTGGTAAAGGATACAGGCAGAATGTAGTACACAATGAACTTGCAGGTCCTGACACTAATTTAATAATATTAAATATATTACATGATAATTGTGTCTGAATGATTTGGAGTACCATTACGTATCATATCTTATTTAAAATTCAGACACATATATTCAAGATATCCTATACCAAAAATGATAGAATAAGATTCTATAAGTCAGTAATTATTTTCCAACAATTTTTTTATTAGTAGAGCTATGTACTCTGGTTTCACAAATGCAACTAATTGTTTTTTTCTATGGTTATAGAACAAATGCCATTTTTAAAAAATTCTGAGGAACACAAAATCCCTGATCGGGATAATCTAGGCCTTGCCCAAGAAACAAGTGACGTATTTTTTTTTCTGTGGTTGTTAAGTAATCTGTTTGTTGAAAGGGACTGCGTAGTCTATCCTTGTAAGGAACTATTCTATAGCCTGTTGTGGGAAAGCATCATGCCCCAAATTTCTGAAAACTCTGACTTTCTACCTATATATAAACATGGTCAGGGAACTTGACTATTGTCATGGCCACGTGTCTGGCTCATTTGCTACCCACAAAAATATGTTGAAGTATTCAGAATTATTATTAACATTTCTCCTTTCTAGCTGGCCTACAGGCTTTCTCTGAAAATGTGGACTTTATCTGAAGCTTCAATTTTATTTTTCCTTCCATTTATCAGAAATTAAAATAATACTCAAGGGTTTATTAGAAACATTACAAATAAAGGAGAACTTTTTAATATTTCTCTGATCATATTTCAAAACATTCAAGTGCATATGTAGTTTGTCAGGGCTTTTGGCATAGTTTAAGAGTGCTCCAATGGGGGCGCCTGGGTGGCGCAGTCGGTTAAGCGTCCGACTTCAGCCAGGTCACGATCTTGCGGTCCGTGAATTCGAGCCCCGCGTCAGGCTCTGTGCAGACAGCTCGGAGCCTGGAGCCTGCTTCGGATTCTGTGTCTCCCTCTCTCTCTGCCCCTCCCCCGTTCATGCTCTGTCTCTCTCTGTCCCAAAAATAAATTAAAAAACAAAACAAAACAAAAAAAAAACGTTGAAAAAAAGAAAGAGTGCTCCAATGCAAGAAATTTAGTTTGGCTAATTTCTTTCACTGGCATTATTGTCAGCTGATATGATTATTCATAAACTTCCTGCGTGTCAGGTAGCAGGCGGTATTATTTTTCTATAATAATGATAGGGAGGCATTGTATGACTAAAATAAATCCTGAGTGACCCACGCCTCTTGCTAGGAATATTAAATGTGTTCTTTTTATGTACCATGTTGAAATTACTTCAGTGTATTTCATTTTCTTACCAATATGCCACTGGTCTCTGAGGTAGGGACTAAGCAATTATTTGATAGTGTAGTCTAGGAATGAGAAGAAGGACTTGTTTATATACGGCAATGGGTGAGTTGCCCAGTAGCATGGCTTTATATAGACCATGAGAACTGGGTTTCATTCTTCGGTGTTCACATCCACATTGGAGATAACCACCTTACTTATTTGGCTGGAAGATGAAAAGTACCCATGTAGTGCCTGCGTACGAGAAGCAGCCACAAGTGCTAACAAATAATTTAGTCTGTTGTGCTTATAATTTATTTCTTCCTTTACCAGTTATAAATTATGAGAACTTGCTCATGTTTGGCATCATTTTTAATCTTCGTCTTTGCTGGTATTCTGTGTCATCTTTAAATTATAGATGAAAATAGAACCTCAATTGGAGAGACAGTTGGATGAATAAAATATTTCTATATACACACCCACTGAACACAAATACAAAACATATTTTAGACTTAGAGGAAAAGTTAAATCATGAATGAATCCACATACTGCAGACAGTTTGATAGTATGAGTAGGTGTGTGTATCCAACCTGCTATTTTGTTCTGAGCTGCCTTGATTGATCTGTTTTCAAACTCTCACTAGAGGAAATCTTCAGAAATGTCTATTGAAAAACCCATTTTTGAATGAGATCATAGTGTTACCTACAACTTTTGCGGTTTACTAGACAAAAGTAGAATTATGCAGATGGTTGGATTTTATAAACTGAACTTTTTAAAAAAGATGTCTCCATTCCTGTGACTTCTGTCTTTGTTACTCTTTGACCGTGTTTGTTATATTTGATTTTTCTTCCAGGGCTCTGTGGCTTTCTACTCCTTACTCATTTTCCCATTTCTTTCCTGGTTCTTTTGATAATGCCTAAAAGATGCCTGTATTTTGGCTCAGGCTGATTGCTTTTTTTGATTTTGGATTCATTGATAGTCTATGAAGTACCGAAAAGCTACTTTTAGCTCCTTTACTAGTTGCCAAATAACCATAGGCATCTCTGTCTGGCACAGCAGAAGGCAGCAAGAGGTGGAGAAAATAAATACATTTAAAGAAAAAGAAAAATTGTTATGTATGAAAGATATTCCTCTAGTTGTTCACTGCCAATTTCCTGAGGTGCCACTTCATGCCCTCCTCCTGGGCATGGTCCTGGACAAGGAGAGGAACACATGGCTATGCAATCTGCTGGCATGAGTGTTGACCTGTCTTGAGACTGAGACCTTCAGGCATCTCTTGGCACATTAGCATTCTTTTTGATTTCTTTATTTCTGGAATTTTCTTGAGAAAGTCTTCACTTTCTTCATTTCTGAGATACAGGGTATTGCTGAGATACAGGAGACATCAGTTAAAGAAGGATCTATACGATGGTAGAATTTATAAATAGGAAAACAGCCATCCTTTAAAATTTACATCCACATCAAAGGGAACCTTGGTTTTGTAGGATGTTGTAGTAATTGCTATGGAGTGGAAAATAAAGATAAACACAATCTCTGCTCTTGTGTTGCTCAGAGTCTAATGGGGGAGGAGACGTAAATAACCATAGAGATAAATGTATGATTCCAAATTGTGATGATGCTTGAAATACAATAAATGGAGCTATGTAAGATTTTTTAAAAAGGAGAGGGCATGAATCTTATTTAGATGTGGGTTGAAGAAGGCAAGAGAGAAAGCAATAGAGTTTGGACATAAAATCTTATTAGAAACTGAAACTCTTCATGCATCTTATAATAACACACAAATTCCCTATGAGCTAATGATTAAGTAACTGGTTTGAAGGTGGAAAAGAGTAGAAAGGAAAAATCTAGGAAAAATCTCGTCCATTAGGTACTAATAAATTATCAATTAACCAGTATTAAGCAACTGTGAATTGCCTGTACTTTCCACGTGTTGTAGAATAACTTCAACTGCTCATTCACATTGGTTAAAAATATTACTGTAAAGCCAGTAACAATATATAAATTGACACAGGGCACGTGGATTCCATTGGTACCTTCATTTGATTAAACCAATCAGCATATATCTGTTTCGAAGCAGTTCTGCTGCCTTTGTGGGCAAGTGTCAGAGAATAATACATTTATCTCCAGAGTATAACTTTCTGCATTCTGTTATTATCACCTCTACCAAGGATGAATAAATGTTAGAAGAATATTGTATAATCATCTTGTTTCTAAAATTTTTACTTAATAGAAATATGTAACTGTTATGTACAATTAGAAATATGACAGAAAAAGAAGAAAAGAGAATAAATCATCCACAATCCCACCACTCACAGAAATATAGCTTGCCACATTGATTCTGTGGTTTTGTGAACATATATTTATGCCATAAATATATACTACATAAACATTTCTATTATATTTAAAGGATATAGTATATATTTTAAATCTTTATTATTAGATATTGAGATGTCTCAATATTGAGATGTCTTTATATTAAGATAGACACTGAGCATCTGGTTTGCCAGATCAAAGGGTATGTACATTTTATAGTTTATATTATTTATATAGTTTATTTCTTCTAAAAGATCAAATGAGCTAGCACCAACACAGGTTCACATGTATCCTTTTTCAGAATAGCATTGTTAATATTGGGCATTAATCTTCTTTTAATTTTTATGAATTTAATAGGCCATTAATTTTAGTGTTTAATTTTTACTTTTTCCAACACATAAGTACTATGATGATTTTTATTTACTAGTATAGAAATAGTTTGAGAGAGATGAAATGACTTATTTTATGTCACATATGATGAAATTGGGTTTGGACTAGGTCTGCGTTATAGAGGAACATTCTGTTACTTGTTGCATATTATTATCAACTAATATGCTATGTATTAGTAGACAAATATCTCCTTATCACACCTTAATTTTTCCTGTTTTTTAAAAAAGTTTGTTTATTTATTTATTTGTTTATTTATTTATTTAGAGCATGCACAGAGTGGGGGGAGGGCAAAGAGAGAGAAGGAGAGAGAAAATCCCAAGCAGACGCTGCACTGACAGCATAACTCAGGGCTCGAACTCAGGAGCCATGACCTGCGCCGAAACCAAGAGTCAGATGCTTAAGTGATTGAGTGCCCCAAGTTTTTCCAGTTTTTTTCCCTATGTGTTTATTTTTCCAAATAAAGTTTCTCTACTCTCCCTACTTATCATTTTCCTATACCCCCAAAAGGAATCCATGAACATTTGACTGGAATTGTATTGTTATCATCTCAGAGTTCAGCCACACAGGAGAGACCATCTGAAAACTTGTGCAGGTTGGTCAGGATGAGATATGGTGGGCTCATGAGAAGGAATTATAGAGCTTGGGCATGGCTCTTCTAATGCAGAGTTAGAAGTTCCACTAGAAGTCAAGGTGAAGATCAAAGGATTGCACAGTTTGGATTGGAGGTAGTGTAGATAGGGTATGATGGGCAAAATGCTAGACCAGCAGTAAGGAGACTTGAGTTCTAGTTAGCTAGTCTTCCAGTCTAGTTGTCACGTGCCAGCAGGATGGATGAACAGTCACTTAAACTCACGCAGATTCAGGATATATATTCCTTCATGATATTTCCATTTCTAGGATTAAAATTTAAGCATATAAGCTGGGAAGTTTTTGTTAGAAATAGTATTTTCCTTTTAGCACCCAGGAAAAATCAGAAGACCGTCTAGATTAAATAGTTTACTATTGTAACCTTGTATCAAACTTTATCTTGGGACACTGAATGAGAAATTAATGGGAAACAGCCTTTTTAGGGGAAACCAGTCACCATTAGAAGAGAAACAACCCAATCCAACCACCCAGTTGTTTCAGTTAAGATTCCTCTTGTCTAGGGCACAATTTAAAATGCTAGTACATCCAAGGGTGGGGGGACGCTTGGGTGGCTCAGTTGGTTAAGTGTTCGACTTTGGCTCAGGTCGTGATCTAACAGGTCATGAGTTCAAGCCCCACTTCAGGCTCTTTGCTGTCAGCACAGAGACCTTTTCAGATCCTCTGTCCCCCTCTCTTTCTGCCCCTCCCCTGCTCACACGCTCCCTCTGTCTGTCTCTCAAAAATAAATAAACATTAAAAAAAATGCTAGTACATCCAAAGAGAATTTCCCCCATTTAATCTGACAGTTAGTACTTGGCTTCAGAGTGTATTGTAAAAGTAATAAAATCAATGGTCACATAATTTTACATGTGTTTAATGATTCATACACTTCAATAAATAACAGAGCACAATATGATTAGAAGCAATTCATTTATCCAACCATTCTCAAGACAGTTGAGAACCATCCTTCCATATAGTAAGAACACAAACAAAACCTAAACCCCAAACCCCAAATCCTCTTTATTGTTAATGGTAACACTTCATTATCATTTTAATTTTCTGTTACAAGGACTTTGATTTAATAATGGCTTATTAACTTTGTAATAAAGTTTTGTATGGTTAGAGGGAAGATGAAAAATTTTTTCTAAAAGAAAGTAAAATTCTCTATGCTGGGAGCTGAAGCTTGACAAGAAGTGTTGTCGAGAATTCATAAATATTTAGGTAAATATTGATGCATAGGTTGATGTTTACTTTAAAGATCTGTTTCCTGTTCCAATCTTGAATATTACGTGTTGATTAAGCCTCTGTTTAGACTCAAGACATTGTTCCAGCCTCTACAATGCACGAGTGAATGAGACAGCCCTGCCACCTTGGGCTTGCATTCTCACAGGGCTGATCAAATCATTCTGCTTTCATTGACCTACTGATACTATTTTATGGTTACACCAAGAGGTACTTGGCCTCTGGGCCTGGGACACCTGGAAGAATGTAAACCAAGGATCAGAGGTATTGGAATACACATTTAGTGAATGTAATGGCAGAGAAAATGTTTGCTTCTAATTCCTAGGGTTCTGACTCTAAAGTCTTTGCCCTACATCAGTCAGTTATTCCATACATACTGTGTTCTAGATGCTATGCTATACACTGGAGATGAAACTGAGCAAGATAGGCAGGGTCTTTGACACATGAAACTTACAGTTTAGGGGGCAGACAGAGAAGAATAATTATGTTAATAATTAACATTTTCTAATTCCTTAATAAAAATTTAAATGATTGTGAAGTGATAGCATTCAAGGTAAATAAATATATGTATATACATATACATATACATATACATATATATTTATATATATTTATAGATACTTATATATAAATGCTTTAATATATAGATATATATTAAATATATATATTAAATCTATCTATGTATAGATATATTAAATACACACACACACACACACATATATTTAACTTTGGTTTTCTCCTTTAACATAGAGAAGGATGGTTCTCACCTGCATCGAGAATGGTGGAGTAAATTCACTATTCCTAAACTTAATGTACTCTGTATATATCGAAATCTCTGAATCTTTATAGACATATTACAATTATGTGATCTTTGTTACTCTGTAATAATAGCCAGATGATAACAGGATTGTGACAATTCTTGCTTCTGTTTTTATTAATCAGTAAGAGGTATATAATTTTACTAAACTGCATTGGTGTAATTATAATCAGGAACAATGAAACTTGGAATTTTAATGAGCCTGTGCTGCCTAACTTGGTGTGAATATTAGATTAATGTTAAGGTTTTCCAATATTGAAAAAAGGTTCTTGTATTCTTACTGGTGTTGGGGTTGGGAAAACTGCTTTCATTTGTACAGTCATTTACTATGTAACATTTCAAAAATGTACACAAATTTTATTTTCTTAAGTCCCTTGTAAGAACCCAAGTTCCCTTAAGAGCTCAATATTTTAATGAACAGATATCAGAAAGCCATCAAACTAATTACTTACATAAGACACATATACAACAGAAATGCCTGGTTGTATAGTCTAAACTTGGTGGGTGCTAGAGCTAATATTCTTGATATTCAATTTACCTGTAATTGGTTTTAAGAAAATTCTTATATTGAAATCTTTCTACACATGCACAGGATTTCATTTATTTGGCTTTTTGAGGGCTGTTGTTGTAAAAGTTTCAAAAATAAGACAAAAGATTCAAAAACAAAACAAAACAAACAAGCAAATAAAACCAACAGTCTGATTTTCTTTCTTCACACTTCATTTTTAAAGTATTTTATATAAGATTTGAAAAGAGTTGAGAGAAAAGTTGTTATGACCTTTACTTTCTAACTAATGAAACATGTGACATGAGATCGTCACTTTATCTTAATATACCTCACTGTTGGCAGCGGTGCATAAGAATGTTAGTGGCAAAGCATGAGTTGGGTCACAGAAGTAAATTTTCCAGTTGACTGGGACTTGTACTTTCCTGCACAGTTATTTAAGGATCTTGAAAAAAGCCTTTCAAATATTAGTATTTTCCTTGAGTTATATATGAAAATATTACATATTCCATAAGTTAGGACCATATTTTTGTCACAGGGAGCACTATAACTTCTCACAAATTTAGACATGTGCTTGTTTCGTCCCATAATTCCAAATCCTGTAACAGAGAAAGACAGTTTGGTCATTATGATTTCATGGATAACCTTTTAAAATAGTTATACCAAACACAACTTATCCTTATGTTTGTTCATATTTGTATTGGCTTTCACACAAAATTATAGACTTCTCATAAATTAAAATCAAGAGAGAACAAGACCGTACATCAACCTACATAAACATATACACATACACATGCAGGTAAAGGATTAAACACAATAGAGGTGTCTGGCCACCTGGAGTGTCATTGTTACTGAAGTTGGTCATATTGAGCTTTTGGTTTTCCTGGCAGCTGAATTAAAAGAGAAATGTTTTTTTCTATTAAAGGAAGCAAACACATTTGTCTAAAGGCTTACATAATTTCTTCTGGCATTGAATCCAAAGAGAACTTTGCCATGTGAGACTTTTTGTTTGCAAGCAATAGAGCATATTGATCAAGTTCGGGGATCCACAAACTTTTTGTATAAAGGACCAGATAGTACATATGTAGTTTAGGCTTTGTGGGCCATGTGGTCTCTGTCTCATCTCCTTAACTTTGCCCTTGGAGCATGAAAAGAGCCATAGATAATAAGAAGTAAATACATGAATATTTCTGTGTGCCAATGAAATGTTGTTTATGGACACATTAATTTGAACTTCATATATTTTCAAATGTAATGGAATGTATTTTTCTTTTGATATTTTTCAATCATTTAAAAAAGTAAAAACCATTCTGTGGGGTGCCTGGGTGTTTCAGTCAGTTGAGTGTCTGACTTCAGCTCAGGTCATGATCTCGTGGTCTGTGAGTTCAACCCCTGCATCAGGCTCTGTGCTGACAGCTCAAAGCCTGGGTCCTGCTTTGTATTCTGTGTCACAGACTCTCTCTGCCCCTCACCTGCTTGCACTCTGTCATCCTCAAAAATAAATAAACATTAAAAATGTAAAAACCATTCTGAACTCAGTGGCTGTACAAATGCAGGTAGTGGGCCAGATTTGGCCTTCAGGCTGTACTTTGTTAACCTCTGCTTAAGATCTCTAGGGGTGCCTGGGTGGCTGAGTAGGTTAAGCATCCAACTCTTGATTTTGGCTCAGATCATGATCCAAGGGTTGTGGGATGGAGCCCTGCATCCAGCTCCACATTGGGCATGCAGCATGCTTGAGATTCTCTCTCTCTCTCTCTCTCTCTCTCTCTCTCTCTCCACACCCCCTCTCCCTCTGCCCCCTCCCCCACTCACACACACACACACACTCTTAAAAATATAAATAAATAAATAAGATTATTGGATCTCTAGTCAGATTTCTATCTTAGTCAAAATTGCAGCATCTCCATTGCTGAAGTCTTTAGGTATCTTCCTTGATTTAGGTTTCTTCACAGAAGTTAATACAACCTGAAGTATTATATATATAGTTCACTCCTTTGTTAAAGAATTAGAATAATTCTTAGAATTATTAGAATAAACATTTCATGCAGACAGGCAATTTTGCCTCTTTTATTCTTAATAATTAGCATTTTGATAGTGATTGGTACATGGAAGATGCTCAATAAATATTTTATCAATGGATATAATTCTGGGGTCGTAAGGGCATATAAATTTGGAAGCCATTAATATATAAAAGACCATCAACACCTAGCTGTGATCATGCAAAATGACATTATGGCTAAGAGAAAAGGGTATAAGAAACCTCCTGCAGTTAGATGTCAAGCAGACAAGAAAGGTCTAGAAAGAACACTGAGCAGTAGCTGCTCACATTATAGGAAAAATGGAAATATTTGATTTTATGTAAGCCAAGAGAGAAAATGAACAAACGTCTTGAAGTCTTCTAAAAGACGCATAAAATAAAATGTGAAAAATTCCACTTATATTTTGCAACATGGAGCTTACTGGTGGACTTGATGAAAACAGATTTACTAGAGTATTGGAGACAGATGCAACATTGGAGTGAGGAGGAGTAATGTGTAATAATTAAGACTGTGTGATTTTGGCATAGGGACAGGCAAATTGACATATGGTAATGGCATAAGATAATGAGCCTAAATATTGTCCCAGACATATGGCGAGATTTTATAGAATTCAGAGAGAGGCAAATGTGGATCTGTAGGTAAGGTAGGACCATTCAATAATTATGTCGTTGGTATTAAAGGTTACCCATATGGGAAAAAAATTCAATTTAATTGCTCCATACCACACCAATCAATTCTAACTTTAAAGATTTAAATATTAAAAACTGTGATTTTTTACAGAAGTAGGAAAAAAATCCTAAAATTCATATGGAACCACAGAGGACCCCCAATAGCCCAAACAGTCTTCAGAAAGAACACGCCCAGAAGTATCACACTTCCTTATTATAAAATATATTATAAATCTATAGTGATTAAACCGGGATTGTACTGACATAAAGACTTATAGACCATACAGAGCCCAGAAATAAACCCAAGCATATATGGTTGACCAACTTGACAAGGGCACCAAAGAATACACAATAGGGAAAGGATAGTCTTGTCAACAAATGGGGCTGGGAAAACTGGCTATTAACCTGCAAAATAATTAAATTGGATCTTTATCTCACACCATACACAAAAATCAACTCAAAATTAAAGACTTAAACTTAAGACCTGAAGTTATAAAACTCCTAGAAGAAAATATAGGGCAAACTTCATGACATTGGTCTTGGCAATGATTTCTTGAATATGACACCAAAAAAATGGGCAACAAAATTGGTAACAGACAAGTGTAACTATATCAAACTAAAAAGCCTCTGCATAACAAAGGAAAGCACTAAAAAAGTAAAATGCTGCCTATGAATGGGAAAAAATATTTGTAAGCACTACATTTGATAATGGGTTAATATCCAAAATATATAAGGAACTCATACAACTCAATATGAAAATACACCAGTTCAATTAAAAAATGGGCCAAGGACTTGAATTAGACATTCTTCACAGAAGACATACAAATGACCAGCAGGTATATGAAAAGATGCCCAGCATCCCCAAATCAAAATTACACTGAGATGTCACCTCACATTTATTAAAATTACTACTACCAAAAAAAACCCCAAAAACCCACCACCAACAAAAAAACAAAATGAGAGAGAGAGAGAGAGAGAGAGAGAGAGAGAGAGAGAGACACAACTGTCAGCAAGGATGTGAAGAAAATGGAACTCTTGTACGTTATTGGTGGGAATGTAAAATAGCACACCTGCTATGGGAAACAGAATGGAAGATGGAAGTTTTTAAAAAATTAAAAATAGAACTACCAGATGATAGAGCAATTCCACTTCAAAATAATTGAAATTGGTGTATCAAACAGATATTTGCCCTCCCATGTTCACTACAGCATTATTCACAATAGCCAAGATGTGCAAATAATGTAAATCTATCAGTGAACAAATGGATAAGGAAAATGTGCTGTACACATACAATAGGGTATTATTCAGCCATAAAAAGAAGGGAATCCTGCTACATGAAACAATATGTATGAAATGAGAGGACATTATGCTAAGTGAAATAAACCAGTCACAGAAGGATAAATACTGCATGATTCTGTTTATGTAAGTTATTTAAATAGTCGACTCCTAGAAACTAGTGTTTGAATGGTGGTTCCCAGAGTCTGAGAGAAGGGGCAATGGGGAGTTGCTTTCAATGGGTATAAAGTTTCAGTTTTGCAAGATAAATAAGTTCTAGAGATCTGCTGTGCAACATCACACCTAAGGTCAACAGTACTATATTTCACACTTAAACATTTGTTAAGAGGGTAAATCTCATGTTAAGTGTTCCTACCACAATAAAAAAAATAATATATAGAAAATCTTTCTGATTAAATATATGTTTAAATTCTTAATCTCTTAAACATGACATATTTTGACTTAATAACAAAGATACTAAAAATTTGACTTTAGCAATATTAGCACTTTCTGTACATCAAAATACACCACAGGAAAAGTGAAAAAATAATCTATGAATTAGGAGAAAATATTGAAATATGAGTAATCAGTAAAGGATTAACTTCCAGAATATATAAAGATTTCCTATAAATTAATAAAAAAAGATAACTCAATAGAAAGATAGAGAACAGACACAAATAGGCATTTCTCAAAAGAGGAAATACAAATTAAAAACATAATGCTGACCTCTGGATTCCCATAATATAATCGTGGCAGCCAAACTTTGCTCACAAATGTTCTCCCCAAATCTCTAGACTAAAAGGAGAGCAAATGAAGTCACCTTAAGAGTATGCCTAAAGCTCAGGTAAGAGACAGAGAATATTGTAAATTTTTATACTGAATTGAACAGTGGGAAATACATCGCAAAACCAACAGAGTTGACTCTGGGACCCGCAACAGAGCTGAGAGTCAGAAGGGAGATATACAGAACAGAGGAAGAGGCAAGTGGTCTTAGTCATGATGGAGGACAGACAACAGTGATCAGGGTTCACCATCCACAATGCAAAATACTGAGGACAGGGGCACCTGGGTGGCTCAGTTGGGTTAGCGTCCCACTTTGGCTCAGGTCATGATCTCACAGTTTGTGAGTTCCAGCCCCACATTGGGCTCTGTGCTGACAGCTTGGAACCTAGAGCCTGCTTTGTATTCTGTGTCTCCCTCCCTCTCTGCCCCTCCCCTACTCATGCTCTGTCTCTCTGTTTCTGTCTCTCTCTGTCTCTGTCTCTCTCTCTGTCTCAAAAATAAATAAACATTAAAAGAAATTCTAAATCTGAGGGCAGGAGTGAGACATAGTGAACCAGAGTACATGCTTATGTGGAGTCAGGAAGCTTCGAGCGTGCTTAGGATGAGAAGAAATAGTTTGGGGAAGGCCATACTTCTGTGGGAAAGGAAAGCCTTGGAAGACTGCTATTTTTCTTGGAAGCTTAGTGGTAAAGGGATGAAAGGAAGTGTCTTAAGATAAGAGGACTAAGAACAGGATATAAGAAGTTAAAACCAAATTATTTATGGATATATATAATATATAATAAAATATGTATATTTTAATGTTATTTATTTATTGAGAGAGAGAGAGAGAGAGGGAGAATGAGAGAGAGGGGAAAGGGCAGAGAGAGAGAATCCCAAGCAAGCTTCATGCTATCAGCACAGAGCCTAATGTGGGGCTTGATCCCACAAACCATGAGATTATGACCTGAGCCAAAATCAAGAGTTGGATGCTTAACCAACTGAGCTACCCAGGTGCCTCCAAAATTGTATTATTTATGAAACAAAAAGACAACCTACAAAATGGGAGAAGATATCTGCAAATGACATATCTGATAAAAGATATGTATCCACAATCTATTAAGAACTTGTCAAACTCAGCACCCCCAAAATAAATAATCCAGTAAAGAAATGGTCAGAAGACATGAACATTTTTTCTTTCTTTTTTTTTTTGAATTTTATTTATTTATTTATTTATTTTTATATGAAATTTATTGTCAAATTGGTTTCCATACAACACCCAGTGCTCATCCCAAAAGGTGCCCTCCTCAATACCCATCACCCACCCTCTCCTCCCTCCCACCCCCCC